>NC_079191.1:186003766-186603766 GCF_029499605.1 Hyla sarda
GATGACCATCAAGTTGAAAGCCTTTTAATCTGTCCCCTTTCCATTTCATTTTTTGACAGGGAAATGGAGCTAGGATAGATAGTAAGACAGAGACCATTGATCTTGCTTGAGTAATGGAAAGTTTGTGCACACAAGAATTAATGAACATGGATCCTACAGGAGATGGTAGAAAGGTGGAAAATGTTTTCCCCATCACGAGTGCTGAATGACTGTGTACATGGGATCTCAGTATATTCAAAGCACACACATCACAGCCCCATTTCTTCCCAAGGAAAAACTTAGATTGAGCTTAGACAAATGTAGCAAGTACATGGGTTCAGATCCTTCAAAAATGAATTCAATCTCTAAAGGTTGGTGATACACCATAGATAGAAATAAGTTAATAGTGGTACAATCACTAAATGAACAACTATGTGGTAAACAATCACAACCATACTCATTCTAGTCCATGCTGGCTTTCGCATTCATTCAAACTAGCCATACATGATCAATTGCATCAAGTGATCTTTTTAGAGACATTCTGGGAATTTTTTTTCATGAAAACGCCTTTTGTTGGCTAAAATGTTAAATACAGCCAACTTCAGCTTATGACAGACTGTCACTGGTTGGCTACAACAATGGTTCTTTGTTAAATTTCCCCCAATGAATAATTTTGTGTGTATAAAGGTAAATTAGGATCTGTTCACTACAACACTGCATTTAAACCATAATTACAAGAGATTCAGAGACACAAGGAATCCAGTATACAAGTAGTAAAAGTGGTCCAAGGATGGATGACCAGTAACCTGCCAACAGAGTTATAGGTACCCTTGGCTCACTGATGCACATTGGGAAGAGAACACAATGTATCATTGCGTAAGATGTGTGACTGTATTTGGCTGTATTATGAACATGACTCACTGGTCAGGTCAAATAATTAATATTTTCTTATTACATGTGAGTGAACATGTTGTGTGCCACTTGTCACCAGGATGCATTATGGGAAGAATGCTAGTTGGCAGAGGCAATGTGATGATCTGGGCAATGTTGGGTTGAGAAACCTTGGGTCTTGGTGTTCATGTGGATGTTATTTTGCCACACTCCACCTTAACATTGTTACATTAGTACATTTCTTAAATGTGACAGTATTCCCTGATAGAGGCAGCCTATTTCTGTAGGAAAATGTGCCACACAGTGATCCTGAAAGTTTTGAAAAGTTAAAGGTCATGAGCTCTTGCGATGTTCATCGTATTGAGGATCTGTGGGATGTGTTAAAAAAAAGAAGACTAATCCATGAAGGTTTCTAATATCTCGGTATCAGATACCACAGACTACAAGAGGTTTTGTGGTGTTCATGTCTTCTTGGGTTAGAAACACCATTATATAATATTAGGCAAGTGATGTAATGTTATGGCTGTTCAGAGAATGATGAGCTTTGTTAATATGGCATCATATCCACATGCTGGTCTCAGTATTAATCAGTCATCAGGCATCACAATTCTATTTCTATACCTTTGTGTCTGTTACTCATTTCATCTAAAATAATGACAGTCTCCAGGAACTCGCTTTAAAACACCATTTTCAGGAGGTTTTCATCATTTATTATTTGATAAATTTTTAGCTCATACATCAATATTGCTTCTTGATGTGGCTGAAGATTTACATGATGAATATGAAAGTCTGACACTGTACATCACCTCCTGCTATAGAGATAAAATAAAAGTACATGTTGTCACTTGTCATTCCCTTCATTGTCACTTTTTTATGATTATTACAAGGACCCATTAAGTCATTTGTTCTACGGTACATGTATAGGACATACCTTTATGCACAGAATAGAGTAGATTCATTTGTTACAAATAATATATATGATAAAGTATAGTAAATCCATTTTTAGAGATTTGCCTCCATTTATGTTAAGCTCATTTATGTTTTTAAAGGGAATATATAATCAGATATATTGTTTAAATCAAATGTATTTATTTCAAATTATATTATACCTACTTTTTAAGATTTTCATTTTCATTTACTAGGCATATTGTAAGATAATGCTAAAACTGTGCAGTTTTTTTTATCTAGCCACTAAATCTAATAATAAGTATATCGAAAAAAGTGGCAGAACCACTTCTGGGCGGGTATACAACCTGACAAATACAAGTCTGTTAAAAGAGAGTTTGTAGCTGCAGAGGATGGTGGTGCAAAGCGATATGCAAAGTTCAAAAAACTTGAAGTCTCCAGCCGACCCGGTAATGGAAAAGCTGCAGGTCTCTCAGATGCGACTGCCGATGGTTTTGCGCTGTGTGCGCTTCTACCGTCCATTTAACGGGTGACTCCACTTACTCATACCTTACAATAATGCCAAATCGCTATCCACAAAACTATCCACTCGCTCATGATGTCAGCAGCAGCCAGAAGCACCTTCTTAAACAAATATACAGAGTCAGATAACACAAAGAGAAACAGGTATATATATATATATATATATATATATATATATATATATATATATATACACATGGGGAAACATTTAAAGACACTGCATTTAAGTGCGTTCTCATGTATATGTGTGGTTTCCCATTACGGAACACATTACACTATCCATCCTGTCAGATGTTGCTGCAGGTGTCCGTTGCGGCCAACATCTTCTGGGAGGCGGGTGCTTTATAAAACTGCATTGATTCTGGTTTGATTTTTCTTTATTTATGCCTTTGTATATTTGATTTATGTTCATTATGCCTTTTTACCAATAATGTATTGTTATTAGGACTGCTATGCTTTTAAGAGAGACCTACAGAGGAGTCATGTGATCAGCTGTGGCCAATAGAAGTCTCCTGCCTGGGTTTAGTGACCTGTTTAGGCAGGGAGTGTTACGCCTAGCGCTCCGGGTCCCCGCTCCTCCCCGGAGCGCTCACGGCGCCTCTCTCTCCGCAGCGCCCCGGTCAGTCCCGCTGACCGGGAGCGCTGCACTGTCATGGCCGTCGGGGATGCGATTCGCACAGCGGGACGCGCCCGCTCGCGAATCGCATCCCAGGTCACTTACCCGTCCCGGTCCCCTGCTGTCATGTGCTGGCGCACGCGGCTCCGCTCTCCAGGGCGCGCGCGCGCCAGCTCTCTGAGATTTAAAGGGCCAGTGCACCAATGATTGGTGCCTGGCCCAATTAGCTTAATTGGCTTCCACCTGCTCCCAGACTATATCCGATCACTGCCCCTGCACTCCCCGGCCGGATCTTGTTGCCTTAGTGCCTAGTGAAAGCGTTACTGTGTTTGTCCATACTGTGTACTTGACCTCCTGCTATTGCCTTATTGACTACGATTCTTGCTGCCTGCCCCGACCTTCTGCTACGTCCGACCTTGCTCTTGTCTACTCCCTTGTACCGCGCCTATCTTCAGCAGTCAGAGAGGTTGAGCCGTTGCTAGTGGATACGACCTGGTTGCTACCGCCGCTGCAAGACCATCCCGCTTTGCGGCGGGCTCTGGTGAAACCAGTAGCAGCTTAGAACCGGTCCACTAGCACGGTCCACGCCTATCCCTCTCTGGCACAGAGGATCCACATCCAGCCTGCCGAATCGTGACAGGGAGAAGTTCAGTTGGGAGAGGTAGTCTGTGTTAAGTGGAGTTGAGTTAGGAGTTTGGCCAGTGTGGAGAGAAGTCAGTTAGTGGAGTGCTTCATAGAGTGAGGAAAGGAGTTCTGGAGTCTGAGTCAAAGTTCTGCAAGTGAGCAACAACACTACCTACAGGCGTTCTGCCATCCAGGAAAAGTCCAAGTCCTAACTTGTGGGGAGAAGAAAATTGCTGAAAGGTGCCCGTAGCACAAGTCATGAATCAAAGTAGAGACCCTCAGGCAGCTCTGGTCCAAAAATAAAGTCCAAGCCTGGCAATAAGCTAATTCCATGGATGTACTGTAGTGAGTCTCAAATCAGTGTCAGTTGTCTCAAGTCTAAAGTCTTACATCTATAGTGTAAAGTCTCCAGTAGTTAAGTCCAGTCCAGTCAGGTCAACAAGTCAAATGGAGTATACTACAGGTCCCAGCTTGCCCAACCATTTCACTACTGACTACCTCTGCATGTCTCTGTCCTACTCTGCTGTGTGAATACAATATTGCTTTGGTTAAAACATCTGCCTGCAACTTTCTCCAGTAAACGCCTCAGTGGTTTTCTATAAACCTTGTATCTGGTATATTTATTGGCCAAGACATTATTGACCCATCGGAACCGCTTCACCTCGAAGCGTGGTGACTAACGCTACCCCTAGCATCATGAGTGATTGTCTGTCTGTTTACTGCACCCCAACATTACCACTACAACATGCCAATTCAGCTCACCAAGTATGTATATGTGTGTGTTTTTCTTTGTGTGTTCTGTGTATATTTGTGTAAGAAGGGGTTTCTGGTTGCTGTTGACATCATGAGTGAGTGAATACTTACTGGCCTGACAATGACATTGTTATGAGATGTGAGAATGTAAAATCAGCCTTAAAGCTGTTGCTTTATTGTGTTCCATGAAGCTTTTTGTTCTCTTGTCCCTGGACAATGCTCTTTAAAGTGAATCTACATTTAAGATTGGATTGTGAATTAATGGAGCTGCTGAGTGCCACAATGTTTTTATTTTAAAGCTTGTAAGCCTATTAGTTGATAGTTGATACCTCCTGTTCTGTAAAGATCAAATTCCAGCAGTGTCATGTCATCACAGACACGATTAGATTGAAAGGTGACATTAATAAAGATAGGGTGGAGGAGGAAGCAGAAAAAGAAGGCCCTTGCATCCAGCGCTGCTCGGTCCAAAGATGGTTCAGGGAAGACATGGGTTACATTAAAATAGTTTATTTAAATGTAATAATAAAACTATTTTAAAAAGCATGCAGGCAATGATGCGTTTCGGGATCAGCATATCCCTTCTTCAGATTGAAGATTAATAAAGATAGGATCTGATGTATCCACCCCCCCCCCCCACACACACACACACACATACACACACAACGGCCTCTCCGCAGGACGCAGAGCATGCCTAGAAAACTCTGCTATAGAAGTCAGCTATAGAAGCTGTAGAACTCTGTCTATTGTGACTATAGCCATGGGGTTTTCTGTAAATCCTGTTAAAAGCAGCCCAGGCAGGATGGCAGCCCCCATAATTATGTACTAAAAATTACATTTGAAAAAAAAAAAGTACAATCAGAAAATAGAAAAAGATTTAAAAAATAGAAAATAAAAAAAGAACATGTTAAGCTATCTAACTCTAATCGGTAAAAGTTTTTTAGGAGATACATTCCCTTTAAGATAGTTGTTGAGGTTATAAAGTATTTCTAACCTGAGACAATGTCACTTGATTTATACCATGATGAATGATAATATACCACTTCACACAAAGGTTTCCCAATAAAATAAAACAGCTAAAGCTTATATACTGCCCCACAGTGACCCGATATCTATACAATTAGCTGAAAACACTCTATTATAAAGAATGTATTCCAAAACTGTTTTGCTTATATTTCAGATTTCTAAGCTGCAAATGTAACCAAGAGCTACAAACCCTGTAAAGAGTTTCTTCATGTGCTGCAAGCCAAGGATCAAACAGCAAAGGATAACATGTTTCTTAATCCTCTGTGAATTTTCATTGATATCATTAGGTATGCTTCTGTGTATTAAAACTGGCTACTAAATTTAGCTGATTTGGCTCTGTTACGAAATGTTCTGTGCATTCCCTATTACTCTAGACAAAAGGTACTATAAGTAGAAAAGATTAATGACAGTATATTATAGTGTCACGACATGTATAGTCTTTTTCTTGCTACAATTAAATAGGTCTGTACTCACTACATGGTTAGGGGAATTCAAAATCAGAAAATATATTTTTCAAATATTGTTTCATTAAAATACTGTAACCCTTGCAGAACAGTAGGCTAAAAGAGGGATTTGTAAGCAATGGTGTTCTGTAAGATAAGTTAGGTTCTATCAGGCAGAGACAAGGTCAGGATCATGTTTCCAGTGATGGTGCATATATATATATATATATATATATATATATATATATATATATATACATATATATATATATATTGTTGCTGCATGTTGTATAGTTGTTCTGTGATTAAAAGACCTACACAATAAAAAGCATTGCAATTTCATGTATTCTTTTATGTGCTGCACATTGATCTGCTTCGTATTTGATATGATTTAATAAAGTTTGTGCTTTTATCTCATCCCTGGAAGAGACATTGTCTATTAGTGTTCCACTCTGTCTAACCACCAGTTCTAATGTGCCCTCTCCATGCTTCCAGTTGAACTTTACCTACATGGTAGTGAGTTGAGATCTTTCTTACTTGTGTTTTGCAAGGTCCGCTAAATCAGTCCTCCAAAATTAAGGCTCTGCTCTCCTAGATCTTTGGAAGTATGAACTGGGGAGCCAGTGCAATAACACAGTTAAAGTGGACCTCTGGTACATATGTTTTTATCCCCTATCCACAGGATAGCGGATAAGTGCCTGACTGCGGGGGCCCAACCGTTGGGACCCCCGCGACTCTCATCATGCCCAGAGACCTCCGCTCCATCCATGGATTATTGTCAATTATCTCACAAAGCTGTGGCCGAAACACCCCCTCCATATATCTCCATGAGGAGAGCCAGGGTGCTGAGCAGGAGATTGTGGGGTCCCAGCGGTCGGATCCCCTGCGATCAGGTGTATCCTCCAACCTTAGTGTTTAAGTTTTGTATACAGATCTACTTTAAATGGAACCTGTCAGGTCCCCTAAGCCCTATAATCCTTCCCCAGTACCATAGACTCCCCCTTATGCCACACTACAAAAAAAAAAAAAATCAACTTTTAATGATTGCTCCCACCGCCAGGTAAGTCGTCCTGGAGATGGAGCTTAAGCCGCCTCTACCCACCTCCTAGCCACTCAGGCTTGACTGACACACTGAGTGCTGGAAACTTCATGCAAAGCCTAACACAGTGTGTCAGTCAAGCATGAGTAGCTGAGAGGAGATTGAGGGCAGAGTGACTACATGCCCTGTGGCTCTGCTTCCAGAACTACTTACCTGGTGGCAGGGAGTGATTATTACAGATGTTTTTTCCCCTAGCGCAGTATCAGAAAGTTTATGACAGCGTCCAAACTTTATGCCCTTCATCTACTAGGGAGGGCTTATAGGGCTTAGGTGACCTGATATATACAGTATTATGGTCCTCATTTGTTCAATATTTTGTACTAGGACCTAAAGTGGATCAAAACCACAGAAAAGAGTGCAAATGTTTCCATTATAGTTTTTATCTGTGTCAATTCCACTTCTGGTTTTTGTGAAACTGCTGCCCAAAATGAGACTCAAAATATGGACCAACATAATGCCTGGAATAATGTGTGTAAACCCAGCCTAAGATTGATTGCATATTTCCTCCTGATACAGACATTTGGGCTAACACAGTTTGTGCTATGACCTATATTAGTACAAATACTATGTAAAATGTCTTATATTTAAAAAAAACTTTTTGTCCTCTGCAAGCCAATTATTAAGATAAGTGAATTCTGCATACTACTGAGGTATACCATATACAATAAATACATGAAATAACTCTTCTAAGTGTGCTGTATCTGAAATGTCACATCATTTTATCATGCTTGCTTTTAATACGATTAATAGGCTCTATCTTGAGTTCTTGCATGAAGCTGTGTAATGTATTCAGATGTGAAGAGAAATGCATTAGTGACAAATCAAGGTTCCATTGATGTTGACTGGACTCATTTTACATGCATTGCCTTGAAAGCTATGGAATTATGGCTTACAACGGATCTATAAAATGATATATTGAATCTTTTTTCCAAGCCAACTATACATAAAAAAGGAGACTGATTATACAAAAACCAGAGTTATCATAAATAGCTTATATATCATACCTATGAAATGTATACATAAGACTGTTTGCATGCTGGGTTTGAAATGTATGTTCAGCATACCTCCTGGAGACTTCCTGGCACATATATATCCACAATGTCCAATACAACCGACAAATACCGACAATAAAATTGTTTGGGGAACAACAAAAAAATGTATACCTCATTGTATGTGCTTGGATTATTTGTCAACCAGACACAAAACAATGCATTGTATGGTCAACATACCTAATATAAAACAAACAAATGACAACAAAGCCCAAGCTTCAGTAAATAACGCGTTCCTGCAGATTGTAGCCATACAACATACTGAGCTACATGCTGTTAAAGTTGTAACAGTTTTTTATATTTTTCTTTGAAGCTAAACATGTAGTTACTAAAAATAACTGCTACATAAATGTAAGATATTTAGTTTACAGGGGTGTGATTAGTTGTCTCAAAGAAGGAAAATAAGCAACATTATGTAGTATGCAGCATTTGGGGTATACATAAAACCCCAAATTATCATCCATCTGCAAGCTTTTCTCTCCCAAATTCTAGGTGTTAAATGGGCACTGTCAGATATAAAAAAAACTTTTTATATGTTGTACATCTTGGCAAAACAATATTTTTTCTAATATACTTCTTTAAAAAAAAAATCACATTTTATTAAAGAAAACTGCCTTTGAAAATCCCACCTCTAGGGGTCCCCATACCTCCTGGGACATTGATGAGTCCCACAGCAGCATGAGCATGTCCAAGGGTCATGGGCATGAGATAGCTGATTGACAAGGCTGAAGTAGGAACACAGCCTGTAGGAACACTGCGTAAACACAGAGTTTTACCAAACATGTGCCTCCGGCTGTTGCAACACTACAACTCCAAGCATGCCATCCTGGACAGTCAAAGGATGTATGGGCATGCTGGGAGTTGTAGTTTTGCAAAAGCTGTAGGCACACAGCTAAAGGCATCACTGCTACAAAAAAAGAGTTATCCAAACAGTGTACCTCCAAATATTCCAAAACTACAAGTCCCAGCATTACAGGACTGGCAAAGGATGATACACATGAATGACAAAGGGAAAATATATTAAAAATATGCATAAAAAACCCACTGTACTTTTAGCACTAAACCTTTGTACTAATTTAGGAAGATGTAAGTTATACACTCACCATATTGTCTTTGGTAGAGTACAGGCAATCTCCAATAATCATTGTGTGTGTACACCATAAAACCAGAAAGGAAAGGGTTACAGAGCAGAACTGCTATGATTCTCCAAGAACAGTGAATAAGCACAGTGAGGGAGGGAGAGGAGTCATTACAGTGCAGGCAAGAGAAGGACACACCCCCTCCCTTTGAATAGATGAAAAAGACACTGAGCAGCTATACTATGCTATTTTTTTGTGTGAAATATAGGTGATAGAGACAATGGGGGAGATTTATTCGAACCTGTCCAGCGGAAAAGTTGCTGAGTTGCCCATAGCAACCAATCAGATTGCTTCATTAATTTTTAACAAAGCCCTCTGTAAAATGAAAAAAGCAATCTGATCCAATCTCCCCATGAAATTTACCTGTACATGATCAGGATTGGGTACTGAGTAACATAACAGTTTTATTTATTTTTATTTTTTTTATTTTTTTTTGTGTGGACTCTCATACAAGTATGCTCTCATACAATTTATATTAAAATTGGTTTCTGGTTTACTGAAATAGCCTCCACAGCTTTGATATTAGGTACACAGTTGGCAATTCAGTTCACTTCATGATGAAGTTGAGGTCAGAGTTCTGTGTTGAGGTAAAGCTCTCCATGTCTGTTCAGTAAACGTCATTTTATGGAGCATTATTTGGTCATTATTTGATCAGGTCAGAGTATCACTGAAACTTGAAAAGGACATACATCATCAAATACTTTCAACAAAGTAAGAAGCACACAGTTCAGTGGAATATCATTGTATGTTGCATCACTGGACCTAAGGAAGACCAGACCATAAAAAAAACTTTCTCAAGTCATCGGGTCTCCCCCACCAAATTTTAAAGCCGACACTATACAATTACACAGAAGGCATTTTCTTGTCCACTAAATTACGGTTGTTACTTGGCAATTTCAGGGTTAGTGTCATCTAACTACTTGAAGCCGTGGAAATTCAAACCAAATAGGTTTTTTAAAATAGTTGTTATGAATTTGGAGCATGGTGATAAAAATTACAGCTGTTCATGGATGATCCTAAATACCTTGTGGTTTGACCAGATGACAAGTGCAGCTCTCATAGGATCATAAGATAAGCTATGGCGTGCTATGTTTCTCACTGGCAATGTAGAACTTCCAAGCTACTATGGGTTAGGCATTGGCTAGACTGGAGTACATTTTTTTTTTACCCTGAAACTGTGTTCAGAACTTCTGGGCATGCTCCCCAGAATAGTTACTTATTAATAGCAGAAGTGCTAAAGAAATAGTAGTATAGTCAAGGACAGAGTAAAGAGTCAACACCGAGGAAATGTTCAAGAATGCTACCGAACAAGGATGAGACAGATAGTCAGGGAACAACCTGGAGTCAGAACCAGATGTAGAACAACAGTTACATAAAGCAATTCAAAGTTTGAGGCTTTAGCAAAATCCAAGATGAAGGTTACAGTCAGAGTAAAAGTCAAGTTCAAATACAATGCAAATACAGGAAATGTCCTGATCAGCAAAAGGCTGCAATGGCTGACATCTATAGGAGGCACATATTCCCATGGTAGTCCAAAGTGGATAGCAATGAGGAACTGGAGGTCCATGGTCAGGGATTGCAAAGCAGCAACCTGCAGCATAGGCAATGCTGAAACGGGAATGACAGCTAGATCCATGACCACCAGCTAGGACCCAAGACTGGGATGGGGAGAGGACAGAAACTTTTGCCAGCTCATTCTTAACAAATAACAGCACCTGCTTTTCTTTTTAGTTCATTACTACTAAACAACAAGACAAACTATGCAGCTCATCTGTGTTATTTATGACTCACACATGTGGCAAGAAATGTTAGTGATATCTAAAAGGCAACATTTTAGCAGACAGTATAAGGAGAACATCATTTGCTAAAGCTATTTTGAAGTCCAATATAAATCTGTAAACCTGATGATATCATGGTATTTGATTCTAAAGATAGAGCAACAGTCACAAAGTGATTGCCAATTAGAAATGCAGCCAACATTTCAGAAATAGAGTCTAAAATCAAACATTGGCTGTCAAGGCAACAGGAGAAGAAAAAACAATACAAGACTAACAGTGGTGCTGAGAATTCTGGGACAGAAACATTTACTATATTATATTATAAAAATCCAAGAACGTGAAATTGAATGTGTCAGAAATGTAACAAATGGGAACGACAGGTATATACAGAAACGAAGACTTATAAAACTGATAAAGACATCAAGCTCAAATGTATCTGAGTGTGATGAAACTGCATGAATGAAATGACTATCTATCTATATCTTTTCTGAAGTAAATAGATTTGAGGTATTGAAACAGCTGTATAGCTTCCTATAAAGGTTGTTATTTTGCTTTGAGTCTAGAAGGTGACATTTGTATGCTTTTAGATAATGAGTAATAATTATGGTTCTTAGGTCAGAATATTTTGGGTATAATTATGACAACTGCTGTCTATTATGGATGCATATTTTTGCATGTCCATTTTAGGATGGTGACGTTACCTAAAGTATACAATACCTGTAAGATTTGTTGTGACTTAAACACAGAAGTTTATAAGACACTATTTACATTACATGAGTATTTTTTCTAAATGTTTTACTTGTATAAACTTCCCTGGTCATGTGTGGCCAAGAAGCTACAAACAAACATAAAATCCACTTTCATCGGAGTGGTGTAAGACACACCCTGCATTGCAATATGGAGCAACAGAAGTGGGCTATCTGGAGGGATGAATCACGCATCAACATCTGACAGTCATATGGCTTAATATTGGTTTGGCAGATGTCAGCAAAAAGCGTAATGATTCTAAAGTTAGCTGAGGAATGAACAAATGTCTGGCTAGCTATAGATGTGGATAAGTCTATACTACCAGAAGAAAAGTCTAGTGACAGCATACATAGATATTTTATATCATGTCAAGTCATGTATTTTCACTTATGCAAAGTTGCATAAGGTTATAGCATGAAAAATGATGCATTTTATGTTGAAGAACAAGATAGGCCTGCACGTGATATATGACCATAACGTAGTTGGCCAACTATGCTGTTTTACTTATTCCGTTGCCTACAATAACATATATACATATATATATATATATATATATATATATATATACACAGTGGGGGGGGGGGGGGAGTATTTAGTCAGCCACCAATTGTGCAAGTTTTCCCACTTAAAAAGATGAGAGATGCCTGTAATTTTCATCATAGGTATACCTCAACTATGAGAGGCATAATGGGGAAAAAAAATCCATAAAATCACATTGCCTGATTTTTTAAGAATATATTTGCATAGTATGGTGGAAAATAAATATTTTGTCAATAACAAAAGTTCATCTCAATACTTTGTTATATACCCTTTGTTGGCAATGACAGAGGTCAAATGTTTTCTGTAAGTCTTCGCAAGGTTTTCACACACTGTTGCTGGTATTTTGCCCCATTCCTCCATGCAGATCTCGTTTAGAGCAGTGACGTTTGGAGCTGTCCCTGGGCTACACAGACTTTCAACTCCCTCCAAAGATTTTTTATTGGGTTTAGATTTGGAGACTGGCTAGGCCAGTCCTGGACCTTGTAATGCTTCTTACAAAGCCACTCCTTTGTTGACTTGTGGTGTGTTTGGGATCATTATTATGCTGAAAGACCCAGCCACATTTCATCTTCAATGCCCTTGCTGATGGAAGGAGGTTTTCACTCAAAATCTCACAATACATGGCCCCAATAATTATTTCCTTTACACGGATCAGTCGTCCTGGTCCTTTAGCAGAAAAACAGCCCCAAAGCATGATGTTTCCACCCCCATGCTTCACAGTAGATATGGAGTTCTTTGGATGCAACTCAGCATTCTTTCTCCTCCAAACATGACGAGTTGAGTTTTTACCAAAAAGTTCTACTTTGGTTTCCTCTGACCATATAACATTCTCCCAATACTCTTCTGGATCATTCAAATGCTCTCTAGCAAACTTCAGACGGGCCCGGACATGTACTGGCTTAATTAGGGGGACACGTCTGGCACTACATGATTTGAGTCCCTGGCGGCGTAGTGTGTTACTTCTGGTAGCCTTTGTTACTTTGGTCCCAGCTCTCTGCAGGTCATTCACTAGGTCATTTAATAGCTATATTAAAAGTGAAGTTTTAATAATACTATCTGAGTATAAGGTTCCCTCATGCCGCTGTGATACTAATGAATTGGGAGACCTAAACCTGTGGCATTAAGCTAATATATCAATTTTACCATTCACTAGGTCACCCTGTGTGGTTATGGGATTTTTGCTTTCATCTCGGCCGAGTCCTGGACGATACTGCGCATGCGCGGGATTTCCTACTACACCCAAAAGCTGTCTTCAGCGTTTAAAGCAACGCTGAAGACAGCTTTAGGGTATAGTAGGAAATCCCGCACATGGGCAGTATCGTCCAGGACTCGGCCGAGATGATACGGAGAGTGTAAGACAACATATGAATATTCATTAGCCGGGCGGTGCTGCGGGCTGGGCGGCGGTTACGTCACAGTGCCAGTTGAAGGCAGTAACCCCGCCCGTGCTAGTTAGCAGCTAATTTGAATATACCGAAAACCAGCTATAACGGGCGAACGACGCAGCGGATTCGGACAAGGTAGGACTCAAAATGTTCAGCACCTCCCACAGTTACCCGTGGATAGTGCGGGACAAAACATATGACAGTTTTCCTTTAAAGGAAATAATGTCATTAATGCCCACAAAAAAAAAAAAAAACATAAAAAACTATTTCTAAAGCAAAAGATTACATTTAAAGGGCTATTCCAGGATTTTTTTTTTATTTGACTATGCTACAGGGGCTGTAAAGTTAGTGTAGTTCATAATATAGTGTCTGTACCTGTGTATGACGGTTTACTCACAATTCTTCTGTGATTTTCACCCCATTATTTATTTTTACCAGCATACAAAATGACTGTTGTCTCGGATTTTTCCCAGCTTACAATGCGGCCGAGACCTGACTCACTAGTCAGCTGATGACAGGGAGCCTGTCTGCTTCAATGGGTGGAGGGATCAATCTGCAACTAATGCAACAGCTGTAAACACCCTGATTGAAAACCACAGGTCTTTTGTTTTAATGGGTGGGGTGGCTGATGTGTAAGAGGGAGGAAAATGGCATTGTGGGATTTGTAGTCAAAAAAACATAAGTCAAACAGGAAATACAAGTTCACAAAAAGCTAGCCACAGTGTTATGGTAATCTCATGACATAGCCATTTAGCCCCAAGACAAGCGCAGATCCTTTCTAAGCATGTCCATTGCTGTCTGCCAGGTGCATGCTAAAATCACCTTATGGTGGATAACCCCTTTAAGAAGTTAATTTTCCCTTTGTCTCATCAGTAGCACAATGATGGGGCGACTCCTCCCCTGTAAGAATGTGGGAATATGTTTATGAAATATTAGTTGGTAACACCTCCCTCCAGGTAATATTAGCTCCATTAACCTTTAGGACAGAAAGTAAGTTTAAAGTAAACAATATGGGAGGGAAGCTTGTGCTGCTTATGGGACTAAGAGAAAACAGATTTTCTCCAATCTTTATCAATACCCTTGGTATCATGGAAGTCAGCAGAAATATGTCTATGGTATTACTATGGTGTCCACTGCCAGTGGATTGCTTCAGGGCCAGAACACCTCAACTTGAATGTTTACATTTGAAAAAAGGACTCTGAACCTAAAAGCCATTATGTTGTTGGCTCTTTAATATACTAGTTCATAATTGAGTACATTTTTTCCATCTCAGGATTTTATTTTTTTTCATACTCTTTTCTGTGGATTGAGGATTCAGTACAGACCCCCAGAGGCTGCACCACGTCCTTCTTGATTAAAATATCCTTTAGAGGTTGTTGTGTCTATATACACAACAGTCTAAGGTGAGGAGATTCTCACAAGGATGTATGTTTACACTTTAAATAAGACCAACTAAACATTTAGGAGCTCTGCTATTACTTTTTAGATTGTCCCACTTACTGGTACCTCCCTGAAGGGGGATTGGGGGGAAGTCCCTTATTCTTATTATTTCCAGTCATATAAATAAATATTTAATCAATCAAATACTGTATTAAAATATTTTCATTTCCTGCAAGTTTACAGGGGTGGAGATTCCCTATGATTGTGTTGCTGATGGATGCCAGAAAATATATGCATAATATATGCTTATCTACTTTTTGTTAATGCCTTAAATGGGCACTGTCAGATTCAAAAACATTTTATATGTTGTTACTGATGAAAATGAAAGACTTTTTTAATATGGTTGTTTTTACATTTTTGAATATTCAGTAAAGAAAATGGCTCCCAAAAATCCCACCAATAGGGGGTCCCCTTAACCAGTCCTGTAGCAGCATCAGGCTTGTCCATGAGTTATGAACAAGAGCTAACTCATAGACAAGGCTGCATTGGCAGCATTGGCAGACACACAAATCACCTACCCCACCACAAGAGAATGATTCCCCTCAGAAGATCTCTAACACTGTGAGCTAATGAAAATAAGTATTTTTATAATAAATATAGGGGACAGAGGCATAAAAATGATGTACATGGTCAGAATAAGTCAGTATTACTGAGTAACTTATTTCATTTTTATTTTTTTGTGGGATCTGACAGGTACGAATGGTAGATGTAAATTAAGAACTGCAAGATATGTAAACAGGACCAAAGACTGATACTAGATTTCCTTCATTTCTATGCTTTGCCCAATGCATGAGATCTATCTGTGTCACAGCAAATAGGCCAAATAAGGTACAATGCAGATCTATACTTTCTATAATGAATAGAAGGGTAATATATTATATAAGTTATAGATTTTCTGTTAAAATAGGTGAATAAATCAAATGTGACATTAGGCTCCTTTGCTAACATATAATCTGTCAAAATCTAGACTAGTTAACCAAAAGGAACAATTTTTCCAATATATTGTCAAAATAGCTTCAAGCAAGCTTTCTATGAAATTTCCCTCCCCCTGTGCCAATCAATACAATTACTTCTACTCTGTAGGAAATCAAACCAAACATAAAACACTCAGGAAGCCACTGCATTATGTGAAAGTATGTTAAAGAGTATGTTCAGAGTGCCTGTCATGATCTTGATAATTTTTTTTTAATTCTTCCAGTTCACTCCCCTCATCAAGGTAAACTACCCCCTGCCTTTATTTTTATTATGTTTTAGTTTTCTAACTAGATATTGCTCTGTATATTCTGCTCAGTCTCAGTCAGCTCCACAGACTAGGAAGGGGCGTTACCCAGCAGGCGTGACATCATCGGAAGTCCTGCTGGGGAGAACTTCCTTCCTCGCTCTACTATACACAGCCCAGTGCAGTTCAGTGTGACCACACACATCCCCCTCAGCTTTATGGACTGAACTCTGCAGTGTGTTAGCTCTGCCCAGCAGTTGCAAAAGGGAGCAGAAATATGTAGCACAATAGTTAGAACAATGTTTAGCACAATATTCAGCACTGTGCACTGAAGGCATCATGACTCTACAGCAGTGTTTCCCAAACAGGTGTTGAAACTACAACTCTTAGCATGCCTGGTCAGTTTTTTGCTGTTTATGCATGCTGGGAGTTGTAGTTTTGCAAGAACCCTGGTTGAGAAACCCTGCTCTACAGTCTGGCTTATATTTCTAAAATTGAATGTGTGATCAGAACTTTGTCAGTGTCCCTTAACCTAGCCAAATAAAAAATACATAGCAATGAAAATTTAAATTAAGGAATTCATTATTTACTTTTGGTCGATGCAGGCGGTGCATTTCAGCACTGCAGGTAGTCTTTTCCTATTACTTCTTATCTAGCCGTATGGGTAATTCATAACTATGGGTTCAACTTTCATTATTACCTAGGGAAATGTTTCTAAAAAAATAATAAACCGTGAAGTCAATGACACAGTAGTATATTTTCATATCAGGTATTTCAGTCAAAGCAGCTCTTGCTTTAGCCTCATTGAAGCTGATACAATGCATTTTGTACCACGTAGACTTGCTTATTTGTTGTATATTTAAATCATTCCTTAAAAGCTCAGCTTGAGATTTATTTTCCCTTTTCTTGTCCATATAATTGGCTATTACTGATAATATTATGGATAAACCTAAATGGATAAATATCGGACTATGATGTAAGCAGAATTTCTTAGTGGAATATCTGCAGTGTAGCCGATCCCTAAAGGAATCAAGTTTTATCACAATTTATACATAGTATTAAAGGGGTATTCCGGCTTTATACATCTTATCCCCTATCCAAAGGAGAGGGGTTAAGATGTATGATCGCAGGACCCCTGCGATCATACATCTCATCCCCTACCCTTTGGATAGGCGATAACATGTACAAAGCCGGAATACCCCTTTTAGTGTGTGTGAATTTTGTGTTGTTATAAAGTTGCTAATTTATTTATAGCGACAATAGCGCCCCATATAGCGCACTTGTAGAAGTCAACAATATTCTTTCAAAGGCCTGTACATCAGTCAAAGATGGGGGGGGGGGGGTTCAAGTGAAAAGTTGTCTCAGACTTGAACAGCTCAGCCCCGCCTCCTCGACATTTAGCTGAGAAATAAAACAGAGATTTTGTAAGATTTTATCAACTACCATCAGCTGTGGCAAAGGTTTGCTAATACTGTAAACTTAAACAACTATCCAATGGTGACTGCAGAAAATAGAGCTGACAGATTTCCTTTAATCTTAAAAAATAAAAAATCTATCCCTATTGGTAAGTAATTAACATTTCTGAGATATTCTATTTGTAAAAAAAAAAAAAAAAAAAAAAGAAATGTGAATTTGTCTATGGGAAAGCAACAGGCGGAAGCCAAAGAATGCAGTATGCATGGACACAATTAAGCATAGCAGACCCCACAAAAATCTGTATGAAAGTACTGAAAATAATTTATTATCTTGAACATGAGTACTCTTCTTATGAGTATGCATCCTTTAAACACATAGCAGGAATCCCATTTTCTACATTACACCTTATTTTGATGAGGAATTCTGTCTCCAATTACATGAAATAAGATCACCAACAATCCATTACCAGGTCAATTGAAAATCTAATTACGCACTGCATCTGAATAATGTGAGTGCAGTCTGTCCTTGAGTCCACCTTTTGTACTGCTATTGTGTCTGGTGTGCTTCTTTTTATGGCAAATGGTATGATATTTCATTTTAAAAATCACACAAGTATAGGTGAATATTGATGACCAGAGCCATGTATGTCAAATCTCAACAAGAAATTAAAACCTCAATTAATAAAAAAAATAAAACCTTCACTTAATTACATGTCTGTGCAGAAGAAATATAACCTTTAAGGTCTATAAACTCTTTTTTTTTTTGTAATTCACACTAATGAATTAATTATTCCTACGGGACTGTTTTAAATATTTTCTACTCTGGTAGAAGCTTAGCTGTCAGAAGTATAGTTTAAGTGTCCCTGTCATTTAAAAAAAAAACTATAAATATGTCACAGAGACATGTCAAAAGTTGTGATTGGTCAGGGTCTCACCAAGAAAACAAGTTGGAATAGGAACGCAGTAGCCCATAGACTTATAGCTAAGCAGCGAGACAAAGATTGTCAAGAGCCAAGGAGTATTGCATTCTGCTGCACACTTATCCCTGCTCGCTCTCCTGATTGGTGGGTTGTTAACAATGAGACCCCGAGAGATCCAAACTTTTGACATGTCTCTTATTTTTTTTAATGGCAGGTATACTTTAAAGGGAACCCGTCATCCCTTCCGTGCTGCCTGAACCACAACCAGTCCCCAGCGGCTTCTACCCATCTCACTTGCCTTGACTGATAGATTGCTCCCTGTTTGAGTATGGAGAGAGATTTAAAGGTGTATTCTGGGCAAAAACATTTTATCCCCTATCCAAAGGATGTCTGATTGTGGGGGGCCCACTGCTGTGACCCCCCGCGATCTCCCTGCCGCACTCGCATAATATGCGGGAGCTGCGTCTCCAGTTTTGGAAACCTCCGGGTTTCCGGGACTGGGGACGTGACGTCACCCCACGCCTCCTCCATTCATGTCTATGGGAGGGGGGGTAATGGCCGTCATGCGGGTGCTGCAGGGAGATCACAGGGGGGTCCCAGCTTTGGAAATGCCTCCAGGGGCTGCACCTGTGACTAGTGGATCAGGCAGCATGAAAGTGATAACAGTTCTCCTTTAAAGGATTGAGTCAAAAGTCAAAAAGTAATGCACACTGCTCTAATTACTTAATATAAAGGCACTTACTAGTATATTACTATTCCCAATGCTGCAAAGATGCTCCGTTTCAGACTACATGGTCCCATAAGCTGTGCAGTTTCTTCCTATATATGAAGCATCAACCAAGCCACACGTGACCTTGAGCTTACCTCCCCTTCCCAATCATGATCACAAACGGCTTCCTTATGAATGGCATGCCAGCTCTCTGGAAATATCAAAGAATATTCTAATGCAGACATGGTAGTTTTTTCTTTTTTTCTTACTACATTTCAATTTATGCCTGCCATAGGCCTCTTCTATTCTAGTAGGGAGTCATCTGCTATTATATTATAACCAATGGTCTTGGTATATGCAGTAAAATGCATTTGGGGAGAAAATGCTTGAAGAGCAATTGGGAATTGTCATATGGCCCACACTGCAAAAATCCTGCTAAGCTAAATATATATGAAGACACAGATAGATGAATAGATAGATAGATAACAGATAGATCATAAATAGATAGATAGTTAGATAATAGATAGATAGATGGATAGATGCATGTATTATGTCAGCACTGCTTTCAGTATTATATTTCTTTATGTGTTTCCCTAGTTTAGTTCCTCTATTATGCATATGTTATCATATAGCCTTATATCCAGGGAAACATCTATTCATATTAATAGTACTCAATCCACCCTGAAATTCATACATTTTCACATTTCGTGCTATATGCATCATGAATATAAAATGAATGTACGCTTGCAAAGTCCACATACTGAAAAAAATACAATATACATGTCTAAAGTAATGACAGACTGCCTCTTGGGAAGAAAGCTTTTCTAGACTCTATGGGAAAGAAGTAGTATCAAGTTAAAATAGAATATTCACTGTGTGTGCTGACAACTGTAGGCACTACAAACAACTTTCCTGGTAGAGCTAAACTTAAACTATCTTAAAATAGTAAGTTTGTACCAAGAAAGACAGAAATAAAAAGGTGCATCTCTTGGCATTTCAGCTATTTCATCCATTTATGGCTAAGATTATATTGTATCTTTTATTTTCGAAAACTATTTTCGCATAAGAGAAGCCGTCAACAGTAAACACATGCAAGGTTAACTTTATGATGATAGCTATTAAAAATATTTCTTCTGCAGTAACCCTGCCCATACGTATGTGCACATACCGGCCGACTGGACAGATGCTGGGTGGATTTTGAGAAAATCAAACACTGACATCTATGCAGTCACATTTAACGGAATGCACACAGGAGTTTATAGTAGTATGGATCAACATCCAACATTTTATTTTTGGTTTTTCCAAACAAATGTATTGTTTTCACGCACATAAAGTAACTTATAGTCAGACTTAAATGAGCTGTAACTAGCAGCTCTGATACCTGGATATTAAACATTTCCATTGACAGTTATTGCCCATTACAGTTTAAGACTGAACAGTCCACAAAATAGAAGTATAAACCACAACAATCCTCAGAATTTGTATATATTATAGCAAATAGTAAGCATAGTTCTTATATGTAAAAATAATTACAAATTGTAGATTTGTTAGATCGTATAGTATTCCACAGTATAGCATTAATATAGCATTCATTTCTATCAGGTGGGACCCAATGTTCCCTCTAATCTCCGTAGCTTCTACACTGGCCCTACAAAGCAAAAATCCCAGCTTTGCAGTGACCGGGCATTGACAGTATGCAATACTTGTAGCTGGGCCAGGAATATCTGCTGGAATCAATTGAATCTGCATCCTTAAGACACAGATACAGTTATATCTGTTCACCCTGCTGCACCCTGCTCAGTGTCCTGTTCTACAAAGCTGTATGAAGTGTTGCAATGTAGTAACCAACCACAGGTTAATAACAAGTAAAGCACATGTATTTTATATTTCACCTATGAAAAATGCACGGTTTATAAAAGTTTATAAAAATGATATGTGATTTGTTTACCTGTGATAAATTACTGCCCAGTTTCCTAACTACTACAGTGGTCCCTCAACATACGATGGTAATCCGTTCCAAATGGACCATCGTTTGTTGAAACCATTGTATGTTGAGGGATCCGTGCAATGTAAAGTATAGGACAGTGGTCTACAACCTGCGGACCTCCAGATGTTGCAAAACTACAACACCCAGCATGCACGGACAGCCAACGGCTGTCCGGGCATGCTGGGACTTGTAGTTTTGCAACATCTGGAGGTCCGCAGGTTGAAGACCACTGGTATTGGAGGTTATACTCACGTGTCCCCGCCGCTCCGGACCGTCACCGCTCGTCACCACTGCCCTGCTGTCGCCGCGTCCCCAGGGTGTCCCCAATGCTTCAGCAAGGCATCTGCTTCCCCGGCATCCTCACTCTCCGTCGCCGCCATCACGTTGCTACGCACGCCGCTCCTATTGGATGACGGGACGGCGTGCGCAGCGACATGATGACGATGATGGAGAGCGCCAATGATGCAGGGGATCCCGAAGAGGACGCACCGGAGCCCCGAGGACAGGTAATTGATCGTTGGGGCACACGGAGCACCGCAAACAGCTATCCTGCAGCAGCTGAAGAAGTCTGCGCTGCCGGATAGCCATTTATGCGATGACCCCGACATACAAAAGCATTGTATGTTGATGCTGCCTTCAACATGCGATGGTCTCTGAGAGGCCATCGTATGTTGAAATGATTGTATATAGGGGCCATCATAGGTCGGGGGGTCACTGTATTCTCAGCAGCTGACACCTACAGGGAACATTGGTGGGACCACCACCTACTGGGAGAACAGAAGTCCCCTGCACCTATTCTGCCCAGTAAGGTGACTAGCAGCAGCTGAATCCACCTAGACCATGTGTGTGTGGCTCTATCCTTTGAAGTCTTCAACAGATTGAGAAACAGCAAAGGTTTGATCACGAGTTGGTTTTGGCCTTTTGTGACATGCCTATTTTATTATAACATTTTATTTAATAGCGAATGTGGGCAAATCTCTGCTTTATCCTCTGATATTTTGCTATTTCATTGTGCAGTATGGTCTTGCATATCATTGTTCAGACACGTTTTACGTTAATTTATTAAGTTTGTTCCTATGGCGCTATGTTGAGAGCTCACTGTTTAGAATAACCTGTTTTTTTATGAAAAACTATTGAAAGTGAAAAACAGCAAAGGTGATTTTTGCTCCACTTGTTAGGTAGAATCTTTATAGAGCTGTCATATATCAGACAAAATATTCTTACTTACCTCCAGTTCCCACTTGTCCTTCTGCAGCTCCTATTTATTCCACTTACAGCCCCCCACTATTTATCTCCTCTGCCTGTTTATGAGATGAGAGCTCACAGCAGTACCTCACTGCTCAGCCAATCACTGGCTAAGGCCCCTTTCAACAGGCAACAACTGGTCCCGATGGCTCCCATTTACTATTATGTGGGCCAACGGGCGCTATTGTTTTTTGACAGGCAATAGCGGGAGAAAAAGATGAAGCAAACATTATTTTTTCTCCCGCTATTCTCCCCGGCTCCCCCTGCCGAGTCACAAGGGCAGTGTGAAAGAAGACTAAGATGGGACACCGATGCAGCTTGGGGGGGGGGGGACAGGTGCAGGTTATTGTAGCTTTATTTATTTTACTATAGACCCAGTATTATATCCACTTTCGGTCCATACTTGAATACTCATTAAACACCTTTTTTTTTAATAAGAAATGTTAGCAAACAGTTATACTTATAACCAAATATAAATATATATAGTTCAACAAATTATTTTTGGGATTTCCATATAAAACATACATTTTGCTTTATATTTGTAATTAAAGGGTGGCTGAAGTTTAGTAATGATCTGTTATATGCTTTATAGCCATATTGGTTGTTTTTAGATTCTAACAGTCAACTTTTATTTTGACAGCTGGCTCATTGGGTAACATAGTGCCTGCTTTATGTAGACCTAATCCAAGAGTAAAAAAAAAAGAAAAAAAGCAAATGCACATATCCATGTAAGCAAATGAAATGTAATTGTCAAACTTTGCTCTGACATCTTGCTGTGCCTGATAACTAATGCAGTATAACATACACTTAGGTTTATATATACATTGAAAGATTTATGTTGCAGTTTTTTTCACTTACAGTCTATGACATATTTCACAGCATTATTCAGAGCTTTTCTTGTTCTTCCTAGGAACACTTGTCAGAAACACCCATTACAAGTTAACTAGCTAGGGGAAGTTTGTTTTTATACCAGAGTACTTTTCAGTGCCTGGTATAAAATTACATTTCTAGAGCAGTGTACAGACTCTTAGGCCATGTTCACACTGCAGAATTTCTGTACCGGATTCCAATGTGGGATTCTGCTGCGCTGTGCACACAGCAGAATTTCCTGCCAGATGTTTCCATTTTCCATGTCCGCACAAAGAATGAACATGTTCATTCTTCGTGCAGAGTCGGCACGGAATGCATTGACCTCTATGAGAGGGCGCATTCCTGTGCGGTCCTAGCACCAGGCATATTATGCTGGTGCCCCGCAGTTTATGAAGTGTCCACATGGTAGATTTCAGCTGTAAAGTTTCAAGAACTCACTACTAGAGTTAAGTAAGCTGAGCCCCCCGAACCCGGATTCGGGGCTCTTAGAACTTTAGAACATTGCCTGCTTTGGCTTGGCTGCACCTGTCAATGTTGGATCTGAGCTGTGCCCACAGCTAGACAACTGCAAGCACAGCTCATTCCTTAATCCCTTGCTAGGCTGAGCAAAAATACTCTCAGCCCAAGAAGGATTTAGGGCTACTGAACTAAAACAACTTTGACCTATTAATCAAACATGTCAAAAGTTGTTGATTGCACCGGGTGTCCCTCCTGAGAACTGCTGCAATCCTCAATGACAGGCCGTGGAAGCGAGCAGCCTTGCACTCAGCTCCCGGCCGGTAGATCTTTTTGTCAGATGGGGAGCTCAGCAATGCCACCCACTTCTCTGGCCTGTCATTCAGGATTGCAGCAGGACTCAGGAGTGACACCCGCTGTGACCAACTACTTTAAACATGTCTGATTGACATGTCAACAGTTTTTTCTTGCTGGGCGAACTGACAGCTTTTCAAAGCTTTGAAACTTTTGAAAGGCTCGCTCATCTCTATTCACTACAATAGTGGAGGTAACTAAGCCCAACATTTCTGCTGCATCTGGCACAGTTGACCACCAACTTTTATTTAGTATGCTTTATACTGCACTACCTTTATTTTCTTTCTACTTCTGTGACCACAAGTTTAGAGTATTATTTGCCGGATTTGCTCCTTCTTCCCTTCCCTTTGCTGTTGGGTTTGCTCAGTCTTGCTTCCTTCTTTGGACAAGCTATCAGCAGATTTCTGTTCTAGAATACCTCTTCCTGTGACCACATCCCTACCATACTACAAGACAATTGTGATTTTCTTTCCACTGTCTCCACCATCATGTCCTCTATCTGAAACTGAATCTTTCAAAAGTGTAACTCTTTACACTTAAACTCTACCACTTACAGTCTATGCTATATTTACATTTATTTACATTTTACATTACTCTGCCATTTACAGGCTCATTTGTCCAACCACTATATGGATTCCTCCAACCCATACTAGTCATTGCACTAGTTGCGAAATTTACTATAGTTTAAAGAATCTCAACAACAAAGCGTTCCAAAGTGCTGCTCCTCCCGTATCTCCCTTCTCATCTCTATCTACCCCACGTTTCAGACTATCCTCCATTACCTGAACCTCTCACTCCTGTCTCCAAGACTTTGCTCCTGTTGCATCAGTTCTCTGGATTGAACAATCCCAGACAGATTAATTCCCAATATCTATGGTTTTATGCATGCCGTAAAACACATCTTTCACACTCCTTAATTTATTTTGTCTCCCTTTAAACCCGCCTACACACACCCACCCACTTCTACATTATTACTCAAAACCTCATGCCTTTATTAACCAATATGCCCTAGTCACCCATTTCATATAAAGGCATATGTGGCCCATCCTGGATAAATGCCTTATTATTATTATAAATATTTTTTCTTATTTTTATTTTTTAAGGTCTAATTTTGTCTCTATAAGTTCACTCTCTATAAAAGTGATATGGAATAAGTTTAAGATACATAAATAAAAAAATATTATTCTAATTATTATTGTTATTATTATTATTATTATTATTATTAATAATAATAAACATACTGTACACTTTAAGAGTATGTTTACATGTATTGTATGCACTGCAGATTTTATGCAGGAAAATTAATGATAAAAGCTGCAGCATAAAATCTGCATCATTAAATCTGCAGACTATACTGTACGTGGGCACATACCTTAAAGGCTCTGTGTTTGTTCTTCCAGAAATACATGCTTGATATGAATAATGGGGAGTATTTATCAAAGGATTTATGTGTTTTTTTTAACGTAACTTTGGCGCAATACTTTGGCGCAGTGTCTTTTTGTGCCAAAGTTTGGCGCATCTTCTCCTCTGTCATTTTTACAACTTTCTCAAAATCACACAGTCCTGTGTGTGATTTTAACTTTAGTCAGTAATCCATCATTTGCGCCAATCGATCTTTGGTGCAATTTTGGCGCAAATCCCGTTTTTTTCACGCAAATCGCTGCCAAGAAATGTTGCACATGGAAAACACACTTAGCAATGTCAGAAAATGTAAAGGAGTCAAAATACGTTAAAAACATTTTTTGGGTGAAAGCAGCGACGTCTCCAGGGCTGCTCAATACTATCCTGGAACATAGTTGTCTCTGAGGAGCCTTCACCCTCCGTTGAGCCAGCATTGGACATGGCCACACAGGTTCAGGAAAAGTAAGCACTAAAGCAGTGGTCTCCAACCTGCGGACCTCCAGATGTTGCAAAACTACAACTCCCAGCATGCCCGGACAGCCAACGGGAATTGTAGTTTTGCAACATCTGGAGGGCCGCAGGTTGAAGACCACTGCACTAAAGTAACAAAAAAAAAATATAAACTTCCCAAGTTGAAAATAAAATCCATTTCACATGGTGGCTATAAACCCCACAAAAGAAAATAACTCATGTCGCTTGCTGATATACTGCAGGAGAGACTCCGAAATGGCTGCTCTATAAGGTAAAATACGCGTCCTCTGTGACGGTAAGTTCTGTGTAAAAGGCGCTGTGAACAGCTGATTTCAACATTTGAGCCAAAATTACTAACAACTTGCACCAAATGACAAATTTGGTGCATGTCCACGAAAACCAAAGTGAAAAAAAAAGTGTAAAAAGAAACTGTCAACAGGCAAAATTGATAAATACCCCCCAATGTGACTCATTATAGAATATAAGTAAAGGAAAAACGTTGACGGCTCACCAATTCATCTTTCTTTTTTTTCTTTATTGCAGTAACATACTCACAAAATACAAAATAGTAATAGTAACAGGGGTGGACAAGTCCAGGGGGGGTACAGGTAGGCGACAGCAGCCGTTGTTTCGCACTAGATCAGTGCTTCATCGGGAGGCCGACGAAGCACTGATCTAGTGCGAAACGACGGCTGCTGTCGCCTATCTGTACCCCCCCTGGACTTGTCCACCCCTGTTACTATTACTATTTTGTATTTTGTGAGTATGTTACTGCAATAAAGAAAAAAGAAAGAAGAATTGGTGAGCCGTCAACGTTTTTCCTTTACTTATTTTCTACATTGATTCCACTTCTGTTTTACGTCTGAGCACCGCCTAGAAGCAATAGACAGTTCCCTAATATAAATTGCACTCAATACAGTTATTCCTTAGTGAGCAGAAGTAAGCAGTGCCGAACTTCTCTTTTCCTGTCTTTTCTACTGAAATGTGACTCATTATGCTGCTGTTTTGCTTAGTACCACTCATATATCAGCATACATATAGAGCTTTTTCCCTTGTGCTGATAGAACCTAAGGCTAAGGAGTGTGTGATTTTACCTTCCCTCTCCCTGTAGATTCTGTCATACAGTATGTGTTTTCCTTCCCATTTTATAATACAATACAGTTTTTGTGATCTGCCCTCCCTGAAGAGCTGGATGATTCCCTCTCTCTCCTTTACACAACCTTTAACCTCCTCCCTGCTGATATCTATAAAACTTGGCTACTGGGAGATAAATGAGGGGTAAAGCAAAAACAGACACAGTCAGGAGCAGCGTACTGTCACATCTATGGTATATCAAACGTAGCAGCCCAGCCTGCTAGATACAGGTGTTACCCACAGACTTTAAAGCAACAAAATATTAGGCCAGTTTTAATCAAGACTAAATTTTGCTTTTAGAAAGCAAATGAACAAAAAAAAAATCCATAGACATTATGTTTATCTCTTCTAGGTTTACTTTGCATCTTAAGGCTCCTTTCACACTTCCGTTGGGCCCCGTCGGAGATTGTCCGTCATGCACTTTTCTTTTTGTGCCTTTTATGTCCATTAATTCAGACGGGGCACAACGGCCAACAACAGCTACCATTTACTATTATGGGGTCCGACGGGCGCCTTCGTTTTTTGATGGGAGTAGTGGGAGAAAATGACGTTGCATGATGTATTTTTTCTCCCGCTATTCTCCCCGGGTTTCCCGACGGACATCGCACTGCCATGTCACAACGGCAGTATGAAAGAAGCCTTAATTGTATATGGTATAGTAACTATTTATTTGTATAGTTAAATGGTAATATAGAGTATAGATTTTTTTTTCTTTTTGGCTGGGGCAATGACAGATACATTTGGGGTTTTTCATGGAATTCTATAGTAATGTTTTATATACACGTTTTTCATTGCATGGATATAAAAACTGCATTTTGATGAAAATGTTCTTTGCAGCATTTATCAGAGAATCAAAAAAAATACACACTTATGAGACAAACTCGGTTTGAACAGTTGGAAAATTATCAAACAGTATTGTTGCCTGGCAACCAAAGATAGTCTACTAAACACTCTACTGATTGAGACCGCCCACCATATTTAAAGATACAGTAGTAAATATATACCTCTTCCTACCCACTGTATAACATTTCATGAATCTGACACATATTCTCAAATTTGATGTCTTCTGCATACATATATGTATATTAACAATGAAATATGCACATCCTCTTCATTACAAGGCATGGACGTGTATGTTACTTTGAAACCTTGGTTCACAGCCTTGGTTAACCTTTTTATTGAACAAGCAAATACACTTCATCTTTCTTTGTTCACAGTATTATTTTCAAGTATACCGTAGTGACTTAAGATATGCAGATTACCTCCACAATAAGTAAGATTTCTTTCTTGTAAGCACGCATGACATCAACAATTCTGAGGAAGCATTACAATACATATGCTGAGGTTAAGGGATAAACGGTGTAGTCTCACAAATCGATACAATATTGAATCATGCATGTGCTATGCAGTAGCAGAGTGTACACCTCTACCTTTCCACAGAATGGAAAGTACAGTATATACTATTTGCTTATGCAGGGAACGGTGACAGTGAAATATGAAGACTTCTACATTTCATACACACTGCAGCTTATGAATTCAAGATGTGTGTAAATGCCAAGTATCAGATATATAATGTCTGGGTTTATTAAAGTATGTTAGGATTTATGCTAAAACCTGCTAGCTACTGCTCTAAATGTTCAAGCATCAGATCTGCAGGCTGCAAGTCCCCAGCTTTACCAAAGCTTTCTTTCTGAGCAGGTCAGTCAGTGCAATACACCTGAGACATCACCATTGACCATTTCCCTTTTAAGACATACATATGAAATTGAACAGAGCAATGCCTAAATGAAATAGTTTTTAGGCTAGTCATGTAGAGAGTGAATACCAGTGCCTGATCCACTCTCTCTACAAAGCATATGTCTCCTTATAAACTTTGAGGAACCTAAGCAAGACATGGCAAGGTTAAAAGGCTTGTGTTTAGTACATTTAACTCCTTAATTCTCACACGCTGCTGTAGAGAGAATTCTACTGAAAACTATCCAGACGAAATACTGGAACATATAAGGGTATAAGGGGGAGGGGTAAATAGTAGTCAGAGGTCACGTGTAAGCGCTCTGTGCAGCGCGAAACCAGTCGACTTATCTGGCGTTCTTGTTGCGTGTACCAGCATTCCCGAATAAAACTTCCTGCTGTACCGTGAGTGCCGTTTGCGAACTCTTCATTTCTCTGAATATATATAAGGGTATGTTCACACTACGTAATTCCCCGCGGAATTCCTAGGCGGAAATCCGGGAGCGGAATTCCGCAGTGTGAACTTAACATTAGTGTGAATGGGTCTCCGCGAGACCCGTTCACACTGCGGAATTTCAGAAAGAACATGTTCATTCTTTGCACGGAAGTCCACGATCACTGCATAGGCGTCAATGGTGACGGCGCAGTGCCGCGTGGTCCTTCCGCCACCGCCGGCTGCCAGTCTGAATCTCCGCTCTCTGAATTCAGCGAGCAGAGATTCCATTCACACTCTGTAGCGTGAACATACCCTAAAGCAAACTAAACCAAAATAGATCCCTGAGCACAGAAACCAAGATGGGGTTCCATATCCTATAGCCCCAGTGATCAAGATATTCAAGTACAGCGGTTGACAACCTGTAGATCTCTAGCCACTTCAAACTAAAAATCCCAGCTTATAGCTATCATATTGTGCTGGGAGTTGTAGTTACAGAACATTTGGAGATCAGTGCTCTATAGAGAGTGGCTTTATATGCACCTCACAGTACATGTACAGAAGACAACCCCATTAACATGGTTATGGAATATGTGCATATATATATATATATATATATATATATATATACACACATATACATGAGCTGTAAACTGAAAATCCTGATTCTTAATCACAATCTGTGACATCCGCCTTCAAACACTCAAAAAGCTGAAATATAACTGACAAATTACTGTAGAAAGGGGGGAGGTGGCGGAAAGAAGGAACATTTGAGAAGAAAAGCCCACACACAGCCAGTCACACACAGCATGTCTATTGCATCTACAGGCTATACACGAATTGCTCAGTCTGGAGATGTATTCAAAGCTTGTACAGAGAGCATAACACACTTCCTCCTGCTCCTTCAATACCGGATCACATTGCAAGGTCGCTGTTAGAATAAACCATGTAAACATGTAGTAATAGTGAGACCTTCTGTATTTTATTCCTGAGTACGTAATGTTAACTAGCCTGGCATCCTCAAACTCTTAATTCCATTTACTGTCAAACTTTAATTCAATAGGGGAATTAAAGTCTATAGCACGTTGTGAATGTTTCCCAAGCAGAGTGCCTCCAGCTGTTGCAAAACTACAACTCCCAGCATGCTCGGACAACCTTCAACTGAGGGCCACTACCTCACCTGTATGGTACCCCACATTCTTCATCATAGATGCAAGAATCATCAATACACCCCACAGCAGTGTTTCCCAACCAGGGTGCCTCCAGCTGTTGCAAACCTACAACTCCCAGCATGCTCAAACAGCCTTCGGCTGAGGGACACTACCTCACCTGTATGGTAATCCAACCCCACATCCTTCATCATAGATGCAAGAACCATCAATACACCCCACGGCAGTGTTTCCCAACCAGGGTGCCTCCAGCTGTTGAAAACCTACAACTCCCAGCATGCTCAAACAGCCTTCGGCTGAGGGACACTACCTCACCTGTATGGTACCCCAACCCCACATCCTTCATCATAGATGCAAGAACCATCAATACACCCCACGGCAGTGTTTCCCAACCAGGGTGCCTCCAGCTGTTGAAAACCTACAACTCCCAGCATGCTCAAACAGCCTTCGGCTGAGGGACACTACCTCACCTGTATGGTACCCCAACCCCACATCCTTCATCATAGATGCAAGAACCATCAATACACCCCACGGCAGTGTTTTCACACCAGGGTGCCTCCAGCTGTTGCAAAACTACAACTCCCAGCATGCTCGGACAGCCGAAGGCTGTCCAAGCATGCTGGGAGTTGTAGTTTTGCAACAGCTGGAGGCACCCTGGTGTGAAAACACTGCCCCGCAGTGTAATAATCTTTCAGTGGTAATATCTATGCAGGTTCTGGGGCAATGCATACAGCCAAGTCTACCCCTTGACCCTTTAATGGACACCTTGAGGGCTACCATCTTATGGAGGGAGTCACCACACCATTTATCTTACAATGCCTTTGGCTGTCCGAGCATGCTGGGAGTTGTAGTTTTGCAACAGCTGGAGGCAACCTGCTTGGGAAACACTATAGACTTTCATTAATAAGATTGAAGCCTAAGTGGTTCTGGGATGTAGATTTATGGTAATGAAAATTCTTGTCCATGGAAAGAACAGACCAAGCATGTAGAGCAAGGCTGTACTAACAAGAGGGTACAAATAAAGGTCAATACATTAGTCCATATAAGAACACTGTATACACAACTGTGACTCTCTAAGTTCCTGAAAGGGCATCCTATGTAAAAGCTATGGCAGGAAGGAATGATAAATTAAGATTTTCAGGCACTTTAACAGAAAATGCCTGTATTTTCCAGATCTGTATGTATATATATATATATATATATATATATATATATATATATATATATATCAGCATGGCCCTGTACTCCATTCAAACAGAAAATTGCATTGCCTTAATGACCTAGGAAGGCTTTGAAAACGACAATCCCCTTTGATATTATGATCTTAAAATGGTGGTTTAATAAATCCCTTTGACAGTACTAGGCAAAGGATAAGACAATTAAATAGCCAACATTTTCTTACTGTGTCAAAGAGCTTCAGACTCACATTTTCAGGGATAAAGCCCAGTAAGTTTAAGAATGGCATCATAACTCCATTGCACAATGTATGTAACAATTCCATAAAAATGTAAATTATGTCAATGTTAAGAGCGTTAGGAGACTTTCTATATATATATATATATATATATATATATATATATATATATATATATATATATAAGCCTACCATTGACTACTAGGGGTGAAAACAAAACTCTGAAACATGGCGAAAAATAAAAGTGGGACATGGGTCAACAATATTGTATTCTGTTTTTGAATAATGAACATTTTATGTCTCAACAATCAGAAGACGAACACCATCCACCATGCCATAAATGGTGGCAACTTGTTCCAATGAATCATATGATAGAGAGTGATTACTGAGTAAAACATCCTAAGATCTGGGTGATAAATCTCCCCATAATGTGGATGCAGACACTGGTACAGTAAATGATGTATGACTCCATCCCATTTTTCTCTAGGCTCCTAAGTATATTGCTGTTTAGTGAACTGCCCTGGAGTTCTCCCATCCTTTATCACACTATGTACAGATCATGTACAGATCACCAGCAGAACCTCTTCATAGAATCAGCAGATTGGTGGATATCTCCCACACTTCATCATCTGCTCCTACATTCCAGTTGGGGGCTATTTAGCCATATAATGTGACCAAATCCCTTATCATGCAATATACAGAGATCATCATGTCACCCCCTCGAAGAAAATCAGCAATGCCAGCATCCAGGTTCACTTCTAATCCATGAAGACTACAGCTTCTTTATCTGTACTAATGTTAAACTTGAGGGCCACTACCTCACCTGTATGGTACCCCACATTCTTCATCATAGATGCAAGAAACATCAATACACCCCACGGCAGTGTTTCCCAACCAGGGTGCCTCCAGCTGTTGCAAAACTACAACTCCCAGCATGCTCGGACAACCTTCAACTGAGGGCCACTACCTCACCTGTATGGTACCCCACATCCTTCATCATAGATGCAAGAATCATCAATACACCCCACGGCAGTGTTTCCCAACCAGGGTGCCTCCAGCTGTTGCAAACCTACAACTCCCAGCATGCTCAAACAGCCTTCGGCTGAGGGCCACTACCTCACCTGTATGGTACCCAAACCCCACATCCTTCATCATAGATGCAAGAATCATCAATACACCCCACGGCAGTGTTTCCCAACCAGGGTTCCTCCAGCTGTTGCAAACCTACAACTCCCAGCATGCTCAAACAGCCTTCGGCTGAGGGACACTACCTCACCTGTATGGTACCCCACATCCTTCATCATAGATGCAAGAATCATCAATACACCCCACGGCAGTGTTTCCCAACCAGGGTGCCTCCAGCTGTTGCAAACCTACAACTCCCAGCATGCTCAAACATCCTTTGGCTGAGGGCCACTACCTCACCTGTATGGTACCCAAACCCCACATCCTTCATCATAGATGCAAGAATCATCAATACACCCCACGGCAGTGTTTCCCAACCAGGGTGCCTCCAGCTGTTGCAAAACTACAACTCCCAGCATGCTCGGACAGCCTTCAACTGAGGGCCACTACCTCACCTGTATGGTACCCAAACCCCACATCCTTCATCATAGATGCAAGAATCATCAATACACCCCACGGCAGTGTTTCCCAACCAGGGTGCCTCCAGCTGTTGCAAAACTACAACTCCCAGCATGCTCGGACAGCCTTCAACTGAGGGCCACTACCTCACCTGTATGGTACCCCACATCTTTCATCATAGATGCAAGAATCATCAATACACCCACGGCAGTGTTTCCCAACCAGGGTGCCTCCAGCTGTTGCAAACCAACAACTCCCAGCATGCTCAAACAGCCTTCGGCTGAGGGCCACTACCTCACCTGTATGGTACCCAAACCCCACATCCTTCATCATAGATGCAAGAATCATCAATACACCCCACGGCAGTGTTTTCACGCCAGGGTGCCTCCAGCTGTTGCAAAACTACAACTCCCAGCATGCTCGGACAGCCGAAGGCTGTCCGAGCATGCTGGGAGTTGTAGTTTTGCAACAGCTGGATGCACTCTGGTTGGGAAACACTGCCCCACAGTATAATAATCTTTCACTGGTAATACCCATGCAGGTTCTGGGGCAATGCATACAGCCAAGTCTACCCCTTGACCCTTTAATGGACACCTTGAGGGCTACCATCTTATGGAGGGAGTCACCACACCATTTATCTTACAATGCACACAGATCTCCATATTAAACAAGGGATTTCCAGCATCCAGACTCATGTCTATTCCCTTGCAGCTGAAAGTGCTGGTAATCCACTATGTAGAACTTAGCCATCCAGCGGGGCTGCTGCTGACACTGGTTGACCAGCCTTACATCAAGCCCTTCACACAACTATGTCTAGAGATGAATCTTACCCTTACCCGCAGCTGCAGTGAGGAAACCTACGCACACAAACAGCAGATACTTCAATGTCCCCAGCGCAGTCATGTCTCTGTAGTCTCCACACATCCAAGCAGCTTCCTCTGCGATATTTCACCGTCCTCCAGATTGATCGCCAATACAATCAAATAGCCAGAAAATGGAGTAGTGATCCGGGGTATGACGCCACTGGAAGTTGCCTCTCATGTCATCGTGCTTGCCGGCTGAGAACCTCTGCAGGAGAGCGTGTGTCCTCCCGGTCAGGTCCTGGTCAGGTCCAACAAGGTGCAGAAGCAGCAGGAGGTTAGTGGTGCTGAACGGACAGCGACTCCCAATGCAGTCAGGTATCCAGAGCAGGAGGATGAGAGATCGCAGCTCCAGACACTCCACTGTATAGAGCTAGCAGCAGAAGGAGCTGGACTCAACCATCACTGAGCACCAAGAGGGGAAAGAGACTGTAGCTGCAGAGAGACCTCCCTAGCACCAGTCTCCTTCCATCTACAGCAGAAAAAGCCCACATACTCTACATATAGATGACGAGCAGCATGCACTGGGATTGTTCACATGACATCACTGGGAGCTCCAGCATTCACAAGCAGCTATGCATTAAGAGTTAAACTTTCCGTGAACTTGAGGAATGAGCACACACTGTCTGAGTCTCATTCTGCTTTTTTTTTTTTTTTTTTTTTCCTTGTCATTCTTATAGGACTATAGTCATCTCAGCCCCAGCCTAGGGATCAGATGATGAATCCTAATTAAAGTGATCACTTCTCATGGCTCAGAGGTCTTGAAGGCTAGCCAGGAACCTTGGGACCTTATGAAGTGTCTGGATAGTTCCCTTGCAGTTCTTGATCAGGACAAATTGACCCTTATGTGTTTTTTTTTTATTTTTGTCTTTTTTTTTTTTTTTGTCTCTCCTTGAGACAGGATGGATTCTCATAGCAGTGTCATCTGTAATGACTGGTGTAGCTGAGAAGGATATCTCCTATTAAGAGCTTTCTCATAATTCCACATTCACAGACTGGGATTTATCTGTGACTTTGGATGATGTCTTTGAACTCTTTCTGCCTTTGCTAACTTGGAGAATATTTAAAAACTAAGCTGCATGGTCCAGAAAGAGAAGACAAGTGGCAGGGGACCAGGGTAACACAGAGCAGCAGGAAGAAATCCTGAGCGTCACATGTATGTTATAGTGCACTCTATCCAATATGTCTACTGAGAAACATTACATTGATCCATTATTACAGTTATGGCGCTTCCTCTGCAGAATTAACATAACGCTGCGTCTCTCTTTGCTAGCGCAATAGCCATAGGCTGCAGGCAAAGCCATTGCTGTGCAGATAAGAAGGGGTTAAAGCCTCAGTATCTACATCTATAAGAAGCTTTTGATCAGAGGAAATTCATATTAATTGTTCAAACAAGTTTTTAACTGATCCAGTAGGCTTTGGATGCAGAGGCGCAGAGAGATCATATTCTCTATTTGAATAGGATTAATAAAGAAAATGGGCATTGAAGGAAGCTGACTTTGCTATACGATTGTGAGTGCCACAGAGGTGATTGCAGTCTTTAATAATAAAAAAAAAGGGGGTGAAAGGGAAACTTGTGTGATGCTGCTGCCATCTAGTGTCCAGATCCCTAGAAGTCAACTATAAAATATATATTTTTTTCTATTTTATCATTTAAGGCAATTATAGATATTATGTTTTATAATATTTTTCTTATACAGATTTCTTAAGCCTAACTTCATTTTCCAATGATATACTAAAACAATATTATACAAATTTGTTCGATACCCTGTTTAAATGTATCTACTAATCCAACTATTTAGATACCATTCCAATGACCCTATTCCTTTGCTTCTTCTTGCATTAGATCATGTGTTCTACATCTGAGATGCGATCTACCGGGCTGTTATTCAATCCCAATGTAAATGTTTTCATTTATTACGTCATATACATGGGCAGATTCAAACACTGTTTTAATAGTGTATACTAATAGTATATGTACCATGCAGAAACAACACATTGAGCCTACCCTTGTACATAAGGTCACTGCTGTTGTTTAGGCACATTGGGCGATCCACACTGCAATCTGGGAACTGCAGTTCTCAGCTCAATTCAAGCATCTAACAAGGCACTAAACCTGCAAAATTTTAAATAAGTGGTGGACATCAAGAGGATAGGTGTAAAGTCAAAGGTTGGTAGCCGCCAACATCCAGCGAGTTGCATGCTCGGTTTTCCTTCGCTGCAGGCTCTGAATCTCCTCCTCTGCACTGTCATAGGAGGCAGTTTCTGGCACACCCCATAGGGGCCACATGCACGCACAGTCTGTCACGGGCATGCACTTAGTGCACATCCATGATTCTCGTCTTCCTCCAATCTCCAAAAGGCACCACCTATATGAGAGCACTCCTACCTTCCTATGGTGCCTGAGCAATAGTGCAGTTCCAGCATAATGAAGGTGTCTGTATCCTGTATTGCTTATCCATGTTCCTGACCTGAGCCTAATGTCCAAAAACCTGCTTCTGCTTTATCCCTTGTACCTGCTTAATTCTCCTGTGTATGACCTGGACTGACGGCCATGCTTTTGTCTACTGATCAAGCCTACTCCACCCGGCTGCATCTGAGCTCATCATCTCTGCTGTTTTAACAGCTCCCTCTGCTTCATCTCGCTCTGTTTCTTGCACGAATACCATCTTTAGCATCAGCATGCCCCCCCTGTCTGTATCCCTGGTGATAGGAACCGGTACATTCTGGCCTGACTGGCCAGCTGTCGCTTTATGGTGATCACTCTTGCAGTAGTTACCTAGTGTGTCCCCTGCAGCTGAAGTCTAGCTTCGGCATCCTGGAGAAAAATGAAGGGTGAAATCCAGGGGAACACTTAGACTCCACCCACAAGTTTGGGCACAGCGGGCCCATACCCAATTGGGGGTTACAACGGTGCTAGGAAGAAAGGGATATGTGAATGATGTCCCTGATGTCACATATATATATATATATATATATATATATATATATATTTTTTTTTTATATATATATATATATATATATATTTTTTTTTTACAAGTACATCACTAATGTAGAAAATTTTGAACTCCCAAAAACCTCTTTAAGGGTCTATTTGCACGTACAGTATTCTGTGTCGATTTGATGCACAGGATTTCAAGCAGTGTTTAGTTTACATTCAAATCTGCAGCAGAAAATCCTGCGCATCAAAGCTGCTCGTCAAATCTGCACAGAATACTGTACGCGTGAATAGACCATAAATGGATATTACCAACGCAGATCTTTATGGCATTTCCATAGATGTGGGTCACAACCAATTTTTGCATTCTTTGAAACTTAATTTAATTTGTTTACAAATAAAAAAAAAAATTAAGAGCTCATCCACACAAGCAATGTATGCAGTAGATACTGTGAGGCAGTACATAGAGTTAATAAAAGTCCAGATTGTGGACCTCTTCTTATTTTTACCCAAGACTATAACAAAGACATAGGGGGCATCCTCATACTACAAGAGTAGTAAGACTATGGAACTCTCTGATAGAGGATGTTGTCATGGTAAAGGCAATAGAAGAGTTTAAAAGGGGCCTGAAATCATTTCGGGAGTGTCTTAATATTATAGGTTATAGTCACTAGATTCTGGAGAAGGGTCATTGATCAAGGGATTTAGGGCTATTTTCTCCCTAATCTGAGAAAAATTGGCTTCTACCTCATAAGGGGGAGGGTTTTACCTTCTCAATCACAGCAGGGCCATAGGCTGAACTGAATGGATGGACTTGCATGCTAGCAAAGCTCCACAGCAAACAAAGATAAAAATATTCTGTGACTGTATTATGGAAGCCTCCCCAGTGAACCACCCATCATATTCTTTTTCAAACAGCTGCTGAATAATGCCTACATCAAAGTATAATATTGTAAATAATAATATAACATATTGAAATGTTACTCTTCTAGTTAAGAAAAAGTACTTGTAAATGATTATATCATAATAAGGGTGAGCATGATGGTAAAAAAGGCTTTCATCCTGCAAGTTACAGCAGACGCTAAGGTCTGGTACAGCGTGTTGTAAAGAGAACTGTACAGTATGTTTTCTAAATTTGGTGCAGTGGGAATATCATTGGAGAGCACAAGGTAGAATAGAGAATGCATGAAACTATTTAGGAAGTATAGAACAACTATATATTATTTCTAGTGTTTTGTTTCTAGTCCATTATATCCAGAGTATACCTGTTCAACTAATAATATTTTACTTAGAAAATATTTACCCCAGTGATGCAGTGGAAGGGTTCCAGCGTCCCGGACCCGATCACAGTCCACAGATTCCATCAGCAAAAGGGATTGGTTTGCATGGATATATGAAATCAGGTCATTATTTCCTCTTTATACTGAAGTTATGAAAAACTGCATACAGATCACATGTATAATAATAATTTAGATCAGTGGTTCTAAACCTTTTTCGCGACTGTACCTTCAAAGGGTGAAAGTATGTCTACGGGTACCCCTCACGACAAAGTTAATTTCATAATAGCGTTTGCTTACCTTTCTAATGCGATACTAATGCGATACTTAATCCCCTTTTGCCATTATTCCCCCTACATCTTAATCCCTTGTGCCATTATTCCCCCCTACATCTTAATCCCTTTGTGCCATTATTCCCCCGTACATCTTAATCCCTTGTGCCATTATTCCCCCGTACATCTAAACCCTTGTGCCATTATTCCCCCCTACATCTTAAACCCTTGTGCCATTATTCCCCCGTACATCTTAATCCCTTTGTGCCATTATTCCCCCCTACATATTAATCCCTTTGTGCCATTATTAATCCCTTTGTGCCCTTTGTACATCTTAATCCCTTTGTGCCATTATTCCCCCGTTCATCTTAATCCCTTTGTGCCATTATTCCCCCATACATCTTAATCCCTTAGTGCCATTATTCCCTTCTACATGTTAATTATTCCCCCATTCCTATACAATCCCCACTCTGCGCTGACAAATACTGGCCAATGCATGACCGGTATTTGTCAGCGGATTGCCTTACCCCCCGCATAACCATTGGCGTACCCCAAGGGGTACTCGTACCCCTGGTTGAGAACTCCTGATTTAGATGTAGTATAAAAGGCTGCAATGTGGCCTCCAAAGAAACGGGTAGCCTTTTCCAGACTGATCTTATCAACTTTAAATTGGTGACCACAGCTGCTGCAACAAGCTGACAAAAGGAAAATAAACTTTTATTTGTTGTGTAGGCCTGCACTTAATACCCAATAAAGAGTATGTGAAAATATTTTCTTATTTTTTTTGCAGAACAAAATACAAAAGTCATGAACATGAGTATTCAGACCTGTTGCTTTGACACTTGAAATATAGCTCTGGGTGTCTCCCTTTTTCCCTGGTCATCTTTGAGATGTTTTCTACACCTTGACTGGAGTCACCTGTGGTAAATTCATTTCTTGAGAGCAAAAACCATGTCATGAGATAGAAAGAACCGCCCGAAGTGCTCAGAGACCGAATTGTGTTGAGGCGCTCTTAAGACGGGTACAAAAACATTTCTATGGTTCTGTAAGTTCCAAAGAGCACAATGCCCTCCATAATTGTTAAATAGAAGAATTTTGCAACACACAGGACTCTTACTATAGCTGGCTGCCTCACCAGACTAAGTAATTGGGGTATAGGGCTTTGATAAGAGAAGTGGCCAAGAACCCAATGGTTACTCTTATCAAAACTTGGTAGAGAAAGATTTTTGCAGTTGCCCATGGAAAAAAAAAGCCATCTAAAACATTAATGAAGCAATCTTGTTGCTATGGGCACCTGCCCCACTTTTACTCTATACAGGTTTTGATAAACCTCCTCCCCTATCTGTAGATACGGAAGCTTCCAGAATGTCCACCACCACTCCAGCACTCAACCAATCTAAGCTTAAAGGGGTCTTTCAGGAAAATTTTAATATCAACTGACTCCAGAAAGTTAAACAGATTTGTAAATAACTTCTATTCTATTCTAAAATCTTAATCCTTCCAGTAGTTATCAGCTGCTGAAGTTGAGTTGTTCTTTTCTGTCTGATGACAGTGCTCTCTGCTGACACCTCTGCTTGTCTCAGGAACTGTCCAGAGTAGTAGAAAATCCCATAGCAAACCTCTAAAACTTTGGACAGTTCCTGAGGCAAACATAGATGTCAGCAGAGAGCACTGTTGTCAGAAAGAAAAGAACAACTCAAGCAGTTGATAACTACTAGAAGGATAAATATTTTTTAATAGAAGTATTTACAAATCTGTTTAACTTTCTGGAGCCAGTTAATGCACACACACACACACACACACACACACACATATATATATATATATATATATATATATATATATATATACATATATATATACCGTATTTATTGGTGTATAACACGCACTTTTTAGGCTAAACTTTTAGCCTAAAGTCTACCTGCATGTTATAAGCCGATAAGCCGCTGCAGTTCAATGATTTAAAGCGTTTGCTTTAAATCAATGAACTGCAGCGGCTTTGCAGGTGCAGAGACCTGCCTTCGCTGCCGGCTTCTCAGCCCCTGCCTGTCCTGGGGTCTAGAGCCCTGCTGCCGGCCCTTCTCTCCCCCTGGCTATCGGTGCCGCTGCCCGTTCTCTCCCCCTGACTATTGGCGCCCCATTGCCGGCGCCGATAGCCAGGGGGAGAGAAGCGGCGCCGGCAATGGGGTAGTTTAACAGTGCGCCGCGCCGTGCAGTGCATAGCAACGATGCAGAGGACGCACACCGGAGGCCTGAAGCAGCACGGACCCGACCCCGGCAACAGGTAATTATACAACCGGGGATGGGGGAGGCAAAGGCGCCAGCAATGGGTGCCCCTGCCCCTTCTCTCCCCCTGGCTATCGGCGCCGCTTCCCCATTGCCGGTGCCGCTACTCTCCCCCTGGCTATCGGCGCCGGCAATGGGGTGCCGGCACCGATAGTCAGGGGGAGAGAACGGGCAGCGGCACCGATAGCCAGTGGGAGAGAAGCGGCGGCAGCAGGGCTCTAGACCCCAGGAAAGGCAGGGGGAGAGAAGCGGGCAGCGACAACCTCACTCCCCCTGCCTTTCCTGGGGGTGTATCGGGGTGTACACATGCACACACACGCACCCTCATTTTACCAAGGATATTTGGGTAAAAAACTTTTTTTACCCAAATATCCTTGGTAAAATGAGGGTGCGTGTTATAGGCTGGTGCGTGGTATACCCGATAAATACGGTATATATATATATATATATATATATATATATATATATATATACACATATACATATACAAAGTATTTTCCTGGAATACCCCTTTAATGGCAGAATAGCCAGAATAAAGCATCTCCTCAGTTTGACGCCCCGGATGAATCAGTAAGTAAAACGGCGGGTTCAACGTGTGCTCTTTTCCAATTAGGGCATTTTATATGTACACTTGTGCTGGGACTCTTGTATTTCTTTGATAGCATTTTCTTGTTGGTAGTTTGCTGTACCTCACTTTGATTTATTCTGGGTTTTACCATTCAGATCTGTGTGGGGATCACAACATGATTTCCTCTATGTATTATTATACCATGTGATTCCTTAGCCACCGCTCTTTGTTCTTATTCCCTTCCGACATCATCTCTATAATTGTGTATTTGTTTCTAAATTATTTTAACATGTTGTGTATTTTTCATGCAATTTTTGTAGCAATAAAATATATTTCATTCGCTAACGGATGTGTTTTTCTGCACACATGAAAGCCCTCATGGAGTTTGTAAATCTGTACCTAAAGTGACATAAAAGATTCTTTGGTCAGATGAAATCATGTCTGCAGGAAATCAGGCATTACTTATCACCTGCCCTATATCATTCCATCAGTGAAGCTTGTAGAGGCAATAACATGCTGCAGTGGTGTTTTCAGTGGCTGGGAAAGGGAGACTGGTCAGGATTGAAGGAAAGCTAAATGGAGCAAAGTACATATATGTTATTTATATAAACCTGTACAAGTGTGCTTTGGACCTCAGACTAGGTTTCACCTTCCAACAAGAAGGTAAGTACTGTTAAAGTCTTTGAGAAGCCCAGCCAGAGATTTGACTTGAACCCAATTAAACATCTTTGGAGAGATGGGAAAATGGCTTCCACCAATGGCCACCACCCAACCTAACAGAGCTTGACAGTATCTGCAAGGAAGAACAAAGACAGGTGTTTTTTGCCTACAGTCAAGCATGGTGGTGGGAGTGTTATCGTCTGGGCTTGCATGAGTGCTGCTAGCACTGGGGAGCTATAGTTTATTGAGGCAATCAAGAATGCCAACATGTATTGTGACTAGGCCCCCGGGCCGTATTCCAACATGATAATGACCCCAAACACACCTCCAAGATGTATGTCTCCAAACCCTATTGAGCATCTGTGGAGCAAAGTAAGGTGGGGAAGCCCAAAGTCTCTAACATACACCTGCTCAGTTATGTCCACATGGAAGAGTGGAAGTAGGGATGAGTGAATCGAATATGATGAATCCAAATTCATTACGAATGTCTGGAAAAATTTGTTTCGTAACAAATCTGAATATCGGCATTAAACTCCATTTCTGCGGTTCAGGCTCCAGGGCATCTAAAATGGGGGATCCACATGTGAGGACATGGGGCGAGGAACTCAGGGAAGGCGGGAAGGCTGGTAGGTGGGATGACCCTGAATAACATGCAGCATGCAGCCTATCAGCAGCCAGCAACCTCTATGATGTCATAGCCCTATTTAATCGGCAGCCATCTTGCAGCCAGTCACTTCAGCATTTTATTTCAGAGAGAACGTTTGTGTGCGTTGCACAGAAAAACAGCTTAACAGCGGCGATTCACCACAAGCCCAAATCACTGCATAAAAGCACTGACAGAGAGAGAGAGAGAGAGAGAAAGAGAGAGAGAGAGAGAGAGAGAGAGAGAGAGAGAAAGTACACTTTTGGGTGTAATACACAGCAACTCCACTGCTGCAGTGGTGTACGGCAACTCTAAAGCTCATAGGGGCCAGTTAGGCAGAGCACTAAAAGCCATTGTCACCTGCTATTAGTGCCTAATAATACTGTACTGGGCTCTACTACACAGCGATTCTGTACTGCTGCAGTTGGTTGTACAACAACTGCAATGCCAGTTAGGGTGAGCACGAAAAGCCGTAGTCACCTGATTACAGTGCCTAATACAGGTTGCATGGCGGAGCTTTTTGTCCTCTCATAAGTGTAACCTTTGCTTACATAGGTGGTGTACTTGTTTTTCCCTGAAAAAAATAATTTTGGCCTAGTTACTGTGAAAGGCCAGCCAAAGCTACACCCTTGTTTCTGTAGTCTTATACGGTTTTAAGCGGAGCGTATTGTCCAGCACTTATTGTTGTACGTACACCTACGTGGTGTAGTTCTTTTTTTCTTCCTGAAAAACTAATTTTGGCCTATTTACTGTGAAAGGCCAGCCAAAGCTAACCACTTGTTTCTGTAGCCTTATACAGTTTGTAGTGGAGCTTATAGCCCTTCTCTCATAAGTTTAAACTGTATGTACACCTGCGTGGTGTAGGTATATTTTTTTCCTGAAAAACGAATTTTGGCCTAGTAACTGTGAAAGGCCAGCCAAAGCTACACCCTTTTTTCTGTAGCCTTATACATTTTTAAGCAAAGCGTATTGTCCAGCTTATTTTTGTAAACTGTATGTACACCTAAGTGGTGTAGGTTTTTTTTCTTCCTGAAAAACTCATTTTGGTCTAGTTAATGTGAAAGGCCAGCCAAAGCTACCCACTTGTTTCTGTAGTCTAATACAGTTTTAAACGTAGTGGAGAGCATTGTCCTCCTCTCATAAGTGTAACATATACGCACTCATCTAGTGTATAAGTATGTCAAGCAGAGAAGTGCCAAGACGTGCACAAAGGAGTGGCAGAGTCCTAAATTTATCAGGCGCAGGCAGAGGTTGGAGCAGAGTAGGGGAAGGTGGCAGTAGGAGTCGCAGTGAGAGGTTTGAGCTCCCTGTGTCAGCTAGCAGTCTTGTCTCGACCAGCAACCCAGCAGCTGTGATTGATTGGTTCACTTGGTCATCCACTTCATCCCAAGTGACATCCGACACCCCCAGTCAACAGTCGGTGGGTTCCTCAGACCCAACCCTCAGTTGGCGCGGCCCTCATGGTGCTGATGCCACCTCCAGTCTCTGTCACTGTGCTGCCACATGGTTTCCTCATGCTGATGCTGCCACCTCTAGGCTCTCTCATTGTGCTGACATATGGCCTCCTCATGCTGATGCTGCCACCTCCAGGCTCTGTCACTGTGCTGCCATATGGTCTCCTCATGCTGATGCTGCCACCTCCAGGCTCTCTCATTGCGCTGCCATATGGTCTCCTCATGCTGATGCTGCCACCTCTAGGCTCTGTCATTTTGCCGCCATATGGTCTCCAAATGCTGATGCTACCACCTCCAGGCACTCTCATTGTGCTGCCATGGATACTGCAAAACATAATTAAGGTGCTGGTCCCCAGTTACAGAAATTCCTCTGCATAAGACCACAAGAAAGTATTGAGGATATGCATTAGCTAAAATGGAACCTTTCTTAGGATAAAATATATGGACCCAATTTTTTTTTTTAAATATAACAAAAGGAAAAGTGTGAAAAAAAGCACAATGTGCCACCTACACCACCAAGTATTGATGAGATGCAAAGACCTCTAAAAGGTGCAACTGAACAACTTATGGTCCATTTTTTACCCTGTAAGGTCCTACTCTCGCACTATTAATTCCCTTCTTGGCAGATGTTACTCATCCTAAAAAGGGCAGCCCCACACAGAAACCTCTACCTATTTCCAACTGAAAAAACCCTGGGAAATGTCAGTGTTTTTAGGTGGAAATAGGAAGAGGTTCCCGTGTGGAGCCGCCCTTTTTATGGGGAGTAACAATTGCCAATAAGGGAATTAATAGTGCAACAGTAGGGCCTTACAGGGGAAGTTTTTACCCCCACCTGTTACAATGGACAATACGTTGTTCCCTTCCACCTTTTAGAGGTCTTTGCATCACATCAATACTTGGTGGTGTAGGTGGCACATGGTGTTTTTTGCACACATATCCTTTTGTTAAATAAAAAATAAAATGTGGGTACATACATTTTATTCTAAGAATATTATCAAAAGGTAAGTTTTACGTAATGCATATCTTCAATACTTACTTGTACATACTAACACCTTTACAAAAGAGGCAGTTTTCTTCTGCCTACCTGCCTCAGCTACTCTTCTGATCCTGCCACCCACCTGATGCCACACATCTGATGCTAAGTTCTCCTTCTTTCATCTACCTTCGTCACCGGGTACTGGTATTGCCACCCACTGCCCCACTCTGTCACTGGATCACTTTCTGGACTTCTGATGCTGCTGATGCCAGCTCCAGGCTGTTTCATTCTGGCACCATATTGTTACGCCGAGCGCTCCGGGTCCCCGCTCCTCCCCGGAGCCCTCGCTACACTCTCGCTACTGCAGCGCTCCGGTCAGATCCACTGACCCGGTGCGCTGCGATACCGCCTCCAGCCGGGATGCGATTCGCGATGCGGGTGGCGCCCGCTCGCGATGCGCACCCCGGCTCCCGTACCTGACTCGCTCTCCGTCGGTCCTGTCCCGGCGCGCGCGGCCCCGCTCCCTAGGGCGCGCGCGCGCCGGGTCTCTGCGATTTAAAGGGCCACTGTGCCGCTGATTGGCGCAAGTGGTTCTAATTAGTGTGTTCACCTGTGCACTCCCTATGTATACCTCACTTCCCCTGCACTCCCTCGCCGGATCTTGTTGCCATTGTGCCAGTGAAAGCGTTTCCTTGTGTGTTCCTAGCCTGTGTTCCAGACCTCCTGCCGTTGCCCCTGACTACGATCCTTGCTGCCTGCCCCGACCTTCTGCTACGTCCGACCTTGTTTCTGTCTACTCCCTTGTACCGCGCCTATCTTCAGCAGTCAGAGAGGTTGAGCCGTTGCTAGTGGATACGACCTGGTCACTACCGCCGCAGCAAGACCATCCCGCTTTGCGGCGGGCTCTGGTGAACACCAGTAGTGACTTAGAACCGGTCCACTAGCACGGTCCACGCCAATCCCTCTCTGGCACAGAGGATCCACCTCCTGCCAGCCGGCATCGTGACAGTAGATCCGGCCATGGATCCCGCTGAAGTTCCTCTGCCAGTTGTCGCCGACCTCACCACGGTGGTCGCCCAGCAGTCACAACAGATAGCGCAACAAGGCCACCAGCTGTCTCAACTGACCGTGATGTTACAGCAGCTACTACCACAGCTTCAGCAATCATCTCCTCCGCCAGCTCCTGCACCTCCTCCGCAGCGAGTGGCCGCTTCAGGCCTACGACTATCCTTGCCGGATAAATTTGATGGGGACTCTAAATTTTGCCGTGGCTTTCTTTCTCAATGTTCCCTGCACTTGGAGATGATGTCGGACCAGTTTCCTACTGAAAGGTCTAAGGTGGCTTTCGTAGTCAGCCTTCTGTCTGGAAAAGCTCTGTCATGGGCCACACCGCTCTGGGACCGCAATGACCCCGTCACTGCCTCTGTACACTCCTTCTTCTCGGAAATTCGAAGTGTCTTTGAGGAACCTGCCCGAGCCTCTTCTGCTGAGACTGCCCTGTTGAACCTGGTCCAGGGTAATTCTTCCGTTGGCGAGTACGCCGTACAATTCCGTACTCTTGCTTCAGAACTATCCTGGAATAATGAGGCCCTCTGCGCGACCTTTAAAAAAGGCCTATCCAGCAACATTAAAGATGTTCTGGCCGCACGAGAAATCCCTGCTAACCTACATGAACTCATTCATCTAGCCACTCGCATTGACATGCGTTTTTCCGAAAGGCGTCAGGAGCTCCGCCAGGATATGGACTTTGTTCGCACAACTGTGCCGGTACCGAACACTTCCTGAAGGATTGTCCTATCCGTCCTCCCCGCCTGGAAAGACGTACGCTGACTCCGCACAAAGGTGAGACAGTCCTTGATGTCAACTCTGCTTCTCCACGTCTTACTGTGCCTGTGCGGATATCTGCCTCTACCTTCTCCTTCTCTACTATGGCCTTCTTGGATTCCGGATCTGCAGGAAATTTTATTTTGGCCTCTCTCATCAACAGGTTCAACATCCCGGTGACCAGTCTCGCCAGACCCCTCTACATCAATTGTGTTAACAATGAAAGATTGGACTGTACCATACGTTTCCGCACGGAGCCCCTCCTAATGTGCATCGGACCTCATCACGAAAAAATTGAGTTTTTGGTCCTCCCCAATTGCACTTCCGAAATTCTCCTTGGACTACCCTGGCTTCAACACCATTCCCCAACCCTGGATTGGTCCACTGGGGAGATCAAGAGTTGGGGTACCTCTTGTTTCAAGGACTGCCTTAAACCGGTTCCCAGTACTCCTTGCCGTGACCCTGTGGTTCCCCCTGTAACCGGTCTCCCTAAGGCCTATATGGACTTTGCGGATGTATTTTGCAAAAAACAAGCTGAGACTCTACCTCCTCACAGGCCTTATGACTGTCCTATTGACCTCCTCCCGGGCACTACTCCAACCCGGGGCAGAATTTATCCTCTCTCCGCCCCAGAGACTCTTGCTATGTCTGAGTACATCCAGGAAAATTTAAAAAAGGGCTTTATCCGTAAATCCTCCTCTCCTGCCGGAGCCGGATTTTTCTTTGTGTCCAAAAAAGATGGCTCCCTACGTCCTTGCATTGACTACCGCGGTCTTAATAAAATCACGGTAAAGAACCGCTACCCTCTACCTCTCATCTCTGAACTCTTTGATCGCCTCCAAGGTGCCCACATCTTTACCAAACTGGACTTAAGAGGTGCTTATAATCTCATCCGCATCAGAGAGGGGGATGAATGGAAAACGGCATTTAACACTAGAGATGGACACTTTGAGTATCTGGTCATGCCCTTTGGCCTGTGCAACGCCCCTGCCGTCTTCCAAGACTTTGTTAATTAAATTTTTCGTGATCTCTTATATTCCTGTGTTGTTGTGTATCTGGACGATATCCTGATTTTTTCTGCCAACCTAGAAGAACACCGCCAGCATGTCCGCATGGTTCTTCAGAGACTTCGTGACAATCAACTTTATGCCAAAATGGAGAAATGTCTGTTTGAATGTCAATCTCTTCCTTTCCTAGGATACTTGGTCTCTGGCCAGGGACTACAAATGGATCCAGACAAACTCTCTGCCGTCTTAGATTGGCCACGCCCCTCCGGACTCCGTGCTATCCAACGTTTTTTGGGGTTCGCCAATTATTACAGACAATTTATTCCACATTTTTCCACCATTGTGGCTCCTATCGTGGCTTTAACCAAAAAGAATGCCAATCCTAAGTCATGGCCTCCTCAAGCGGAAGACGCCTTTAAACAGCTCAAGTCTGCCTTTTCTTCGGCTCCCGTGCTCTCCAGACCTGACCCATCTAAACCCTTCCTATTGGAGGTTGATGCCTCCTCAGTAGGAGCTGGAGCGGTCCTCTACAAAAAAATTCTTCCGGGCATGCTGTTACTTGTGGTTTTTTTTCTAGGACCTTCTCTCCGGCGGAGAGGAACTACTCCATCGGGGATCGAGAGCTACTAGCCATTAAATTAGCACTTGAGGAATGGAGGCATCTGCTGGAGGGATCAAGATTTCCAGTTATTATTTACACCGATCACAAGAACCTCTCCTATCTCCAGTCTGCCCAACGGCTGAATCCTCGCCAGGCCAGGTGGTCTCTGTTCTTTGCCCGATTTAATTTTGAAATTCACTTTCGGCCTGCCGATAAGAACATTAGGGCCGATGCTCGCTCTCGTTCCTCGGATGCCTCGGAAGTAGAGCTCTCTCCGCAACACATCATTCCTCCTGACTGCCTGATCTCCACTTCTCCAGCCTCCATCAGGCAAACTCCTCCAGGGAAGACCTTCGTCTCTCCACGCCAACGCCTCGGAATCCTCAAATGGGGTCACTCCTCCCATCTCGCAGGTCATGCGGGCATCAAGAAATCCGTGCAACTCATCTCTCGTTTCTATTGGTGGCCGACTCTGGAGACGGATGTTGTTGATTTTGTGCGGGCCTGCACTGTCTGTGCCCGGGATAAGACTCCTCGCCAGAAGCCCGCTGGTCTTCTTCATCCTCTGCCTGTCCCCGAACAGCCTTGGTCTCTGATTGGTATGGACTTTATTACAGACTTACCCCCATCCCGTGGCAACACTGTTGTTTGGGTGGTCGTTGATCGATTCTCCAAGATGGCACATTTCATCCCTCTTCCTGGTCTTCCTTCAGCGCCTCAGTTGGCAAAACAATTTTTTGTACACATTTTTCGTCTTCACGGGTTGCCCACGCAGATCATCTCGGATAGAGGCGTCCAATTCGTGTCAAAATTCTGGAGGGCTCTCTGTAAACAACTCAAGATTAAATTGAACTTCTCTTCTGCATATCATCCTCAATCCAATGGGCAAGTAGAAAGAATTAACCAGGTCCTGGGTGATTATTTACGGCATTTTGTTTCCTCCCGCCAGGATGACTGGGCAGATCTTCTACCATGGGCCGAATTCTCGTATAACTTCAGAGTCTCTGAATCTTCTTCCAAATCCCCATTTTTCGTGGTGTACGGCCGTCACCCTCTTCCCCCCCTCCCTACTCCCTTGCCCTCTGGTTTGCCCACTGTGGATGAAATATCTCGTGATCTTTCCACCATATGGAAAGAGACCCAAAATTCTCTCTTACAGGCTTCATCACGCATGAAGAAGTTTGCTGATAAGAAAAGAAGAGCTCCCCCCATTTTTTCTCCAGGAGACAAGGTATGGCTCTCCGCTAAATATGTCCGCTTCCGTGTTCCTAGCTACAAATTGGGACCACGCTATCTTGGTCCTTTCAAAATTTTGTGCCAGATTAATCCTGTCTCTTACAAACTTCTTCTTCCTCCTTCTCTTCGTATTCCTAATGCCTTTCACGTTTCTCTTCTTAAACCACTCATCATCAACCGTTTCTCTCCCAAACTTGTTTCTCCCACTCCTGTTTCCGGCTCCTCGGACATCTTCTCCGTAAAGGAGATACTGGCCTCCAAGAAGGTCAGAGGGAAAACCTTTTTTTTGGTCGATTGGGAGGGCTGTGGTCCTGAAGAGAGATCCTGGGAACCTGAGGACAATATCCTAGACAAAAGTCTGCTCCTCAGGTTCTCAGGCTCTAAGAAGAGGGGGAGACCCAAGGGGGGGGGTACTGTTACGCCGAGCGCTCCGGGTCCCCGCTCCTCCCCGGAGCGCTCGCTACACTCTCGCTACTGCAGCGCTCCGGTCAGATCCACTGACCCGGTGCGCTGCGATACCGCCTCCAGCCGGGATGCGATTCGCGATGCGGGTGGCGCCCGCTCGCGATGCGCACCCCGGCTCCCGTACCTGACTCGCTCTCCGTCGGTCCTGTCCCGGCGCGCGCGGCCCCGCTCCCTAGGGCGCGCGCGCGCCGGGTCTCTGCGATTTAAAGGGCCACTGCGCCGCTGATTGGCGCAAGTGGTTCTAATTAGTGTGTTCACCTGTGCACTCCCTATGTATACCTCACTTCCCCTGCACTCCCTCGCCGGATCTTGTTGCCATTGTGCCAGTGAAAGCGTTTCCTTGTGTGTTCCTAGCCTGTGTTCCAGACCTCCTGCCGTTGCCCCTGACTACGATCCTTGCTGCCTGCCCCGACCTTCTGCTACGTCCGACCTTGCTTCTGTCTACTCCCTTGTACCGCGCCTATCTTCAGCAGTCAGAGAGGTTGAGCCGTTGCTAGTGGATACGACCTGGTCACTACCGCCGCAGCAAGACCATCCCGCTTTGCGGCGGGCTCTGGTGAACACCAGTAGTGACTTAGAACCGGTCCACTAGCACGGTCCACGCCAATCCCTCTCTGGCACAGAGGATCCACCTCCTGCCAGCCGGCATCGTGACACATATGTTCTCCTCATGCAAATACCAGCTCCAGGCTGTTTCATTCTGCCACCATATGTTCTCCTCATTCTTCCGCATCCTCAAGACTGTGTCATTCAGCCACTATATGATCTCATCATGCTGCTGCCACCTCCAGGTTATGTAATTCAGCCACTATATGGTCTCCTCATGCTGCCAATATAGAAAAAAGAGATATACTCTGGGAATTGCAGCAATGTTAGCAAAGGATAGGGGATAAGATGTCAGATCCCCATGGTCCCGCTGCTGGGGATCCCCGCTGCGGCACCGCGCTATCATTACAGCACAGAGCGAGTTCGCTCTGCACGTAATGACGGGCAATACAGGGGCTGGAGCATTGTTACGTCACAGCTCCACCCCTCGAGACGTCACGACCTGCCCCTTTCAATACAAGTCTATAGGAGGGGGCGTGGCGGTCGTCACGCCCCCTGCCATAGATTTGCATTAAGGGGACGGGCCGTTATGTCACGAGGGGGCGGAGCCATGATGTCACGCTGCTCTGTCCCCTGTATCGCCAGTCATTACGCACAGAGCGAGCTGTAGCGGGGATCCCCAGCAGCGGGACCGCGGCGATCTGACATCTTATCCCCTATCCTTTGGATAGGGGATAAGATGTCTAGGGGCGGAGTACCCTTTTAAGGACCCAGACCATTTTCACCTTAAGGACCCAAGCATTTTTTGCACATCTGACCACTGTCACTTTAAGCATTAAAGGGGTTATCCAGGGGAAAAAAAATGTTTTATATATATCAACTGGCTCCAGAAAGTTAAACTGATTTGTAAATTACTTCTATTAAAAAATCTTAATCCTTTTAGTACTTATGAGCTGCTGAAGTTGAGTTGTTCTTTTCTGTATAAGTGCTCTCTGATGACACCTGTCTCGGGAACTGTCCAGAGTAGAAGCAAATCCCCATAGCAAACCTCTTCTACTCTGTGCAGTTCACGAGACAAGCAGAGATGTCAGCAGAGAGCACTGTTGCCAGACAGAAAAGAACAACTGAACTTCAGCAACTGATAATTATTGGAAGGATTAAGATTTTTTTAATAGAAGTAATTTACAAATCTGTTTAACTTTCTGGAGCCAGTTGATATAAAAAAAATGTTTTTTCCTGGAATACCCCTTTAATAACTCTGGGATGCTTTTACTTTTCATTCTGATTCCAAGATTGTTTTTTCGTGACATATTCTACATTATGCTAGTGGTAAATTTTCCTCGATACTTGCATCATTTCTTGGTAAAAAAATTCCAAAATTTGACGAAAAATTTGATGAAAAATTTGATGAAAAATTTGAAACTGTTGCATTTTTTTTTACTTTGAAACTCTCTGTTAATAAAGAAAATGGACAACCCAAATAAATGATATATTGATTCACATATACAATACAGTGGGGATCAAAAGTTTGGGCACCCTAGCTAAAAATTTGTATTGATGTGCATGAAGAAGTCAAGGAAAGATGGAAAAATCTCCAAAAGGCATCAAATTACAGATTAGACATTCTTATAATATGTCAACAAAAGTTAGATTTTATTTACATCATTTACACTTTCAAAATAACAGAAAACAAAAAAATGGTATCTGCAAAAGTTTGGGCACCCTGCAGAATTTATAACATGCACTGCCCCCTTTGCAATGCTGAGACCTGCCAGTGTCATGGATTGTTCTGAATCATAATCTGGGAATACTAGGTGATGTCAATTTCAAAGGTTTTGAATGCCCAAACTCATCTGACCTTGCCCCAAAAATCAGCACCATGGATTCTTCTAAGCAGTTGTCTAGAAATCTGAAACTGAAAATAGTTGACACTCACAAAGCTGGAGAAGGCTATGAGAAGATAGCAAAACGTTTTCAAATGTCAATATCCTCTGTTCGGATTGTAATTAAGAAATGGCAGTCATCAGGAACAGTGGAAGTTAAAGCAAGATCTGGAAGACCAAGAAAATATCAGAGAGAACAGCTCACAGGATTGTGAGAAAAACTATTCAAAACCCACGTTTGACTGCACAATCCCTCCAGAAAGATCTGGCAGACACTGGAGTTGTGGTACACTATTCCACAACAAAGAGATTCTTGTACAAATATGGTCTTCATGGAAGAGTCATCAGAAGAAAACCTCTTCTACATCCTCACCACAAAAAATCTGCGTTTGAACTTTGCAAATGAACATATAGACAAGCCTGATGCTTTTTGGAAACAAGTTCTGTGGAGCGATGAGGTTAAAATTGAACTTTTTTGCCGGAATGAGCAAAGGTACATTTGGAGAAGAAGGGGAACAGAATTTAATGAAAAGTCCAATTGTTAAGATTGGGGGTGGATCAATCATGCTTTGGGGTTGTATTGCAGCTTGTGGCACAGGGAACATTAGAAGGAAACAAGTAGAAGGAAAAATGGATTCAATAAAATTTCACCAAATTTTCGATGCTATCTTGATGCCATCTGTGAAAAAGCTGAAGTTAAAGAGAGGATGGCTTCTACAAATGGATAACAATCCTAAACACAGCTCGAAATCCACGGGGGATTACATCAAGAGGCGTAAACTGAAGGTTTTGCCATGGCCTTCACAATCTCCTGACCTCAACATAATTGAAAATCTATGGATAGACCTTAAAAGAGCAGTGCGTGACAGACAGCCCAGAAATCTCAAAGAACTGGAAGACTTTTGTAAGGAAGAATGGGCAAAGATACCTCAAACAAGAATTGAAAGACTCTTGGCTGGCTACAAAAAGCGTTTACAAGCTGTGATACTTGCCAAAGGGGGCAGTACAAGATATTAACTCTGCAGGGTGCCCAAACTTTTGCAGACACCATTTTTTTTGTTTTTTGTTATTTTGAAAGTGTTAATGATGGAAATAAAATCTAACTTTTGTTGACATATTATAAGAGTATAAATACCCAAAGAAAATTACACTGAGACAAGATGATTCGTAAAAAAATGTGCATAGACTTTATTAATAGTGACTGCGGTTAAAACCAAAATTAAAAGGGAACGACAACAGACAGACTACTACGGCGTTTGAGCAAGGGGCATAGGGTAATGGGGATCCAGTACATAAATAGAACTATGTAACAATGGTGATAAGAATCACCAATCCTGATGTATACACACATAAAATAGTATAGGCTGTTTAAAAAAATACTAGCAAATATATACCTGCATATGTAAACGTATACACACAGAGAAAATAAGAAATAGAGTATTGCACAATGCCCCAGTAGAAATGACTGCAAGGAAAAAATGTATGTAATATGCAGTTGTCACAATGTTAATGGGTGAACATAGCAAAGGAGCACAGGAATAGGGATTGAAAAAGTACGGCCTAAGCCAACAATCACCACAGTCCTGCAGTAGGAGGCTCAGAAAGAATCAAACACCCATAACAAGTTTCAAGTGCATAATGCGGACGTCTTACCCTAACTCAGGATGCCACCCCAACAACGTTGTTTCGCAACAAGGTTCCTCAGGGAATGTATGGTATAGGTAAAAATTTAAGCATTTATATAATAAGTATGTAGCCAATAAGGAACAAAAAAAACTGTTAAAGACATAATAGGCACCTGAAAGCAGGAGTATACATGTCCCAGCGTCCGGACGCCATTGTTAACGGAGCTGCGCATGCTCGGTGTGTAGATGATGCAGTGCGTCCACTGCATCATCATGCCGATACGTGCATTCGCAGCTCCAGAGCCGGAAGGAACAGAGGAATGTTGCGTGATGTCCGGGGAGATCGCGCGCATGCGCATCTCACCGCGAGTTCCGACGGCGGCCATTTTAAATGAGGGAAACACAATAGTAACATGCATAGATGCCCATTTATAAGTAGATAGAATAAATATCTATAAATAGTGCCAGCAAGGCAGGGTGGTAAGTGAAAAAAAAAGGTGAAAAAAGGTGCCATGCAAAGTGAGTGTGGCAAAATAAAGTGCCATGCAAATAGAGAAACTCAAATAGAGAAAAAATTATGCATAACATTGATTAATGTTGAAATGTGCAAGGCCTCGACCCACAAGGGTCAAATCGAGGATTGTACCAATGAAGAAATAAATAAATAAACATTATTGCGTGTATATAAAGAAAAAATACTATAGTGTATAGTGTAATGAATCAAAAATCAGTTATAAAGGCCATAAGCCTATAATTTGTAAAATCCCAAAATGGGATATAGGACAATATGTATAACACAGGTGAAAACATTTATTTAAAGCCATAGATTCAAGAGGGGGACCAAAGGAAAAAAATGAACATAAGGATAGGAAAAAACACAAAAAGAAATAAAGTAGACAAAATGAACAAGGAAAAAGCAAGACAAAGAGAGAAGACTACATAAGTAAAAAGTTAAAAACAATGAAAACCATAATACAGTAAACACAATGAAAAACAGCCCAGATCACAACTTATGTAAATAGACAAATATGGTATGGGTGTGGACTAAAATTACAAAAAGGGCGCAAAACTATTATGTTTGTTAAGCCCATGGGGAGTCACAGTTTTAAGGTTAAAAATGCATCTGGATTCTTTTTGTGCAAGTATTTTTGACCAATTACCACCTCTTGGTCCAATCAATGTTCTGTCAATCCCTCTTACCTTGAGGATTATTCAATCACAATTATGATATTCATGGAAGTGGCGGGGTATTGTCTTCAGGGTGGATGGAACCTCAATATCCTTTGCGGCTTCAATACCCAAGACATGTTCTTGCACCCTCCTCCTTAGCTCTCTGGAAGTTAAACCTATATAAATTAGGTGGCAGGGGCAAGTGGCATAATAAATTACATCAGATGTACAACAATTGATGGTGTGTGTGATGGTAAACTTTTTTTCACCAGAAGAGTTAGCAAAATCTTCAGCCTTCTCTATGTTCAAGCATGCTACATACCCCCCACACGGCCTACACCCCCATTTGGATCCCTTCAAGCAAAATATGACAGTGTTTTGTCTACTGTTTTATGATGGCTATGTACCAATAGATCTCTCAAATTCTTGGCCCGTCGGTATGTGATGGAGGGTTGTTTAGACAAATATGATGTCAAAATAGGGTCACACCGACCAATGTTACCAATGTTTCTTAAGTGCCCGTTGCATTTGTCACCACCTGGTGTCGTACGTAGAAATGTACCTCACTTGTGCATCTGGATTTTGTTTCTTCTTCTGGGTGAGTAGAGTTGGTCTTGGCGTTGATTTACCTCTTGAATATCCCCTTTGGATATCCACTCTCCTATATCCTCTCTCCTAAAACCGGCATTCAAGGTTTTTGGCTTGTTCTTCAAAGAAATTTTCGGTCGAACAGATTCTCCTCATTCTGAGGAACTGACATAGATCCTGATCAAGGAAAATCTAACTTTTGTTGACATATTATAAGAATGTCTTATCTGTAATCTGATGCCTTTTGGAGATTTTTCCATCTTTCCTTGGCTTCTTTATGCACATTAATACAAATTTTTACCTGGGGTGCCCAAACTTTTGATCCCCACTGTATGTCTACTTTATCTTTGCATCATAAAGTTGACATTTTTTTTTACTTTAAGTAGACATCAGAGGGCTTCAAAGTTCAGCAGCAATTTTCCAATTTTTGACAACATTTTCAAAATCAGAATTTTTCAAGGACCAGTTCAGTTTTGAAGTGGATTTGAAGGACCTTCATATTAGAAATAACCCACAAATGACCCCATTATAAAAACTGCACCCCTCAAAGTATTCAAAATGACATTTAGAAAGTGTATTAACCATTTATGTGTTTCACAGGAATAGCAGCAACGTGAAGGAGAAAATTCAAAATCTTTTTTTTACACTCACATGTTCTTGTAGACCCAGTTTTTGAATTTTTACAAGGAGTGAAAGGAGAGAAATCCCCATAAAATTTGTAACCCAATTTCTCTCCAGTAAGGAAATATCTTATATGTGGATGTTAACTGCTTTGCGTGTGCAGTACAAGGCTCAGAAGAGAAGTAGCGACAATGGAATTTTGGACAGTGAGTTTTTCTGAAATGGTTTTTAGGTTGCTTGTCACATTTAGGAAGCCCCTATGTTGCCGGAACAGCAACAAAAAAACAGCATGGCATACTATTTTGAAAACTACACCCCTGAAGGAACATTACAAGGGGTACAGTGAGCCTTAACACCCCACAGGTGTTTGACGACTTTTTGTTAAAACCTGATATGTAAATTAATTAGTTTTCTTGACTAAAATGCAGGGTTTTCCACAAATTTAAAATTTTTACAAGGGGTAATAGGAGAAAATACCCCCAAAATTTGTAATTCCATCTCTTCTGAGTATTTAAATACCCATGCGTGGACATCAAGTGCACTGCGGGTGCACTACAATGCTCAGAAGAGAAGGAGTCACATTTGGCTTTTGGAAAGCAAATTTTGCAGAAATGGTTTTTGGTGGGCATGTCGCATTGAGGAAGCCCTTATAGTCACCTACATAAGAGACTATACCTCAAAGAGGTAAGTAATGTGCATGATAGAAGCACCACCAAAAATACAGAAAAAAGTATGCACAAACAAACAGAGAATAGAAGAAAGTGAACAAAATCTTTATTAAAGTGTATCATTGATTAAAAAACAATAGTACAAATACATAATAAAAACAAGGCACCGAAAAAGACTACAGATGGGTAGGTGAGGACTGGAACTAAGTATAGAGAGGTAATAAATATAAATATGAGGTCAAAGGGCAATAAGAGTAAATATCAGAAGTGAAGACGCACCAAATTGCTGCTGAACGCAAGCACGAGGGCAAGGAGAAAATAAACAAAGGGATCAGACCCAAGGACCAGAGGGAACAAGTATGCCAGACCTTACCTACAGACAGGTAAGGTCTGGCATACTTGTTCCCTCTGGTCCTTGGGTCTGATCCCTTTGTTTATTTTCTCCTTGCCCTCGTGCTTGCGTTCAGCAGCAATCTGGTGCGTCTTCACTTCTGATATTTACTCTTATTGCCCTTTGACCTCATATTTATATTTATTACCTCTCTATACTTAGTTCCAGTCCTCACCTACCCATCTGTAGTCTTTTTCGGTGCCTTGTTTTTATTATGTATTTGTACTATTGTTTTTTAATCAATGATACACTTTAATAAAGATTTTGTTCACTTTCTTCTATTCTCTGTTTATTTGTGCATAATTTTTTCTGTATTTTTGGTGAAGCCCTTATAGTGCCAGAACAGCAAAAAAGGCCCACATGGCACATTATTTGGGAAACAACACCCCTCAAGACACGTAACTAGGGGTACAGTGAGCCCTAACAACCCACAGGTGTTTGACAAATTTCCGCTAAAGTTGGACGGGAAAATGAAATATTAGATTTTTTTCCCCTAAAATGCTGGTGTTACCCCAAATTTTTCATTTTCACAAGGGGTAGTAGGAGAAAAAGCCTCCCAAAAATATTAACCCAATTTCTTCTGAGTATGGAAATACCCCATATGTGGATGTAAAGTGCTCTACGAGCTAACTACAATGCTCAGAAGAGAAGGAGCACCATTGGGCTTTTGAAGAGAAAATTTGTTTGAAATGGAAGTCGAGGGCCATGTGCGTTTAAAAAGCCCCCATGGTGCCAGAAAAGTGGACCCCCCCCCCACACTTGTGACCCCATTTTGGAAACTACACCCTTCACAGAATTTAATAAGGGGTGCAGTGAGCATTTACACTCCACTGGCGTTAGACAGATCTTTGGAACAGTGGGCTGTGCAAATGAAAAATTTTATTTTTCATTTTTATGGACCACTGTTCAAAAATCTGTCAGACACCTGAGGGGTGTAAATGCTTGATGCACCCCTTATTACATTCCGTGAGGGGTATAGTTTACAAAATGGGGTCACATGTGTTCTGGCTCCATGGGGGCTTTGTAAACATGCATTGCCTTCAATTCCAGACACCTTGGGGTTTATTTCTCATTGTGTTCTATTGCTTTTTTGGTCTACTTTTGCTAATTTTTTTTTTTATTTCGCAAATTGCGGATTATTTTATTTTTTATTTTTTTACAAGTTCTAAAATCCGTTAAATGACCTTTTGGTGTAGCTAGATCATGTCTTAAAGTGACAGATGCAATGGTCACAAAATTATCATCTGCAATTTTTGTGCCAATTTTTTCACAAATGGTGCAAAAAAAAAAGAAAACAGCAAATCTAGACCACCTCCCGACCAGGTCTAAAAAAAATTACTACTCATCAGCTACTAATTACTACTATACATCAGCCAAAAAGTTAAAGAGATGGAGATAGAGAGAGACAGAGAGAGAAAATAAGTTAGAGCATAATAATGTTTAAAATAATAAAAAGATTAAAAATAAAAAAAAAATGTGCAAAGGAAAAGTAAAGCAGTTGTCCATATGAAACAATCAGATATATTATTTAAGGTACAAAAAAGGAATGGTAAGGCTAGAATTCCACTTTTTTTTTTTTTTTTGGGGGGGGGGGGGGGGGGGAACGCCAAGAAAAATGCCATGTGAGTTTTAACATTGGTGTTTTTGCAGGTGGTTTTTATTCTTTTTTGGACTTTAGCGATCCAAAAAAGTGATGGAGATACCCTTTTTAATAAAATTTAAATTTGCAAAAAATTGCATTTAACAAAATACAGGACACTAAAAATGTAGCTGACAATAATAAAAATTTTGTGTGTGTGTGTTTTCCCTTTTTTTTAAAAAACATTTTTGAGGTAGTACTACTACTACCAGCATGGAACACACTTTGTCATGATGGGAGTAGTAGTACCTGTACTAATTGACAGATCTCTCGGGTCTGTTGCGATCCTTCTGTATAATTTATATATGCGGCCTGCCGCTCTTCTATGGTTCCTTGCACTGCCGTACATACACCTATTCATATTTCCCGCAGAGAGCTGTGATTGGCCAGATGGTTCCAGCCAATCACAACTCTTTGTGGGAAATATGAATAGGTAGATATATATACATATATATATATATATATATATATATATATATATATATATATATATATGTCAGTGAAGGGGACCATAGAAGAGCGACCGGCCGCATCTATACATAATAAGATTTTTCCATTAACTGCAGCTACTACTACTACCAACATGGAGCACACTCTGCTCCATGCCGGGAGCTGTAGTACCTGCATTAATAGACAGATTGCAACAGGTGTTAGAAGTTACACTCGCTGCAATATGTCTATTAATGCAGGTACTACAGCTCACTGCATGGAGCAGAGTGTGCTCCATGTTGGGAGCAGTAGTACCTGCAGTTAAAGGAGAACTCCAGAATATAAAAATTGTCCTCCATACTGCCAGCAGAAAAAAAATAAAGATGTACATACCTTCCTTCGCTCCCCTGGGGCCTCTGGTAACCTGCTCTGGTCTCTGCCACGATCCTCTTCCTTGTTGCAGGTGGTCGGCGAGTCATACTGCGCTCAGCCAATCACCGGCCGCAGTGAAGTCCCGACTCGGCCGGCGATAGGCTGAGCGGCAGTGTGAGAACGCTTCTGCCTATCGCCGGCCGAGTTGGGACTTCGTTGCAGCCGGTGATTGGCTGAGCGCAGTATGACTCGCCGACCACGGGCAACCAGGAAGAGGATAGCGGCGGAGACCGGAGGCGGTTACCAGAGGCCCCAGGGGGCCAAAGGAAGGTATGTACATGTTTATTTTTTTTTACTGCCGTCAGTATGGGGGACAATTTTTATATTCTGGAGTTCTCCTTTAAGGACAGATCACAGCGGGTGTCACTCCTGACAACCAATGCAATCGTCCTATCTATTGCAGAGAGCAAAGCGGCTCTCTACAGCGCTAGTATCTCTGCACTATACTCCGGCCGGCCAGTGATATGAATAGAACATCACTCATTCATATTTCCTGCTGAGAACTGTGATTAGCTGCAACCATCCGGCGAATCCCCACTCTGGGTGGAAAATATGAATGAGTGATGTGAATTTCTATTCACATCACTGGCCTGCCGGAGTATAGTGCAGAGATGCGAGCGCTGTCTCTGCAATAGATAGGACGATCGCATTGGGTGTCAGGAGTGACACCTGGGGCGATATGTTTATTAGTACAGGTACTACTACTCCAATCATGGAAAGGTCTGTTCCATGCTGGGAGTAGTAGTACTACCTAAAAAATGTAAAAGATAGAGAGAAAAAGTGAAACACACACGCACTTTATTAAAAATTCATTAAAATTTAGTTATAAAAAAAAATTGTTAAATACATTTTTCCCCATCTATTTTTTCCCATTTACCATTTTTAAAGTACCCAAAATTTTTTGAAAAAAACGCCAAAGGGGACAAAAATGCAATTTCCACTCAAATGCAAAAATGCCAGAAAAAATGCCAGAAAAAAACGTCAGATGCAGGAAATTTGCACTGGTGTTTTTTCTGGCGTTTTTTTTTCTGTGAAAAAAATGTAGGAAAATAAAAGCAAGTGGAATCTTAGCCCTAGAAACAGGGTAGACATGATCTGAAAGCGGCGGTAGAAAATGATCTGGGTGCAGATCTGAGTGAAATTTATCATGGTCACTGCATCTAGACAAACCACAAAAATGATCTAGCCAAGACCATTATTGATAAATAATCCCCATTCTCTCTCCAAAAGCCCAATGGTGCTCCTTCTCTTCTGAGCATTGTAGTGCGCAGCAGAGCGCTTTATGTCCACACAAGATGTATTTATATATTCAGAGGAAATGGTGTTATACATTTTGATGGGCTTTTTTCCTATTACCCCTTGTGAAAATGAAAAATTTGGGATAACACAAGCATTTTAGTGAAAAAAAAATTTCATTTTCACATCCAACTTTAACGAAAATTCTTCAAACACCTGTGGGGTGTTAAGGCTCACTATACCCCTTGTTATGTTCCGTGAGGGGTGTAGTTTCCAAAATGAGGTCACATGTAGGTGTTTTTTTATTTTTGTTTTTATGTCAGACTGCTGTAACGATCACCCTCCTCCCTGTGAAAATCACCTGAAATGTACATGGCGCTCTCTCACTCCTGAGCCTTGTTGTGCGCCCGCAGAGCATTCTACATCCACATATGGGGTATTTCAGTACAAATTTTGGGGCTCTTATTTTTTTCTTTTTACCTCTTGTGAAAATGAAAAGTATGGGGCAACACCAGCATGTTAGTGTAAAACATTTAAATATTTTACAATAACATGCTGAAGTAGACTCCAACTTTACCTTTTCATAAGGGATGAAAAGCCCCTCAAAATTTGTTAGGCAATTTTCAATAGATTACCATAAAATTGTTTAGGTAATGTCCCAGCAGCATGAGGAGACCGCATGGCTGCACAATGACACAGCGTGGAGGTGGTACCAGCATGAGAAGACCAAAAATGTGGCAGAATTACAAAGCCTGGAGGTGGCAGCAGCAAGAGGAGACCATATGATGACAGAATTGCACAGCCTGGAGGTGGCAGCAGCCTGACTAGATCAAATTGCATGTGGCCATGTTGACATCCTCTGGATACTTGATCGAATCTACCACACCACAGCGTAACTGATTTCCCCCCCACCAGTCCGCACTGACTGACTGCTACTGTGGCTAACTCCAGGGACTCCTGTTCCACTATCTTCCGGGCAGATAGGATGCCACGAAGCTGGTGGTCTACCCCAGGCACGTTTGGCTCCAGACTTCCCACTGCTGCCACCATGCTGACTCCCAACCATGCTACCAAATTGCTTGCTCAACTGCTGCCTCACAGGCAACCTGCCACCCTCTTTTCCTGATGATGATGAAGCCCCTTCTGCACCCGGCTCCCAAGTGCGATCGGCTTCATCATCATCATTGAGTTGTGTCAGCACGTCACTGATGTCCTCCTCAGGTTCGTCAACAGTGTGTGCTTCAGGAGCCTGAATGCTACAAACACCACCTACCATGCCACTCTCCTCATCACTACTTGCCCGCCTAGCGAAGGAAGCTGGGGATGTCTCCTCCACTTCTTGGCTGGGCAGTAGCTGCTGACTGTCCTCTAGTAGATCGTCCTGACTACAAAATGGAGCTGAACCCACAGCATAGGATACTTCTATGGGGGAGGGAACAGCATCGAACAGAGGCAATTGGAGAACAGGGACTGCTCCCGGGCCATGCTGGTTGTGTCTGAGGAACTCACCGACTGTTGACTGGGGGTGTCAGACGTCACTTGTGATGAAGTAGATGACCGAGTTAACCAGTCAATGACAGCAGATGGGTTGCTGGTTGAGACACGACTGCTAGCTTATACCGGGGGCTCAGGCCTCTCTCTGTGACTCCTGCTGCCACTCCTCTGCGCACGTCCTGGCACTTCTTTGCTTGACAAACTTAGTTTGTATATGAGGGAAGTACAATGCTTAAAACAGGAACAAAATGGCACACCACTTAGATGTACATATGTGGTATGCATTTATGAGGGGAATACAATGCGCTCCACTACACTTAAAACAGTATTTGTCTAAAACACCAGCAGGTGTGTACTTTTGACAGGCCTTTCACTGTATCTAGGCCCTTAAGGCTATAACAAGAACAAAATGGTGCACCACTTTGAAGTACTTATGTGGTATGCACTTATGAGATGAGTACAATGTGCTCCTGTACGCTTAAAACTGTATTTGTCTACAACACCAGCAGCTGTGTACTTTTGGCTGGCCTTTCACAATATCTAGGCCCTTAAGACTTTAACAGGAACAAAATGGTGCACCACTTTGAAGTACTTATGTGGTATGCACTTATGAGGGGAGTACAATGCGCTCCTGTACACTTAAAACTGTATTTGTCTACAACACCAGCAGCTGTGTACTTTTGGCTGGCATTTCATAATATCTAGGCCCTTAAGACTTTAACAGGAACAAAATGGTACACCACTTAGATGTACTCATGTAGTATGCACTTATGAGGGGAGTACAATGCGCTCCTGTACGCTTAAAACATTATTTGTCTGGAACCCCAGCAGGTGTGTACTTTTGCCTGGCCTTTCACAGTAACTAGGCCCTTGAGACTTTAACAGGAACAAAATGGTACACCACTTAGATGTACACACAGGTTACACTTAATAGAGGACAATATGCTTTTAGTGCTCTGCTCACCCAAACTGGCTGGCTACTGTTAGCTTTTTAGTTGTTGTTCACACCAGTGCTGCAGCACACAGTCGCTGTGTACTACACCCAAAATTGCATTCTCTCTCAATCTCACTCCTTTCCCTGTTAGTGCTTCTAGGCTTGATCTGGGCTTGAGTTGAATCACTGCTGTAATACACCCACAATTGCACTTTCTCTCTCAATCTCTTTCCCTTTTCTATCAGTGCTTCTAGGCTGGCTTTGGGCTTGAGGGGAATCGCTGCTGTAAAAAAAGTTTTTCTGGTCAACACACTGCTCTCTGTCCCTTTCTCTTTCTCTACAATAGAATGCTGATGTGAGTGGCCGCAAGATGATTGCCGATTATAAAGGGCTGTGACATCACAGAGGTGGTTGGCTGCTGATTCAGGGTCATCCCGCTGACCCTTGTTCCCGCCTTCCCAGTATTCCTTGCCCCATGTCTTCACATGTGGATCCGCCATTTTAGATGCCCTGAAGCCTGGACCGCACTAAATGGAGTTTAATGAAGCGATACGCGAAATCGATTCATGGTGATATTTGCATTCGTTATGAACCAAATTTTTTCTGAAATTCGTAACAAATTCGGATTCGTCAGATTCGATTCGCTCATCCCTACTATTGATCATTGAATGTACATACAATAGCCCTGCCACCAGTTAATGCTACCATGCACCATTTTTGATGGCAAGGAATTTGCAAATAATGAAATGAGACAATAGACACTGTAGTTTTAATCCTTTTGCACTAACTTCATTAGTTTTAATTGTATTCAATAAAGTAAATATTTTAATATAGACACATGATAAGGAGGAAATGGTGAATCCCCTGGGGTTGGGTGAGGATAATTTGGTGCTGGCCTGCACATCGGATGATGGCCCTTGCTATCAATAATGATGGTAATGATGGACAGTTAATAGCGATCAAAGCATTTAAACACTAAATGCTGATAATCCCTGGTGTCTAGTGCTCCCATTCCCCCCTGAAGGTTCTGGACATAAGTCACTCCCTTACTCCAGTTTTGGTTCATGTGTGTGTGTTGCAGTCTTGAACCCGATTTCATAGGTATGTGAGCACTGACAGAATTAGATCAGCTTGTCTGTGTTGGATACAGATTTAGGGCTGAATGTGCCAAGTTTTAGGTGAGAAGCTCAGAATATATTTGTGAATGGAAGCCAAATACTGCATGACTTCTCTTCAGAATTTTTTAAAGTGCACAATTTCAGTAAACTTTTATGGAACATTATACTCTGACTCTAAGTTGTAGGAAGCTGCTTGTGTGCACAAGATGCTGAGCAGAGTTTTAATAATGACCTGGGTATCTACATGGATATGGGGGTATAATAAAATTGTATTAATCTTGTGTGTGTCAAAAAAATTGAAATTGTCCAAACTGCTACTGGTGCAAAATGTCCAAAAACACCTGGCAGCAACATTGTTAATCACAGTGAAACCCCAATAGCCCTCTCTTTTGAAAAAATAAAATTGTTGTAATGTTGGTAGTCATAGCTAACTATAAACTGCTTTTGTTTTTTCTTTGCTTATTTTTTTTATTTTTTTTATGAATCTGGCACGTTGATAGTATTAAGTTTCTATATGCATCTACAGCATCTTAAGCATGTTTATCCACAAATCTATATGTCATGGCTAACAATGTAGCTAGTGCATTTGAAACAGTGCTTAGAACTATTGTGAATGTAGTGAGGGTGCAATACTAAAAGCAATGTATTGATTGCTATATTCTAAGACAATGCATGTCTGTTTACCAGCTTTCAAGGAAATACAAACAATGGGAAAGAAACTCAGTTAATAATGGCTACCTAATTGGTATTTAAGTATTTTATATAGATAATGAGGTATAGTGATTCCCATGATATATAAAAGAGCAGTAAGTACAAAAAGTCAGTGTGAGTACTACATTATAATGGCTGGGACAAGCCAAAACTATCAAAGATCTATTGAAGACAACTTGCACTGATTGTGTTTAATTAGTTTTTTCCCTTTATGCCTCTCTGTAATAGATCTGCAAGTACAATGCTTAACCCTTTAACGACCACGAACGTAAATGTACGTCCTGTTTTGGCAGGACTTCCCGCACCAGGACGTACATTTACCTCCTGTGGAAGGGTGCTCGCGTCGTAAAGGGCAGGTTCCGGCTGCTAGCAGCAGCCTGGGACCCACTGGTAATGGCCGACATCCACGATCGTGCGGATGTCCGCCATTAACCCCTCAGATGCCGTGATCAATACAGATCACGACATCTGCGGCAGTACGGTACTTTGAATGGATGATCAGATCGCCCGCAGCTCTGCCGCGGCAATCCAATCATCCAGCATGGTGGCCAGAGGTCCCCTCACCTGGCTCTGGCTGTCTCCCGGGGTCTTCTGCTCTGGTCTGAGATTGAGCAGAAGATCACCGAAATACTCATCAGTGCTATGTCCTATACATAGCACTGAACAGTATTAGCAATCAAAAGATTGCTATAGATAGTCCCCTATGGGGACATAAAAAGTTTAAAATAAAAGTTGAAAAATGTAAAAATAAAAAAGTAAAAAAAAAGTGAAAAATACCCTCCCCCAATAAAAATGAAAATTGTCTGTTTTTCCCATTTTACCCCAAAAAAGCGTAAAAATGTTTTTTTATAAACATATTTTGTATCGCCGCATGCGGTAATGTCCGTACTATCGAAATATAATGTTAATTATCCCATACGGTGAATGGCGTAAACATAAAAAATAAAAAAAGGCCAAAAATGCTGCTTTTTTGTCACATTTTATCTTTACATTTTTTTAAATAAAAAATTATCAAAAAGTTTAATATATGCAAATGTGCTATCGATAAAAAGTAAAGATGAGCCCTCATACCGCCCTATATATGAAAAAATGAAAAAGTTATAGGTGGTTAAAATAGGGCGGTTTTAGATTACTGATTTTGTACAAAAAGTTTTAGATTTTTTTTAAGCGGTACAAAAATATAAAAGTATCTAGCCATGGGTATCATTGCATGGGTAGCACTGAAAGTAAAGGGGTTGAATAATTTTGCATGCCCATTTTTTCAGTTTCTTTATTTGTTAACAAAGTTTGAAATATCCAATAAATTCCGTTCCACTTCATGATTGTGTCCCACTTGTTGTTGATTCTTCACAAAAATGACAGTTTTATATCTTTATGTTTGAAGCCTGAAATGTGGCAAAAGGTCGAAAAATTCAAGGGGGCCGAATACTTTACTGTAATTATGTTTTTTTAAAGTAGTAAAATAAAATAAAACCTACATAAATTGGGTATCCTTGTAACTGTATGAACCTACAGAATGAAGATAATGTGTAATTTTACTGAAAATTGCACTGTGTAGAAACGGAAGCCCCCAAAATTTACAAAATGGCTTTTTTTTTTTTCAATTTGACCCCACAAAAAAAAGCAAAAAAAAAATGTATAATTATATATATATATATATATATATATATATATATATATATATATATATATATATTATACTTTTTTGCGGTAGAGTCATTACAAAGTACAATTGGTGGCGCAAAAAAAAAAGCCCTTATATGGGCTTGTATGTGTGAAATTGAAAGTAGTATGAATTTTAGAAGGAGGGGAGAAAAAAAACTAAAGTGCAAAAACAAAAATTGGCCTGATCCTTAAAGTAGTACTCCGGTGGAAAACTTTATATCTTTTTTCAAATCAACTGGTGCCAGAAAGTTAAACAGATTTGTAAATTATGTGATAAAGAAATATATTGCCCGGACCTTCCAAGGTAGTGTATTTAAATTATATAAATGATAGAAAACTGGGTCGTACTCCAATAATAATTCAATGATTATTTATTAAAAATGTATAGTGCGTTATCCCTCACAGGGCCCTTGTGAGAAGAAACACATATAATAGATATACAAAATTACAAAATTAAAATATAGAAATGTTATAAAAATGTATCACTGGCATATGGAATAGAATAGCTTAGCTCTATGCTGGTGGATTCATATAACGTCTTTAGAGTATTGTAAAGGTGTAAATGTCCTTTTATATGGTAATTAAAGTGGATACTCTGTTACCGGTCCTGGGTGATGTGGCTGTGTCAGCTCCCGTGTCCGGATGGTGGTCAACAGTCCTAGATGGTGCTGTGGCTTTGTCTTTCAAGATCCAGGTGTTTATGCGGTGTTGGTCGTCCCAGGTTAGTGGCACTGGCGGGTGCCGATGGTAATTCACCGGGAGGCCGTGCGCTGGCAGGCGCTGTTGGAAATTTGTCAGGAGACCAAGCGCTGGCAGGCGCTGATGGTATCGATCTCCTCACCGCTGGACTTGGAAGCCGGAGACTACACGCTGGGTAGATGGAGCTTGCCTCGTGTAGGTGGCGTGTGACGTCAGCTGGAGCCGGAGTTGACCAGGTAAAATCAGGACCGGACACTAGTCTAAGTCGACTAATGCGTGAGGAATCCACAATGTGATGGATTTGCTCCGTAAACTAGAGCTTGGATTCATAAAGAGCATATATGCCAGTGTACAAAATCAGTGCATAAGACTAGACGCGTTTCAGGGTTCTCAGATACGACCCTTTCCTCAGTAGTCATAATGGTTAAAAGCAATATTTGTCTATTTATAGGAGTACAAATCCCATAATTCAACAGTGTTCTAAGTGATAACAGAAACATGGAATGGATGATCAAAATAGGGAATTACCTAGAGAGCAAAAGTGAATGTGAATACCGTCAAAAGACGGAAAATAAATAGTATATGTTACGCCGAGCGCTCCGGGTCCCCGCTCCTCCCCGGAGCGCTCGCTTCACTCTCCCCGCGGCAGCGCTCCGGTCACGTCCTCTGACCCGGGGCGCTGCGATTCCGCTGCCAGCCGGGATGCGATTCGCGATGCGGGTAGCGCCCGCTCGCGATGCGCACCCCGGCTCCCCTACCTGACTCGCTCTCCGTCTGTTCTGTCCCGGCGCGCGCGGCCCCGCTCCCTAGGGCGCGCGCGCGCCGGGTCTCTGCGATTTAAAGGGCCACTGCGCCGCTGATTGGCGCAGTGGTTCCAATTAGTGTGTTCACCTGTGCACTTCCCTATATCACCTCACTTCCCCTGCACTCCCTTGCCGGATCTTGTTGCCTTAGTGCCAGTGAAAGCGTTCCTTGTGTGTTCCTTGCCTGTGTTTCCAGACCTTCTGCCGTTGCCCCTGACTACGATCCTTGCTGCCTGCCCCGACCTTCTGCTACGTCCGACCTTGCTTTTGCCTACTCCCTTGTACCGCGCCTATCTTCAGCAGCCAGAGAGGTGAGCCGTTGCTAGTGGATACGACCTGGTCACTACCGCCGCAGCAAGACCATCCCGCTTTGCGGCGGGCTCTGGTGAAAACCAGTAGTGGCTTAGAACCGGTCCACTAGCACGGTCCACGCCAATCCCTCTCTGGCACAGAGGATCCACTACCTGCCAGCCGGTATCGTGACAGTAGATCCGGCCATGGATCCCGCTGAAGTTCCTCTGCCAGTTGTCGCTGACCTCACCACGGTGGTCGCCCAGCAGTCACAACAGATAGCGCAACAAGGCCAACAGCTGTCTCAACTGACCATTATGCTACAACAGTTACTACCACAGCTTCAGCAGTCATCTCCTCCGCCAGCTCCTGCACCTCCTCCGCAGCGAGTGGCCGCTCCTGGGATACGCTTATCCTTGCCGGATAAATTTGATGGGGACTCTAAGTTTTGCCGTGGCTTTCTTTCCCAATGTTCCCTGCATCTGGAGATGATGTCGGACCTGTTTCCCACTGAAAGGTCTAAGGTGGCTTTCGTAGTCAGCCTTCTGTCCGGAAAAGCCCTGTCATGGGCCACACCGCTCTGGGACCGCAATGACCCCGTCACTGCCTCTGTACACTCCTTCTTCTCGGAAATCCGAAGTGTCTTTGAGGAACCTGCCCGAGCCTCTTCTGCTGAGACTGCCCTGTTGAACCTGGTCCAGGGTAATTCTTCCGTTGGCGAGTATGCCGTACAATTCCGTACTCTTGCTTCAGAATTGTCCTGGAATAATGAGGCCCTCTGCGCGACCTTCAAAAAAGGCCTATCCAGCAACATTAAAGATGTTCTGGCCGCACGAGAAATTCCTGCTAATCTACATGAACTTATTCACCTAGCCACTCGCATTGACATGCGTTTTTCCGAAAGGCGTCAGGAACTCCGCCAAGATATGGACTCTGTTCGCACGAGGCGTTTCTTCTCCTCGGCTCCTCTCTCCTCTGGTCCCCTGCAATCTGTTCCTGTGCCTCCCGCCGTGGAGGCTATGCAGGTCGACCGGTCTCGCCTGACACCTCAAGAGAGGACACGACGTCGTATGGAGAACCTCTGCCTGTACTGTGCTAGTACCGAACACTTCCTGAGAGATTGTCCTATCCGTCCTCCCCGCCTGGAAAGACGTACGCTGACTCCGCACAAAAGTGAGAAAGTCCTTGATGTCTACTCTGCTTCTCCACGTCTTACTGTGCCTGTGCGGATGTCTGCCTCTGCCTTCTCCTTCTCTACAGTGGCCTTCTTGGACTCTGGATCTGCAGGAAATTTTATTTTGGCCTCTCTCGTCAACAGGTTCAACATCCCGGTGACCAGTCTCGCCAGACCCCTCTACATCAATTGTGTAAATAATGAAAGATTGGACTGTACCATACGTTTCCGCACGGAGCCCCTTCTTATGAGCATCGGATCTCATCATGAGAGGATTGAACTTTTGGTCCTCCCCAATTGCACCTCGGAAATTCTCCTTGGACTTCCCTGGCTCCAACTTCATTCCCCTACCCTGGATTGGTCCACTGGGGAGATCAAGAGTTGGGGGTCCTCTTGTTCCAAGAACTGTCTAAAACCGGTTCCCAGTAACCCTTGCCGTAACTCTGTGGTTCCTCCAGTAACCGGTCTCCCTAAGGCCTATATGGACTTCGCGGATGTTTTCTGCAAAAAACAAGCTGAGACTCTACCTCCTCACAGGCCTTATGATTGCCCTATCGACCTTCTCCCGGGCACTACTCCACCCCGGGGCAGAATTTACCCTCTCTCTGCCCCAGAGACTCTTGCCATGTCCGAATACGTCCAGGAGAATCTAAAAAAGGGCTTTATCCGTAAATCCTCCTCTCCTGCCGGAGCCGGATTTTTCTTTGTGTCCAAAAAAGATGGCTCCCTACGTCCTTGCATTGACTACCGCGGTCTTAATAAAATCACGGTTAAGAACCGCTACCCCTTACCCCTCATCTCTGAACTCTTTGATCGCCTCCAAGGTGCCCACATCTTCACTAAATTGGACTTAAGAGGCGCCTATAACCTCATCCGCATCAGAGAGGGGGACGAGTGGAAAACGGCATTTAACACCAGAGATGGACACTTTGAGTATCTGGTCATGCCCTTTGGACTGTGCAACGCCCCTGCCGTCTTCCAAGACTTTGTCAATGAAATTTTTCGTGATCTGTTATACTCCTGTGTTGTTGTATATCTGGACGATATCCTAATTTTTTCTGCCAATCTAGAAGAACACCGCCAGCATGTCCGTATGGTTCTTCAGAGACTTCGTGACAACCAACTCTATGCCAAAATTGAGAAATGTCTGTTTGAATGCCAATCTCTTCCTTTTCTAGGATATTTGGTCTCTGGCCAGGGACTACAGATGGATCCAGACAAACTCTCTGCCGTCTTAGATTGGCCACGCCCCTCCGGACTCCGTGCTATCCAACGCTTTTTGGGGTTCACCAATTATTACAGGCAATTTATTCCACATTTTTCTACCATTGTGGCTCCTATCGTGGCTTTAACCAAAAAAAATGCTGATCCCAAGTCCTGGCCTCCTCAAGCAGAAGACGCCTTTAAACGACTCAAGTCTGCCTTTTCTTCGGCTCCCGTCCTCTCCAGACCTGACCCTTCCAAACCCTTCCTATTGGAGGTTGATGCCTCCTCAGTGGGAGCTGGAGCTGTTCTTCTACAAAAAAATTCTTCCGGGCATGCTGTCACTTGTGGTTTTTTCTCTAGGACCTTCTCTCCAGCGGAGAGGAACTACTCCATCGGGGATCGAGAGCTTCTAGCCATTAAATTAGCACTTGAGGAATGGAGGCATCTGCTGGAGGGATCAAGTTCTCCTGTTATCATCTACACCGACCACAAGAACCTCTCCTACCTCCAGTCTGCCCAACGGCTGAATCCTCGCCAGGCCCGGTGGTCTCTGTTCTTTGCCCGATTTAATTTTGAGATTCACTTTCGTCCTGCCGATAAGAACATTAGGGCCGATGCTCTCTCTCGTTCCTCGGATGCCTCAGAAGTTGAACTCTCTCCGCAACACATCATTCCACCTGACTGCCTGATCTCCACTTCTCCTGCCTTCATCAGGCAGACTCCTCCAGGAAAGACCTTTGTTTCTCCTCGCCAACGCCTCGGAATCCTCAAATGGGGTCACTCCTCCCATCTCGCAGGTCATGCGGGTATCAAGAAATCTGTGCAACTCATCTCCCGCTTCTATTGGTGGCCGACTCTGGAGACAGATGTTGTGGACTTTGTGCGAGCCTGCACTATCTGTGCCCGGGATAAGACTCCTCGCCAGAAGCCCGCTGGTTTTCTTCATCCTCTGCCTGTCCCCGAACAGCCTTGGTCTCTGATTGGTATGGATTTTATTACTGATTTACCCCCTTCCCGTGGCAACACTGTTATTTGGGTGGTCGTTGATCGATTCTCCAAAATGGCACATTTCATCCCTCTTCCTGGTCTTCCTTCTGCGCCTCAGTTGGCTAAACAATTTTTTGTACACATTTTTCGTCTTCACGGGTTGCCTACGCAGATTGTCTCGGATAGAGGCGTCCAATTCGTGTCTAAATTCTGGAGGGCTCTCTGTAAACAACTCAAGATTAAATTAAATTTTTCTTCTGCATATCATCCCCAGTCCAATGGACAAGTAGAAAGGATTAACCAGATCTTGGGTGATTATTTGCGACATTTTGTTTCCTCCCGCCAGGATGACTGGGCAGATCTCCTCCCATGGGCCGAATTCTCGTATAACTTCAGGGTCTCTGAGTCTTCCTCCAAATCCCCATTTTTCGTGGTGTACGGCCGTCACCCTCTTCCCCCCCTCCCTACTCCCTTGCCCTCTGGTCTGCCCGCTGTGGATGAAATTTCTCGTGACCTTTCCATCATATGGAGAGAGACCCAAAAATCTCTCTTACAGGCTTCTTCACGCATGAAGAAGTTCGCGGATAAGAAAAGAAGAGCTCCCCCCGTTTTTTCCCCTGGAGACAAGGTATGGCTCTCCGCTAAATATGTCCGCTTCCGTGTCCCTAGCTACAAGTTGGGACCACGCTATCTTGGTCCTTTCAAAATTTTGTGTCAAATTAATCCTGTCTCTTATAAACTTCTTCTTCCTCCCTCTCTTCGTATCCCTAATGCCTTTCACGTCTCTCTTCTCAAACCACTCATCCTCAACCGTTTTTCTCCCAAATCTGTTCCTCCCACTCCTGTTTCCGGCTCCTCGGACATCTTCTCGGTCAAAGAGATTTTAGCTGCCAAAAAGGTCAGAGGGAAAAATTTTTTTTTAGTGGACTGGGAGGGTTGTGGTCCTGAAGAGAGATCCTGGGAACCTGAGGACAACATCCTAGACAAAAGTCTGCTCCTCAGGTTCTCAGGCTCTAAGAAGAGGGGGAGACCCAAGGGGGGGGGGGGTACTGTTACGCCGAGCGCTCCGGGTCCCCGCTCCTCCCCGGAGCGCTCGCTTCACTCTCCCCGCGGCAGCGCTCCGGTCACGTCCTCTGACCCGGGGCGCTGCGATTCCGCTGCCAGCCGGGATGCGATTCGCGATGCGGGTAGCGCCCGCTCGCGATGCGCACCCCGGCTCCCCTACCTGACTCGCTCTCCGTCTGTTCTGTCCCGGCGCGCGCGGCCCCGCTCCCTAGGGCGCGCGCGCGCCGGGTCTCTGCGATTTAAAGGGCCACTGCGCCGCTGATTGGCGCAGTGGTTCCAATTAGTGTGTTCACCTGTGCACTTCCCTATATCACCTCACTTCCCCTGCACTCCCTTGCCGGATCTTGTTGCCTTAGTGCCAGTGAAAGCGTTCCTTGTGTGTTCCTTGCCTGTGTTTCCAGACCTTCTGCCGTTGCCCCTGACTACGATCCTTGCTGCCTGCCCCGACCTTCTGCTACGTCCGACCTTGCTTTTGCCTACTCCCTTGTACCGCGCCTATCTTCAGCAGCCAGAGAGGTGAGCCGTTGCTAGTGGATACGACCTGGTCACTACCGCCGCAGCAAGACCATCCCGCTTTGCGGCGGGCTCTGGTGAAAACCAGTAGTGGCTTAGAACCGGTCCACTAGCACGGTCCACGCCAATCCCTCTCTGGCACAGAGGATCCACTACCTGCCAGCCGGTATCGTGACAGTATATATGGGTGAAACTAACTGAACTTTGTATCTGATTACAATTTAGTATCTTTCCCACAATAACGATGAAGATAATAATAATGGAATAAAAATGTATATGAAAATAAAAATAAGGATAAGAATAAAACAAAGATTAGGATGTAGTTCCAGATGGAAATAAAAACAAAAATAATTAAAATCTAATAAGAAAGGTAAAAATGAAAAATAAAAAATAAATGCGTAATAGATAATATGTAAATAAAAAGGGGATTGGATGAATTACATAAGTAAATGGATAATAGTAGAATGAATACAGAATATGAAGGAAAAAGGGATATAAGAAAACAAAAATAAAAATAAAAATAAAAATAAAAATGAAATGAGAATAGAAAGAAATATAAGTGTGGATGAAAAAATAAAAATAAAGATATTGATGATGATAATAATGATGATCATAAAAAGGAAAGGAGTAAAAAATGGAAATAATATATAATGGATAAAGTGGTGGAAAATAAAATAAAAATAAATAAAAATAAGATAGATAAAAATAAAAATGAAAATAAGAATGAAAGTGCAAATAAAAAATAATAATAATAAAGATAAAAATAAAAATAAAAATAAATAATAAAAGATAAGGTGTCAGAGTAGAGGATGGAGTCAGTCCATGGGGCACCCCCCAAAATACTACAGGGGTGAACCCATGGGCCAAGTGCATCCCCTACAGAAATCCAAATAGTTCAAAACTGGAGTTGAGTCCCCCTGGTTCTAGAGTTGCGAATTCAAAGATCTTCTTACTTTCAGCCTTAGACATCTTAAGCAGATGACTGCCACCACGCCAGTCCTGTTTGACTAATTGGAAACCAATGAAGGAGAGAGAAGACATGTCGCTATTGTGAATGGTAGAAAAGTGAGCTGATAACGGATGTTTTAAGTTCTTATTTTTGATGTTATTGAGGTGTTCAGCTATCCTCATCTTAAGGGCCCTTTTGGTACGACCCACATATTGCTTTTTGCAGCCGCATTCTATTATGTATAGTACCCCTTTTGAATTACAAGTGATTAATTCTTCTATTCTCCATTTGAACATATTAGTTTTAGAACAAATTTCCAAGACTTTCTTGGGGCCTTTAATTTTTATACAATTGGCACATATTCCACACCTCACAAATCCCTTTGTATTTAACCAAGTGGTGTTCTGTTTCCTTGGGGGAGCTTTTATAGATGGAGCAACTATGAGGCTCAAATTAGGGGCCCGAGTGTATACTATCGGAGGACGTGATGGTAAAAGTGCCCCCACCTCACGATCTTGTTGTAACAAATGCCAATGTTTCCGTATTATTTTCTCTACTTTTTTGTAAGAATTATTAAAGGGAATTACCAGTTTTCCTCCAAAATCGGCTTCTTTTTTTTCTTTAGTGTTTTCAAAAAAAGTGGTTCTGTCTAGTGATTTAATCTTTTCTAGAGATTCTTCCAGGAGCTGATCGGGATAGTGTTTCTCCTTAAATTGACTTGTAAGGAGGTTGGCCTCGACCAAAAATTGGTCATCTGAGGTGCAATTCCTTTTTAACCTGCGATATTGTCCCTTTGGGACGTTCATTAGCCACCTAGGTAGGTGGCAACTCGAAAACCCTATGTAGCTATTTTTAGCCGTTGGTTTATGGTATGTTTTGCAAGTGAGACCATCCCGATCAGCGCTGATAACAATATGCAAAAAATTAATGGATTCCCTACTAATAGTAGATGTGAAGTGTAAATTATATTCTTGTGTGTTCAAACCTAAAATGAAGTGCTCTAAACTAATCTTGTCACCCTCCCAAATTAAAATAATATCATCAATGTACCGCTTCCAGAGCACCAGGCCTGCGCCAAGATGGGGTATGATGTTACTTTCCTCCCAGGCTGCCATAAATAGATTGGCATAACTTGGCGCAAACCTGGTGCCCATAGCGGTACCAATTAATTGTAAATAATAATCCCCTTCGAAGTAAAAATAATTGTGTGTCAAAATAAATCGGATGGCTGAAGTGATGAAATTAATCTGTGGTGATTTAATGTGCCCATGTTTCAAAAAATATTCAACTGCTGCTATCCCTAAGTCGTGTCGGATAATCGTATAAAGTGAAGAGACATCCAAAGTGGCTAATATATATTTGTTAGACCACTCAAATTTTTCAATAATATCAACAACTTGTGTGGTGTCTTTAAGGTATGTGTGGGTTTTTTGCACAAATGGTTGAAGGAATCTGTCTACATATTGAGACAGGTTCGAAGTGATTGAGCCTATCCCTGACATAATAGGGCGTCCAGGGGGATTAATCAGGCACTTGTGAGTCTTTGGGAGGCAATAAAAAATCGGCAAGCGGTCTGGGGTCCCTAATATGAATTGATGTTCCTTCTCATTGAGGATACCATCTTCCACTGCCTCCTTACATAATAAATGTAATTGTTGGCTGAATTCCTGAGTGGGATCATGTTTTAATTTTTGGTATGTATTAGAATCATTTAACTGTTTATTGCATTCTTGTATGTAATCTGTAGTATTAAGGATGACAACTGCACCCCCTTTATCAGCGGGGCGAATTGTAACTGTGTCTAATAGTTGTAGTTCTTTCAAAGCTACTCTCTCTTTCTGAGAAATGTTATCCTTCGGGTATTTAGTCTTTTGGATTTTTCTCAAATCATTTTCTACTAATTTTTTAAAAGTGGTAACGTCAGGGCCCATAAGATGTTTAGGATAGAACCATGATTTAGGTCTACACTCAGTATGTATATACTCAGTCTCAGTTGTTGATCGTTGTAACGGAGTTTTTAAAAAATGTTTTTTTAAACAGATATTGCGAATGTATTTTTCCAAACCGATATAGGTCTGGAACTTGTCCAGTGTGTGGGATGGGGCATATTTTAATCCCTTGTTCAAAAGGGTTTCTTGTGCCAAAGTTAATGTGTGATTGCTCAAATTTATGATGGGTGTATTCCCTGGTGGGGTTTGACTATTTTTTGTGGGGGTAGAATGACATGGTCTAGTTCTATATCTTCTACGTAACCTCTTTTTTTGTTTGGGGTCCCTAATGTTTGTAGTGTGGGAGGGGCTTGATGTACTTCTGCTGATATTGTGTGGGTTTTTAATGGGACTTTGATTGGTTGGGTTATTTGTTGTTTTGGTTGGTATCTGTTTTGATAAGGTTGATGTTTGTAATAATTTGGACGGAAATTGTGAGGACTGTTTGTGCGATTTGTATATGGTCTGTAATTGTTTCCCTGAGGGGGATTCCTGTAGTGTAATTCCTCCCTTGAATGGTATGGTTTCTTGTAATGTGGGTTTGCCTCTAAAAAATCACCACTCTCCAATAAAGGGGCGTAGTGGTTCCTCACAGGCACATTATATTGATCATTATGTGTGGTAATATTTTGTTTTTGGGTCTGCCAATGTAATTTCTTATTTTTTCTATTCATTATTTCCATCTCTAATTTATCTAATTTTCTACAAATATATTCCTGTTGTTTGAAATACTCTGCGTTCTGTTCGAACTTGTCTAATTCAATTTTTAACTGGCTTATTTGTAAGTCACAGTTATTTAGAAGTTCATGTCTACGTTCTATGACAAGTTGGACCAGACCCCTAGAGTATTCCTTTAAGGTTTTATTCCATTTATTGTTAAAAGTCTCTCCTTCAAGGTCACCTGCGGGAGTTTTTGATAAAGTAAGTCCTTTAGGAACAATGTCTAATTCTAACAAATGAGACAGACTTTTGATCTCCCATTGATTCCTTAGACGCTTGGACATAGTCAACTCCAATTTTTTGAACATCTGGATTAATGCTAAATTATTTTGTTCACTAGATGATTCAAATTGTGAATTATTAAATTTATATTTATCAATAGATTCTTTTTTGCTCTCTAGGTGTGTCCATATATTCATACTGGAAATTATAATTGGAGCACGTTCACTATTAGGTATATAAAGTCAGAAGAAAGAAAAAACGGGGGGTGCAAGTGCAGCTCACAATTGATATATAAATACTACCTGAGGTCAACAGGGCATGCAACTATACCACAGTTGCAAAAATTATAAAATATGTGATAAAGAAATATATTGCCCGGACCTTCCAAGGTAGTGTATTTAAATTATATAAATGATAGAAAACTGGGTCGTACTCCAATAATAATTCAATGATTATTTATTAAAAATGTATAGTGCGTTATCCCTCACAGGGCCCTTGTGAGAAGAAACACATATAATAGATATACAAAATTACAAAATTAAAATATAGAAATGTTATAAAAATGTATCACTGGCATATGGAATAGAATAGCTTAGCTCTATGCTGGTGGATTCATATAACGTCTTTAGAGTATTGTAAAGGTGTAAATGTCCTTTTATATGGTAATTAAAGTGGATACTCTGTTACCGGTCCTGGGTGATGTGGCTGTGTCAGCTCCCGTGTCCGGATGGTGGTCAACAGTCCTAGATGGTGCTGTGGCTTTGTCTTTCAAGATCCAGGTGTTTATGCGGTGTTGGTCGTCCCAGGTTAGTGGCACTGGCGGGTGCCGATGGTAATTCACCGGGAGGCCGTGCGCTGGCAGGCGCTGTTGGAAATTTGTCAGGAGACCAAGCGCTGGCAGGCGCTGATGGTATCGATCTCCTCACCGCTGGACTTGGAAGCCGGAGACTACACGCTGGGTAGATGGAGCTTGCCTCGTGTAGGTGGCGTGTGACGTCAGCTGGAGCCGGAGTTGACCAGGTAAAATCAGGACCGGACACTAGTCTAAGTCGACTAATGCGTGAGGAATCCACAATGTGATGGATTTGCTCCGTAAACTAGAGCTTGGATTCATAAAGAGCATATATGCCAGTGTACAAAATCAGTGCATAAGACTAGACGCGTTTCAGGGTTCTCAGATACGACCCTTTCCTCAGTAGTCATAATGGTTAAAAGCAATATTTGTCTATTTATAGGAGTACAAATCCCATAATTCAACAGTGTTCTAAGTGATAACAGAAACATGGAATGGATGATCAAAATAGGGAATTACCTAGAGAGCAAAAGTGAATGTGAATACCGTCAAAAGACGGAAAATAAATAGTATATATGGGTGAAACTAACTGAACTTTGTATCTGATTACAATTTAGTATCTTTCCCACAATAACGATGAAGATAATAATAATGGAATAAAAATGTATATGAAAATAAAAATAAGGATAAGAATAAAACAAAGATTAGGATGTAGTTCCAGATGGAAATAAAAACAAAAATAATTAAAATCTAATAAGAAAGGTAAAAATGAAAAATAAAAAATAAATGGGTAATAGATAATATGTAAATAAAAAGGGGATTGGATGAATTACATAAGTAAATGGATAATAGTAGAATGAATACAGAATATGAAGGAAAAAGGGATATAAGAAAACAAAAATAAAAATAAAAATAAAAATGAAATGAGAATAGAAAGAAATATAAGTGTGGATGAAAAAATAAAAATAAAGATATTGATGATGATAATAATGATGATCATAAAAAGGAAAGGAGTAAAAAATGGAAATAATATATAATGGATAAAGTGGTGGAAAATAAAATAAAAATAAATAAAAATAAGATAGATAAAAATAAAAATGAAAATAAGAATGAAAGTGCAAATAAAAAATAATAATAATAACGATAAAAATAAAAATAAATAATAAAAGATAAGGTGTCAGAGTAGAGGATGTGGATTCCTCACGCATTAGTCGACTTAGACTAGTGTCCGGTCCTGATTTTACCTGGTCAACTCCGGCTCCAGCTGACGTCACACGCCACCTACACGAGGCAAGCTCCATCTACCCAGCGTGTAGTCTCCGGCTTCCAAGTCCAGCGGTGAGGAGATCGATACCATCAGCGCCTGCCAGCGCTTGGTCTCCTGACAAATTTCCAACAGCGCCTGCCAGCGCACGGCCTCCCGGTGAATTACCATCGGCACCCGCCAGTGCCACTAACCTGGGACGACCAACACCGCATAAACACCTGGATCTTGAAAGACAAAGCCACAGCACCATCTAGGACTGTTGACCACCATCCGGACACGGGAGCTGACACAGCCACATCACCCAGGACCGGTAACAGAGTATCCACTTTAATTACCATATAAAAGGACATTTACACCTTTACAATACTCTAAAGACGTTATATGAATCCACCAGCATAGAGCTAAGCTATTCTATTCCATATGCCAGTGATACATTTTTATAACATTTCTATATTTTAATTTTGTAATTTTGTATATCTATTATATGTGTTTCTTCTCACAAGGGCCCTGTGAGGGATAACGCACTATACATTTTTAATAAATAATCATTGAATTATTATTGGAGTACGACCCAGTTTTCTATCATTTATATAATTTAAATACACTACCTTGGAAGGTCCGGGCAATATATTTCTTTATCACATATTTTATAATTTTTGCAACTGTGGTATAGTTGCATGCCCTGTTGACCTCAGGTAGTATTTATATATCAATTGTGAGCTGCACTTGCACCCCCCGTTTTTTCTTTCTTCAGATTTGTAAATTACTTCTATTAAAAAATCTTAATCCTTTCAGTACTTCTTAGCAGCTGTGTACTTCAGAGGAAATTCTTTTCTTTTTGGATTTCTTTTCTATCTGTCCCCAGTGCTCTCTGCTGACACCTCTGTCCATTTCAGAAACTGTCCAGAGCAGGAATCCCCATAGCAAACATATGCTGCTCTGGACAGTTCCTGACATGGACCGGAACCCACATTGAGTTGATAACTTTATGTCATATTTGATCTCTGCTGATGTCCCAGCACAACACTCATTATGCCTGGAGAGCCTCATGCATGACAAGAGTTGTCTATTTTTAACATTTGGGAAACAAGGGTTTATTGCACAAAGTGCTGTTCTTCAGCTGCTGTAAAACTACAACTTCTATCATGCATGATTCTCTCCAGACATGAAGGGAGTTGTAACAGCTGGAACTGAACTTGAACTGAAGTGATTGATGGTGGTTCCAGCAGTCAGTCCACAAATCACCCAGTTGTTTTTCTTTGTTTTTGTTGTTGTTTTTTGTCTTACAGGAGAAGGCCCAGACCACTTTTCTTATTTTGTAAAAATTAAAAGGGTTAAAAGGGTGAACAAGAGGAAGGGCCAAAGCCAACCTTCTACTACTGCCCCAGGCATGGACAGTTATTTTTCATGGCCAAGGCTTTTTCTAGTACCCCTAGTGCTAGTGTATACTTGGCTAGTAATGGGTAGCTTAGCAGTAGCCATTTTATGGGCTTGCGCTAAGCCCCAGCTTAGAAATAGACATCTAACTGCTTCCACTACAGCTTCCACTACTAAATCAAAGAAAAGTAAAAAAAATATTAAATAAAATAAACACACGCACATGGCTCTGGGAATGTATTACAGTTAGCTAGGAGTGCATAAAGCATTCATATATTACTGCAGGTAAGCAGGTTTGGCAGAAATAAACAACCTGAGGTTACTAAAGTTTTTGCAGACTTCAGACAAAATCCAGGTCTGTTGGGTCCAGTTCGCTCAACACTAATTTCTGCTAAACTTGTCATCTCACATTTTAGACCTCTGTCTAAAATATATCTTTTTTTTGGTGTACATTAAAATATAATCACTCCCCAATCACTGCCCAATGGGCATCAGGATTAACACCAGCCTAGACTGTGCACTGACAGACTGTCCCTTGACAAACCCTGGAATCATGGGGAAAAACTTGTCGTGATGAGCATAATGTAGATCTGTATATAGATCCTGAACTATTTAACACGTGGTGTTTGTGTTTTGAGTTTTGTTTATTTCTATGTATGGCATCTTAGAAGGCCTGAAATGATTTAAGGACTCAATTGATATTAAGAATGGATTGAGAATTAGAGTTCTTATGGTATGACTAGCGTTACCCTATAGTTGCACTTTATAAGTGCCTATAGTGTTGGGTAGTAAGACAGTGTGTCCTGGGATGATGAGACAGCCTTTTTCTCTAGACTTTCCTTGTGTGTATTATATACATGTGTGTTGACTAACTGGAACATGTATTTGTAAATGGAATATCTTGCCTACTATGCATCTTTTTTGTACGTTCCAGATTAACAACTGAAATGTGAGTACATATTAGTTCTCATACATTGCACAATTGTAGATATTCATCTTTTCATACATGTGTAATTTATGCCATACACAGTTGGATTTTTATATTTTAATGCATACTAATAAATACACATTTCAGAAAGGGGTCTAAAAATTGCTGTGAGACAATATTATGTGTGACCTTCTGTTTCAATAGGTTTTAGTTTGTTGCTGTGAATAAATACAACCAAACTTCCCCACAAATTACCGCTGGCTGCTTTAGGTACCAGCAGGTGGAGACACTTCACAATCAGTTACTTGCCAAGAGACCTTCCTGACAAGTAGGGATAATTCAAAGCTTCATTTGCAATAATACAATAAATACACAGTTGTTTTCTTGGGTCACTGCTATAATTTGGGTTCTGAATAGCATGTCAAGCAGCTGTGCTTTCACAGTCAATCTTGACTTTGGCCAAGGAATGTAGTTCTTTATTTTGTAACCACTATGCATATATCTAGATTTTGCTGATATGCATCCTAGATTTGGATAAGGGATAAGGTGTCTAGCAACGGATTACTCCTTTAAGGACACGCGTCATAAATGTATGGCGCTACAGTGAGTAACTTTGAGCACAATGCCGTACACATACATGGCGGGATTATGAAGCGACCACAGGAGCAGCCCTCGCTACATAGTGGGTGAGCTCCGGCTGCTATCAGTGATCACATTTATGTCTCATTTATGGCTGTCATTAACCCCATACATGCCGTGATCTAGGTTGTGCAAGAAATCAGCTCACCCATAAATCCACATAGACAGATATCGTTCCTCTCAGTACATCTCAGGCTGGAAGCTCCGGGCTATACACTGAAGCCGTGTCTCCACGTGGACTCATCAGAAAAGGTAAGGTGAAAAAGTCCGGCTCCCATGTGAGTAAAAAATATAAATTTTATTGATCCGTAATAAAATCCAAAACACAAAAATTGATTAAAAGTACATATGCACAGAAGGAAACATCTCCGACGCGTTTCGACTTAACAAGTCTTAGTCATGGAGATTGTGCAAGAAGATTGCCAGTAGTACTGAGTTACATAGCTACATAGTTCATAAGGTTGAAAACAGACCAGAGTCCATCAAGTTCAACCTATAACCCTAATGAGTCCCTACTGAGTTGATCCTGAGGAAGGCAAAAAACCCTCATCCTAGAGGTAAAAATTCCTTTCCTTCCCTATAAATCCCTATAAATCTGGTATACACCACCAGCAATGTTATTATTCTCCAAAAATGCATCCAGGCCCCTTTTGAACTCTTGCAGAGTTCACCATGACCACCTCCTCCGGGAGAGAATTCCAAAGTATCACTGCTCTTACAGTAAAGAACCCCTGTCTGTGCTGGTATAGAAACCTTCTTTCCTCTAAATGTAGAGGATGCCCACTTGTTTTAGATACAGTCCTGGGTATAAATAGATCATGGGAGAGATATCTGTACTGCCCCTGATATATTGATACATAGTTATTAGGTCTCCCCTAAGCCTTCTTTTTCTAAACTAAATAACCCTAATTCTGATAATCTTTCTGGGTACTGTAGTCCTCCCATTTTCCATATTACTTTGGTTGCCCGTTTTTGAACCCTCTACAGCTCCACTATATCTTTCTTGTACATTGGTGCCCAGTACTGAACAGTACATAGCAATTTTATGATTGCTTTTAATAGTTCCCTATGAAAGACACTGTAAGATAATGTTGGGTGGATTAGTGATAGTTGTAGTAGACAGTAGTGCAGTAGTGCAGTAGTGGTGTAAAACTAGTAATAGCTGTAGCCAGTGGACAGCAGACAGTGGTGGACTGGTGGTAGATGTAGTAGTCAGCGGACAGCAGGCAGTGGTGGACTGTTGATAGTTATAGTAACAAGTGGACAACAGGCATTGGTGGACTGTTGATAGTGTTGTAGCCAGCAAGCAGCAGGCAGTGGTGGGTGGTCTAGTGATAGTTTTACTAGCCAGCAGACATCTGTCAATGGTGGACCAATGATAGTTGTAGAGAGTGTACAGCAGGCAGTGTTGAACTGGTGGTGGCCATATTAGTCATCTGACAGCAGGCAGTCATGCACTGGTGGTAGTGTAGTAGCTAGCAGACAGCAGGCAGTGGTGGCCTAGCGGAGGCAGCTGAAGCCAGCAGACGGCAGAGATAGTGGTAGTACTACTATTCAGTGGACCCAGACACAGGAGGTTTAAGTGGCAGACAATCTTAGCGGTCACACCAACGCCTGCTGTGCTGAACACTCTGTCTGATGTTACACTGGAGGATGGTCTAGAAAGAACACCCATGGCAAACTGGGCATGTTTTGGCCTATCTAAAAGAAAAAATAGTCCAGTGCAACTCCAATGTGGATAAAACTTTTTTGGCATTATTATATCCATTAAAACAGGTACATTACAGGTAATACACACAAGCAATATCTGCTTAACACGTTTTGTGGTTGCCAACTTAAAAAAAAAGAAAACTAATATTATGAAGTACAATGCAGTTAAAACACAGGTCAGTACACCATACAATGCTTCCTAAATTTGCTTTGTGTTGTAGTTTTATGGCTTTCTATGGGCTTGTTTCTTAGTGAATGACAAAGATTTCTACAGGCTTGTTCTACAGTCACACTGCTGGTATTTGTAGTGTAGCGATTGGACACAGTAATGCAGATCACTTAGGTCAGCCCACTGTAAAATGCTTTGCTTACATTGCTTTGTATAGCATTGTGAAAGCTTTCGGGGATCAGTAGTTCCAAAATGAGTTGTTCTGTGCACTGCTCAACTTTCTCTTCGAGATGGCTGCCACATCATAGTGCTTATGGCTTTATTAGTCTCTTAGACCTACCATATGCTGTCTTCTGAATGACCTGGTTGCCGTATACAAGCAATGATTGGCTAATCTGCAGTTGTGTGATTTTGCTGCCAGCTAAAAAGTATTCTGGGCTATCCTACAGTCATCTTAGTGTTTATATTTAGTGTTGAGCGGCATAGGCCATATTCGAATTCGCGAATATTCGCAAATATATGGACGAATATTCGTCATATATTCGTGAATATTCGCATATTCGTAATATTCTCGATTTATTTTCGCATATGCGCAAATTCGCGTATGCTAAAATTAGCATAAACAAAATTAGCATAAGCAAAAATTCGCATATACGAAAATTAGCATATGCTAATTTTCGCATATGCGAAAATTCGCACACCAGTCTCACACAGTAGTATTAGAGCCTTCTTTATACCACACAAGCTGGAAGCAGAGAGGGATGATCACTGTGATGTGTACTGTGAAAAAAAAAACCAAAAAAAACCGAATATTCGTAATTACGAATATATAGCGCTATATTCGCGAATATTCGCGAATTCGTATTGCGAATATTCGCGAGCAACACTATTTATATTTCCTCATCATAAGCTGAAATGTCTCCAAAATGGCATGTGTCCCTCACCCTCACTCCTACAATAGTGTCATTGTCATGCTCTTGCTAATTCAACCTGGTGAATGTTTGCCGAACCTCGTATTAGCCAAAGTTCTTACTGAGATTAGGTTCTACAGGTTTGGCTCGCTCATCTCTAAAGAGTATTGCATTAGAAGTGGTAACATTTATCAAATGAGTATTATTTAAGGTAGTAAAGGTGTTTTATGTTATTCTAATATAAATACTGCATCTGGAAGATGTCACTGCTGATGAGTAGGTTTTCTACAGGACATTCTAAACAAAAATGTGATACATTTAATGAAAAGTACCAGTCAAGGGATGAATACAAAAAGTCAATGCATATTTGTAGGAATCTATTTAAAAGGCTATTATTAGAGACAGAATCACTACTAAAGTTAGGGAGTTCACTTAAAGGCACATGACAACTCTGATGGAAATGCATGTTACTGCAAGCTTCCATGTCTGGTACAGGGAATATGATACATGTAACCGCTGGCTAGCTGCTTGAAGAGTATTGATGTAGCTAGGCTTTCCTGCTACCTGCCTTTCTCATGTAGTTTAGTTTTAAATAGGTAAATAAATAGTGATGCACCGAGAATAAAAAATGTAAAATATTAGGGAAGATTTATCAAAATTTGCATAGAGGAAAAGTTGCTGTGTTGCCCATAGCAACCAATCAGATCGCTTCTTTCATTTTTAAAAAGGCCTCTGAAAAAGCGATCTGATTGGTTGCTATGGGCAACTTAGCAACTTTTTCTCAGGACAGGTTTTGATTAATCTTCCCCATTGTATTTAAGAATGTTATGCTTATGCTCCTTGGTATCTCTGTATACACTGGAGTAGTAGACATGATGGGGGAGATTTATCAAGAAATGTCTATTTTAGATCAAATTTACACCTTTTTTTGTCTATACTTTGAATAGCGTGCGTCTTATTCATCAATAATGTGCAGCGTAATGATGAATAAGGTGCAGCTCTCCTTTAGTGTGAAAAGTTGTCTAACGTACAGCATTTCTAAAAAAAAGAGTCAGACCAACAACCAGAGGCCTTGGTTCTCAACCCGTGGTACACGTACCCATAGGGGTACGCTGCGAGCGTTGGTATGTGTAAGCGCCGACAAATACTGGCCATGCACTGGTAAACCTCCAGCTGTTGCAAAACTACAATTCTCAGCATGCAGTGACAGAAGGGCATGCTGGGACTTGTAGTTATGCAACAGCTGGAGGCACACTACTATAACTTTCAGCATGCCCTTTGGCTGTCCGTGCATGCTGGGGGTTGTAGTTATGCAACAGCTGGAGGCACACTGGTTGCAAAACACAGAGTTTGTAACATAACTCAGTGTTTCACAAACCGTGTGCCTCCAGCTGTTCTAAAACTAAAACTCCCAGCATGCATGGTCTGTCAGTGCATGCTGGGAGTTATAGATTTGCAACAGCTGGAGGCACACGAGTTGGGAAACACTGAGTTAGAAAACAGATAATGTTTCCCAGACAGTGTGCCTCCAGTTGTTGCAAAACTACAACTCCCAGCATGCCTAGACAGCCGAAAGGAATGCTGGGAGTAGTAGTTTTGCAACAACTGGAGGAGAACAGATTGGGGACCACTGTGTAGTGGTCTCCAAACTGTGGCCCTCCAGATGTTGCAAAACTACAACTCCCAGCATGCCCAGACAGCCAAAGGCTGTCTGGGCATGCTGGGAGTTGTAGTTTTGAAACTCCTAGATGCAGCAGCAAAGATTAGTGATGATCTTCACTCCTGCCTCTGATGCTGCTGCTGCCGTTGGTTACTCCACTTGCCTGACGCCTCCACATGTGCCTGACGCAGGTCCCTGGCCCTCACTGCCACGCCGGTCCCCCCGCAGGTATGTGCCGCGGTCTTCCCGCAGCTCTCGGGGTCCTCTTCACCCACTCTGCTTGACGTCTAGGGGATGACAGAGCAGGGATCTGAACTTTCACCCCACGTCAGCTGAGACACTGTGATTGGTCCACCAATCACAGTGATCGCTGACCAGGACCATCCACGGATGGTCCTGGGGGGGCTAGCAGAAGTTGTCCCCCACTGGTAACAGCGGGACTTCTGCCAGTTAAAGGGGTTATCCAGGAAAAAACTTTTTTTATATATATATCAACTGGTTCCAGAAAGTTAAACAGATTTGTAAATTACTTCTATTAAAAAATCTTAATCCTTTCAGTACTTATGAGCTTCTGAAGTTAAGGTTGTTCTTTTCTGTCTAAGTGATCTCTGATGACACGTGTCTTGGGAACCGCCCAATTTAGAAGAGGTTTACTATGGGGATTTTCTTCTAAATTGGGCGGTTCCTGAGACACGTGTAATCAGAGAGCACTTAGACAGAAAAGAACAACCTTAACTTCAGAAGCTCATAAGTACTGAAAGGATTACGATTTTTGTAATAGAAGTAATTTACAAATCTGTATAACTTTCTGGAGCCAGTTGATATATATATATAAAAAATTTTTTTTCCTGGAATATCCCTTTAACCCGTGCAATGCCATGCATCGCCGGGTTAACTGAATACCGTCTATAGATGGTGGAATGCGCGAAGGACCTGCACAATTCGCAGTCTATAGACGGGAATCTGCGGGAAGGGGGTTAAAGGTTGAATTGTGGAAGGTAGAAATTATTCTCACGTCTACTGGTAGATGGTGTAGTTTTGTGCCTAAAAATTTACCTTTGCGCACAAAATAGCGACTTTTTGACAAAAGTCGCAAATGATAAACACGTGACCGCTGCATGGTCAAAAAGAAAAAGTTCTATGGGTAGGCAAAAAGAGTAAAACTGTCTATATCAAAAGGTGCATAAAAGTCTCTAAATATGCTGCTTGCGCCTGAACTGCCCCTAAACATAGACAAAAAAATGCTCTAAAAGCAATGATAAATCTCCCCCGATATGTGCAAGGTATGTGCATACAGTAAAGTCATTGTCATAACACAACTCACAAAACATTACAAGATTACAAAATGTGTGAAAGTATGAAGAAATACACATATCTCATTATCTACCTACCTACCTACCTATGCTATTTGTATATTTTATATCTTTTTTATGCCACCATATAACTGAAGATTGGGGATAGCCAGATAAAGGTTCCAAGGCAGTCGTTGTCATTATTAATTTTACCTAGCATTGTTGAGGAATAAGGAGAAGATGGCTACATCAGTAATCACAATGAAGGCAGGAGGACACGGGTCATATCACTACGCCTGAGAAAGCCTGTAAAAGGGCAGAGGCTATGTTAGACTGGGGGTGGGACATTTGCACTGTTTATTTTAGTAACTGTGCTGGATAATTTATTACACTGCTAGAACACTTCTGTCAGTATAAGAAATAAAGCTGATGCAGCAGCCTTCTGGTACACTTACAAATCACTGATCTGTACATGTGCTGGCTTGGCTAGCAAGCACGGTTACAATTAATTTTTTTACCATATGGCTGCTGCATCAACATTGACAGGCTATTCAGCTTGCGCCCTCTACCACCTCAATTCTAAATTTGCAAAAAAAATAACACCTCATATTGATTACAGGAATGCAAGATACTCTATGGTCTGGGAAGACAATAAATAAGATTTTGAAAATAAAAAAATAAATAATAATAATAAAAATTCTAATAGGCAAAAGCCTAACCCCACTCATTTTACCAATGCATGTTTGTAAATTCCATCTGTGATTGGTTGTTATAGATAAGACAATATTTATTTTATACAGTTGTTAAAGATAATTGTGATTCCAGCAGTTTAAAGCATTACTCTCTTCTCAGATTCTTACAGAAATCCCCTGTATAGTCTCTGCATTCTCTCTTTGTCTTGCTGTCTTCCTGTACTCTAACAAATACTTTCCATCCTTACCTGTCCTCTTTCCATAGACTTGTATAAGCAGCATGTAACCTGATCTCTCATTGAACAATGATGGAAATGTACTGTTTTTTTTTTTTTTTTGACTGAATGAAAAATAAGTAATAGATTCTACGCAAAGCATACAATATACCGAAAAGAATGTGTATTTGAATCAATAATACTATTTAATGACATTTATGCAAGAAATACACAATCAATAAAAAAATGCTGTGATCAGTAATTCATAGAGAACTGTTCCAAAGAAACAGAGCAAAAGATGGATGCTCACAACCATGTATAATAGAGTAGTAAAGTGCTAACAATAAAGTGCACAAAATATATAGATATATACCATGTAAAGAGCTAAGTCAGCTTCCCACAGTACTAAATCATATGCGGCAGAAGAAAGAAAGTAAAGTGTCAGTGCATCAACAATGAAAAAAAAACAATATGTATAATACCCAGTGGTATGGAGTAACACGTCAGGAGCCTCCACCACCCGCTGTTTCGCACAATCAATGCTTCATCCAGGGTGTATCCATCTTTTGATCTGTTTCTTTGGAACAGTTCTCTATGGATTTCCTATCACAGTATTTTTTAATTGATTATTATATTAATATGTGATATTACTTTTGGCATATACATCAATAAATATTATTATTGCTTCAAATATGCATTCTGTATATTGAATGAAAGTTTAGCAAGGCCGAAGAGAAAATAAGCTTAGTAAAATATATTACAAAGTTTCTTACATTCATTTGTACTCATGATGTATGCAAGTTTGTTGAAACAACCGTGATCATTTAAGCATTTGGTGCTGAGGTCAATAGCAACCATTATATATATGGTGTTTCACACCGGAAGGTGGCTCCCTCTGTAAGACCTACAATATAAAGATAACATGTCATTTTAACAGTAAACTGCCCAGCATAGACACGAAAACGCCCAAAGTTGCAAAATAGTTTTCAGTTTTTTTTTTCAATTTTCCCCATAACATTTTTTGGGCCTCACCATAGATTTTATCGTAAAATAAGTGAAGTCATTACACAGTACAATTGGTCCCACATAAAACAATGCATTGGATGGGGGATAAGATGTATAGGGGTGGAGTACTCATTTAACCCCTTAAGGACCGGAGGTTTTTCCGTTTTTGCATTTTCGTTTTTTGCTCCTTGCCTTTAAAAAATCATAACTCTTTCAAATTTACACCTAAAAATCCATATGATGGCTTATTTTTTGCGCCACCAATTCTACTTTGTAATGACGTCAGTCATTTTGCCCAAAAATCTATGGTGAAGCGGGAAAAAAAATCATTGTGCGACAAAATTTAAAAAAAAACGCTGTTTTGTAAATTTTGGGGGCTTCCGTTTCTACGTAGTACATTTTTCGGTAAAAATGACACCTGATATGTATTCTGTAGGTCCATACGATTAAAATGATACCCTACTTATATAGGTTTGATTTTGTCGGACTTCTGGAAAAAATCATAACTACATGCAGGAAAATTAATACGTTTAAAATTGTCATCTTCTGACCCCTATAACTTTTTTATTTTTCCGTGTATGGGGCGGTATGAGGGCTCATTTTTTGCGCCGTGATCTGAAGTTTTTAACGGTACCATTTTTGCATTGATAGGACTTATTGATCGCTTTTTATTCATTTTTTCATGATATAAAAAGTGACCAAAAATGCACTATTTTGGACTTTGGAATTTTTTTGCGCGCACGCCATTGACCGTGCGGTTTAATTAACGATATATTTTTATAATTCGGACATTTCCGCACGCGGCGATACCATTTATGTTTATTTTTATTTTTATTTACACTGTGTTTTTTCTTTTATGGGAAAAGGGGGGTGATTCAAACTTTTAATAGGGAAGGGGTTAAATGATGTTTATTCACTTTTTTTTTGCACTTTTTTTTTGCAGTGTTATAGCTCCCATAGGGACCTATAACACTGCACACACTGATCTTTTACATTGATCACTGGTTTCTCATAAGAAACCAGTGATCGATGATTCTGCCGCATGACTGCTCATGCCTGGATCTCAGGCACTGAGCTGTCATTCGGCGATCGGACAGCGAGGAGGCAGGTAGGGGCCCTCCCGCTGTCCTGTCAGCTGTTCGGGATGCCGCGATTTCACCGCGGCTATCCCGAACAGCCCACTGAGCTAGCCGGCATGCTTTCGGTTTCACTTTAGATGCGGCGTTCAACTTTGAACGCCGCGTCTAAAGGGTTAATAGCGCGCGGCACAGCGATCAATGCCGCGCGCTATTAGCCACGGGTCCCGGCCGTTGTTAGAGGCCGGGCCCGAACCGCTATGACGCGGGGCCACGCCGTGGCCCCGCGTTATAGATCGGGAGTGGACACATGACGTTCCAGTACGTCATGTGTCCTTAAGGGGTTAAAGGGGTACTCCGGTGCTCCATCGTTCTGAACATTTTGTTCAGAAGACTTGGAGCTGGAGGCTGTGAACATGATGTCTCGACCACACCCCCTCGTGACGCCCCCTCCATTCATGTCTATGGGAGGGGGAGTGGTGGCTGACACGCCCCCTCCCATAGACCTGAATAGAGGAGGCATGGCATGACATCACGAGGGACATGGTCGTGATGTAACGATCATGGCCTCTGGCTCCGAGTTTTTATTTAGAACGCTGGTTGCTTTGGGAGATTGCGGGGGGCACCAGCAGCGGGACACCTGCAATCAAACATCTTATCCCCTATCCTTTGGATAGGGAATAAGATGTCTAACAGCGGAGTACCTCTTTAATGCCAAAACTACACAGTGTCATTCAAGAATGAAAACCACTTTAAAACTAGTTGCATTCTCTCATAGGTGACCCAGCCGTGTTATACAGGACTTTAGAACTCTCAGGCATTGTTAAACACAAGTTTTGAAGGTTGTTGCATTGCGGGTTCATGTAGAACCTATTCAGCGCAAACCAAACTTTTTTGAAAAGTTCTGCAAGCCCGGCAAACCAAACTGCTCAACTCTGTCGATGATCAATGCAATCAAAGCAGGAAGTTACAGGGAGGGTAATGCTAAACATAGAAACATAACATAGGAACATAGAATGTGTCGGCAGATAAGAACCATTTGGCCCATCTAGTCTGCCCAATAATCTGAATCCTATCAATAGTCCCTGGCCCTATCTTATATGAAGGATAGCCTTATGCTTATCCCATGCATGTTTAAACTCCTTCACTGTATTTGCAGCGACTACTTCTGCAGGAAGGCTATTCCATGCATCCACTACTCTCTCAGTAAAGTAATACTTCCTCATATTACTTTTAAACCTTTGCCCCTCTAAATTAAAACTATGTGCTCTTGTGGTAGTTTTTCTTCTTTTAAGTATGCTCTCCTCCTTTACCGTGTTGATTCCCTTTATGTATTTAAAAGTCTCTATCATATCCCCTCTGTCTCTTCTTTCTTCCAAGCTACATGTTAAGGTCCTTTAACCTTTCCTGGTAAGTTTTGTCCTGCAATTCATGTACTAGTTTAGTAGCTCTTCTTTGAACTCTATCTAGAGTATCTATATCCTTCTGGAGATATGGCCTCCAGTACTGCGCACAATACTCCAAGTGAGGTCTCACCAGTGTTCTGTACAGTGGCATGAGCACTTCTCTCTTTCTACTGCTTATACCTCTCCCTATACATCGAAGCATTCTGCTAGAATTTCCTGCTGCTCTATTACATTGTCTTCCTACCTTTAAGTCTTCTGAAATAATTATTCCTAAATCTTTTTCCTCAGATACTGAGGTCAGGGCTGTGTCAAATATTCTATATTCTGCCCGAGGGTTTTTACGCCCCAGGTGCATTGTTTTGCACTTGTCCACATTCAATTTCAGTTGCCAGAGTTCTGACCATTCTTCTAGTTTTCCTAAATCCTTTTCCATTTGGTGGATCCCTCCAGGAACATCAACCCTGTTACAAATCTTTGTGTTATCAGCAAAAAGACACATCTTACCATCAAGACCTTTTGCTGTTACCAGTGATTGGTTAAATATATCTGTTAATGGTTTTGCTAGCTCACCACTAAGCTCTCTTAATAATTTTGAGTGTATCCCATCAGGCCCCTGTGATTTATTTGTCTTCACTTTAGACAGCAAACGTAGAACCTCTTCCCCTGTAAAGACTCATGCATCAAACGATTCCTTAGTTTTCCTCTCTAATGGAGGTCCTTTTCCTTCTTTTTTTTCTGTAAAAACTGAACAGAAGTATTCATTAAGGCAGTCGGCTAGCCCCTTATTCTCTTCAACATACCTTCCTTCCTTTGTTTTTAATTTTTGTATTCCTTGTTTTAATTTCCTTTTTTCATTTATATATCTGAAGAATGTCTTATCCCCTTTTTTCACAGACTGAGCTAGTTTTTCTTCTGCCTGCGCTTTAGAAGTTCTCATAACTTGCTTGGCCTCTTTCTGCCTAGTCTTGTAGATTTCCCTATCTTCATTGCTCTGGGTTGTTTTATAATTACTAAATGCTAGTTTTTAGTTTTTTATGATTTTGGCCACTTCTGCTGAGTACCACAGTGGTCTCTTCCTTTTTCTGCTTTTACTGACAAGTCTAATGCAATTTTCTGTTGCCTTCAATAAAAGCATCTTTTAAGTAGTCCTATTTCTCCTGAACTCCATGTAATTTGTTCCAGTATGATAGGGACTCATTTATGACTAATCTCATTTTTGAAAAGTCTGTTTTTCTAAAATCTAAAACTTTTGTTTTTGTGTGGTGTGGCTCCTTCACTGTTCTTATATTAAACCACACTGATTGGTGATCACTAGATCCCAAGCTTTCGCCAACAATAACATCATATACCAAATCCCCATTTGTGAATACTAAATCCAAAATGGCCTCCCTCCGTGTTGGCTCCTCTACCACTTGTTTTAAAAATAATCCCATCCTGTAGAGGTAACTACAGAACCCAACATATTCTACAATAACTTTTCCACTATCTTGCCTCCATTAGGGATCCATGCATCAATTTCTTTACTACTCTAGACCACCAGGATCTTTGATATATTTTCTTTTAAGGGGTACTTCATCCATAGACATCTCATCCCCTATCCAAAGGATAGGGGCTAAGATATCTGAATGTGGGGGTCCCGCCACTGGGGACCCCTGCGGTCTCGGCTGCTGCACCCCAGACACCCAGTGCACGGAACGAACTTCGATCCATGCCGGATGACTGGCGATGTGCGGCGGAGACTCGTGATGTAACAGTCACGCTCCTCTTGTGACATCATGGCCACGCCCCCTCAATTCAAGTCTATGGGAGGGGGCGTGATTGTCTTCACGCCCCCTCCCATAGACTGGAATTTAGGAGGCGTGGCCACAATGTCACAAGTGGGCCGTGACCGTGACATCATGAGCCTCCAGTGCGGCACCTGACGCTCTAAATGATAGGGGATAAGATTAGACATCTTATCCCCTATCCTTTGGATAGGGGATAAGATGTCTAGGGGAGGAGTACCACTTTAACTTCCCTAGACTCCCAAGGGATTTTGACATTGACCCCTTTGATGCCCTTGGCTGACTTAGCTCTAAATTTCAGATATTGTGACCGGTTTGTTATCTTTACACCGGTGTCATCTTTTACTGTAATCCTGTCTGTGATGATAAGAACATTGCTGGAAAGTGATTTGTACAAAACAGGAAGAATCAGCTTATTGTTAGGCTTAGTGGCCAGAATGAAAACTGCAAGATTTCAGGTTTATTTTGTAATATAGATATAGAAAAACTATAAGAGAATAAAACACTAATTTAAAAAATAAAATAAAAAAAACTTGATGAAAACAAGATATCCTTTTCTGAGGGCACTTTACCTTTCAGTCATATTTAGATGCCCTTATAATAGTATGCTCTTGTGTGATATTTCACTTACTTCTTAAGAAGTTATAAAAATGAATTGTTAACCTATAGGGGTTATGGATTCAGTACTATCCTTGTAAGGTAGACATTAAACTGCTAATATAACATCCTTCTAATTCAGAAGAAACCACAGGAAAACCAGGCACTGCCAAATCCACTTCGCCCTATACACCAACTCCAAATTTCCAACATGGAACGGAATCCCGGCTACTCTGATAGCTGCTAAACTGCGGTGCTGACACGTTATAGAAAACAGTATCTGAACATCCACAATGTAAAGAAGGTAGTCACACTCACCAGAGAAGATATACTTCAACAGCAGCTTTTATTCCAACGGTGAACAAGTGTTAGAAACACAAATAGATAGTCCGGGATATTCCAAGCGGGGAGCGTGAGAGGCAGCTCAGATGCGGGGCATACCAATGAGGAGGCGACTAGTTTTGCGTCATTAGATGCTTCTTCCGGCCAACAGGTATACCATTGAAATAAAAGCTGCTGTTGAAGTATATCTTCTCTGGTGAGTGCGACTGCCTTCTTTACATTGTGGATGCTAATATAACATCTCTTGGCTAAAATATGCCTCTTTACATAGTAAATGCTCATCTCATCTATATTGCTTACTATCTCACTGTTAGAAAATGTCATACTTAATAAGGGCTTTTTGTGGATAGGTTATTGTTTTTATTTATTTTTACAAAATTCACTTTAACATATAAAGAAGTTGCTTTATATCAACAAACAATCTTAAACAGATTCATTACTAAGCGATTGTGTCCTTTCATGGTGTATCTTAATTGACTTCAGACAGCCTCACATCTCTCCCAAATCATGACTGACAGCAGTCAACCAATCTTCTCTTCAACTTTTTAAGGAAATCAATAAGTATAAATGCATTGTGTACCTCGGCCTAATTGCCCAGTATGTTATCCATAAATATAAAAATAGTCAAGTCTAGTCAATACCAGGACATAAAATTAATTCCAAGAGGAGGTATTAAGCCTTAGCAGATAAATACACCGAGGGTTTTTAAAGATGAATGTATTCTTAGAAAAGCTAGACTTTTACTTCAGAGAAAATAGCCAAATAAATGTCATATAAAAGTTATTTCTTACTGATGCAATAAATAGATATTGAAACAGTGACATGGTTTATATGGTTTCCTTTGTATGAAATCTATGATACAATTTATTTTAAGATTCAAGTGTCACATAAAACCATGAGTCACAATAAGGCATATTGTAGTCTTAACTATCATTGGACAATTACCGTATTTATCGGGGTATACCACGCACTGGCCTATAACACGCACCCTCATTTTACCAAGGATATTTGGGTAAAAAAAGTGTTTTACCCAAATATCCTTGGTAAAATGAGGGTGCGTGTGTGTGCATGCGCATACCCTGATACACTGTTTCTGACCCCGCAGAAGCCCCCAGGAAAGGCAGGGGGAGAGAGGCCATCGCTGCCCGCTTCTCTCCCCCTGCCTTTCCTGGGGTCTAGAGCCCTGCTGCCACCGGTTCTCTCCCGCTGGCTATCTGCGCCGCTGCCCGTTCTCTCTCCCACTGCACTGCATGGCGCAATGACGAGTGACGTCATTGCGTCTCGCAGTGCATAGCAACGACCCAGGGGATGCACACTGGAGGCCTGAAGCAGCGCGGACCCAACCCCGGCAACAGGTAATTATACAACCAAGGATGGGGGAGGCAATGGGGCAGCAGCGCCGGTAATGGGTGCCGCTGCCCCTTCTCTCCCCCTGGCTATCGGCGCCGCTGCCCCATTGCCGGCGCCGCTTCTCTCCCCCTGGCTATCGGCGCCGGCAATGGTGCGCCAGCACCGATAGTCAGGGGGAGAGAACGGGCAGTGGCACCGATAGCCAGGGGGAGAGAAGGGCCGGCAGCAGGGCTCTAGACCCAAGGACAGGCAGGGGCAGAGAAGCCGGCAGCGACGGCAGGTCTCTGCACCTGCAAAGCCGCTGCAGTTCATTGATTTAAAGCGCCCGCTTTAAATCATTGAACTGCAGCGGCTTATCAGCGTATAACACGCAGGTAGACTCTAGGCTAAAAATTTTAGCCTAAAAAGTGCATGTTATACGCTGATAAATACGGTAATTATGCTACTGCATATGTCTTTCAACCAGAATCTCTATATATTGTGCTTCAGTATATGCAGTGAAATTGAAAGGCTTTCAGATCCTTTAACTTTTTGTTGATCTTGTGCTAAAGTAAAAAAAAAAATCAACTTTCCCCTAGGTCATGAGGGCATATGGCTAATTAAATGGGTAGTCCAAGGAACTTAACTTTTTAGACACTTATCCCCTATCAGAATAGGGGATAAGTGTGTAATTGCTGGGGTTACGACCACTGGGACCCCCTGTAATCTCTTGTACAGGACCTGCAAGTGATGGCCTGCTCAGCCAATCACTGGTCCCACCTCAGCAGATGATTGGCTGATCAAACCATCACTTGCATTCAACCAGGAAAGTGGGCAACAGAGTGTGTCAAGGACAGGTAAGTATCCAAGGTCCCATACAAGAGATTGTGGGGGTCCCAGCTGTCGGACCTCATGTGTGTCAAAAAGTTCAGTTTCCTAGACTATTCCTTTAATGTGTATGGAACGAAGGCTAGTTTGTCTGGGCCAGTCCCATAGAAGAGCCACAATAGAACAACTTGCTGGGTGTTACGGAGCTGGATGTGGATCCTCTAACCTGTGTGGCTAACAACTCGGATCATATCGGGGAGCGGAGTCTAAGGTGCCGCTGGTCTTCACCAGAGCCAGCCGCGAGGCAGGATGGGCTTGCTGTGGCAGGCGACACCCAGGTCGCTACCCCAGACATGGCTCTACCATACAGGTAGCTGGGCAAGGCGAGGTACCGAAGGATAAGGCAGTAGCATAGTCAGACGTAGCATAAGGTCAAGGTAGGCGGCAAATGTGCAAAGTCAGCGGGAAGGTCTGGATACACGGATAAGGCAAACAGGCAATATGGAACACTTAATCTCAGGCTAGGGGCACTGAAGATCCGTCAGGGAAGTGGGAGAGGTGCAGGAACTTTATAATGTAGTGACAGGTGTGACAGTAATTATGGGTGTACTGGCCCTTTAACCCCTTAAGGACTCAGGGTTTTTCCGTTTTTGCACTTTCGTTTTTTCCTCCTTACCTTTTAAAAATCATAACCCTTTCAATTTTCCCCCTAAAAATCCATATTATGGCTTATTTTTTGCGTCGCCAATTCTACTTTGCAGTGACATTAGTCATTTTACCCAAAAATGCACAGCGAAACGGAAAGAAAAATCATTGTGCGACAAAATCGGAAAAAAAACACCATTTTGTAACTTTTGGGGGCTTCCGTTTCTATGCAGTGCATATTTTGGTAAAATTACACCTTATAATTATTCTGTAGGTCCATTTTTTTACACTGTTTTATTTTTTTTATGGGAAAAGGGGGGTGATTCAAACTTTTATTAGGGAAGGGGTTAAATGACCTTTATTAACACTTTTTTTTTACTTTTTTTTTGCAGTGTTATAGGTCCTATAGGGACCTATAACACTGCACACACTGATCTCCTATGCTGATCACTGGCGTGTATTAACACGCCTGTGATCAGCATTATCGGCGCTTGACTGCTCCTGCCTGGACCTTAGGCACGGAGCAGTCATTCGTCGATCGAACACCGAGAAGGCAGGTAAGGGCCCTCCCGGTGTCCGGTCAGCTGTTCGGGACGCCGCGATTTCACCGACTGAGCAGCCGGGTCACTTTCAGTTTCACTTTAGAAGCGGCGGTCAGCTTTGACCGCCGCTTCTAAAGGGTTAATACCGCACATCGCCGTGATCGGCGATGTGTGGTATTAGCCGCGGGTCCCGTCCGTTGATGAGCGCCGGGACCGACGCGATATGATGCAGGATCGCGGCGCGATCCCGCTTCATATCGGGGGAGCCGGCGCAGGACGTAAATATACGTCCTGCGTCGTTAAGGAGTTAAATTTCAGAGCTCCAGCGTGCGCACATCCCGCAATGCGAATCCCAGCCAGCAGACGGAGACAATGGGACTCCGCGCTCATGGACGGTGCTTACGGACGGAGCGCAGAGTATAACAGTACCCCCCCCCCCTTTGGTCTCCCCATCTTTTTGGAGGACAAGAACTTCTGGATTAGGCACGGTCTAGAATATTATCTTGTGGCTCCCAAGACCTTTCTTCCAGTCCGAATCCTTCCCAATCTACAAGGAAAAAACTTTTTCCTCTAAGTTTGGAGTCCAGAATTTCCTTGACGGTAAAAACATCGGGGGTACATGAGATGGGAGAAGGAGACATGTCCTTTTTAGAGAAGCGGTTATGAATGACAGGTTTCACGAGGGAGATGTGAAAATAATTTGGGATCCGGAGGGAGTAAGGTAGATGAAGAGAATAAGCCACTGGATTTAGACGTTTCTTGACCTTGAAAGGACCCAAATAGCGATGACCCAGTTTATAGCAGGGTACTTTGAAGCGGATATATTTAGATGACAACCACACTGTCTCCAGGAGAGAATTCGGGAGGAGAATGTCTTTTCTTGTCCACTTGAGATTTCATGAGGGTAGTGGCATATAAGAGGGAGAGACAAGTCTTCTCCCAGATGGAGGTGAAATTCTGTACTAGTTCATCTGCCATAGGGACACCGGAGGGAGAAGACAAGGGAAGAGGTGGACGTGGATGAAGTCCATAGACTACATGGAACGGTGACGTCCCAGTGGATTTGGAATCCCTATGGTTGTTAGAAAACTCAGCCCAGGGAAGTAAATCAGTCCAATCATCCTGACAAGCCGAAACAAAATGGCAAAGGTAGTCTCTTAAGATTTGGTTCACCCTTTCGACTTGTCCATTAGATTGAGGGTGATAAGCCAAAGAAAAAAATTATTTGACTTGGAGACGTGAGCAGAGGGCCCTCCAGAATTGAACTCCCCAGTCGGACACAATATGGGTGGGCAATCCATGTAAGCGGAAGATTTGGTGGAGAAAAAGTTTAGCAAGCTGCGGTGCCGATGGTAATCCTGGCAGGGGTACAAGATTATCCTTTTTAGAGAATCGGTCTACTACAACCCAAATGACTGTATTGCCACCAGAGGAAGGAAGGTCGGTAATAATTCCATGGCAGTATCGGTCCAAGGTCGCTCTGGAACTGGCAAAGGTTGTAGAAGTCCTGCAGGTTTTGAATGAGGGGTCTTGTCCCGGGCACAGACCGAACAGGAATGGATGAAATCAACGACGTCCTGTTTTAAAGTTGGCCACCAATACTGTTGGGATATGAGTTGTAAAGATTTACGGATACCGGCATGACTAGCCAACAATAAGGAATGACCCCCATTTCAAGACTCGAAATCTGAGACGGGGAGTTACGAAAGTCTTTCCAGGAGGCAGGTGCTGAAGAATTGCTGGTGCTGCAGAAATGAAACGATTAGGAGGTATATCATGTTGAGAATGGAATTCCTGGCCTTGTACATCGGAGGATCTAGACAGAGCATCAGCCAAAAGATTCTTCTCTGCTGGATGGAAGTGGATAAAAAAGTCAAATATGGAGAAGAACAGAGACCAGCGAGCCTGATGAGGGTTGTGATGATGAGCAGTCTGTAGAATGAGCTAGTTTTTGTGATCTGTTCTCTCTTCAAGAGATGATGCCACTCTTCCAAGGCCAACTTTATGGCCAAGAGCTCGCAATCTCCTATGGTATAATTTCTCTCCGCAGAAGTTAGGCTAGTTGGGCTAGGTTCACACTACGGAATTTCCGCCTGCAATTCCGCTTTGAAATTGCAGGCGGAAATTACGCTTGCTAAAATGTATAGTGTAGTGAATGGGTTTCCGTTCACAAATTCACACTTCGGAATTTGTGAACGGAAAATTTGCTTGGAGATTCTGTAGTTTGAACCTAGCCTTACAGTTCTACCTTTGGAGGACTTTTGTGTCAAAACTGCACCTGCACCAACTGAAGATGCATCCACTTCCAGAATAAATGGCTTGCCTGGATCGGGTCTTGATAATAAAAGAGCAGAAGCGAAGGCAGACTTTAATTGTTTGAATGCTTCTTCAGCCTCAGGAGTCAAGACTTTTGGATTAGCAGTCTTCTTGGTAAGCGAAACAATGGGAGCTACCAGAGTGGAGTAGTGAGGAATGAATTGCCGATGGTAATTGGCAAAGCCGAGGAAGCTTTGAATCGCTTTCAGACCAGTAGGTTGTGGCCAGTCCAGAACTGCAGATAACTTGTTGGGATCCATTTGAAGACCTTGACTTGTAACAATATAGCCCAGAAAAGGGAGGCTAGTCTTTTCAAAAGTACATTTCTCCAGTACAGCAGAGTGATGATTTTCACAAAGATGCTTGTAACGGAGCTGGATGTGGATCCTCTAACCTGTGTGACTGATGACACGGACCGTATCGGGGAGCGGAGTCTAAGGTGCTGCTGGTCTTCACCAGAGCCTGCCGAAAGGCAGGATGGGCTTGCTGCGGCAGGCAACACCCAGGTCGCTATCCCCGACACGGCTCGACCACACAGGTAGCTGGGAAAGGCGAGGTACCAGAGGATAAGGAAGTAGTGTAGTCAACATAGCAGAAGGTCATTGCAGGTGGAAAAGGTACAGAGTCAAATAACGTAGCGGGAAGGTCTGGATACACGGGCAAGGCAACAGGTAAAATTGAACACTTAATCTCAGGCTAGGGGCATTGAAGATACGGCAGGGAAGTATGGGAGGTGCAGGCACTTATAATGTGGTGTCAGGTGCAAACACTAATTATGGGTGCACTGGCCCTTTAAATTTCAGAGCTCGGGCGTGCACGCACCCTAGGAGACGGGGACACATGCGCCTGAGCTGAGACACAGAGGCAGCGGAGCGTGGTGTGTGACGGGCTGGGATACGCATGCGGGCGTGGCCGGAAGGCAGGGACACAGGCACACTGCGCTCACAGCCGGAGCTTGCGGCCGGAGTGCAGAGTGTAACGATGCTGTAACACTTGGTGGAGGTGAGAGCAATGAGACTGGACATTGGGCGAATAGATGAGTATGTCATCCAAATAGACAACGACACAGGAGTACAGGAGGTCACAAAAAATATAATTGACGAACTCCTGGAAAACTGCTGGAGCATTACAGAGTCCGAATGGCATCACAAGGTATTCGAAATGTCCGTCACGAGTATTAAATGCAATCTTCCATTCATCCCCTTTGCGTATACGAATCAAATTGTGGGCTCCACGAAGGTCTAGTTTAGAGAAAATCATGGCACCTCGCAGACGATCAAATAACTCAGAGATTAAAGGAAGTGGGTAGCGGTTCTTTACTGTAATTTTATTGAAGCCTCGGTAGTCAATGCAAGGTCGCAAAGACCCATCTTTTTTTTCCACGAAGAAGCCGGCTATGGCAGGGGAAGAGGATTTCCTGATAAACCCCTGCTGAAGGTTCTCCCTCATATAATTAGACATCACCAGAGTTTCAGGGACTGACAAAGGGTAAATTCTGCCCCTGGGATGAGTGGTGCCGGGCAGTAAGTCAATAGGACCATCGTAGGGATGATGTGGAGGCAAAACTTCAGCTTGCTTTTCACTGAAGACATCAGCAAAGTCCTGGAGGAACGAAGGCAAACCGGACAGAGGACAAGAAGATGATGGTTCAAACTTAGACGAATGTATATGAATACAGTGGCTGTTGCAATGCGGACCCCAGCGAAGAACCTCTCCAGTTTTCCAATCCATCTGCGGAGCAAAGAGCTGCAAGCACGGTAGGCCAAGCAGGAGAGGAGAAGTACAAAGAGGAGGTACATAGAAGGACAAGTGTTCCTTATGCAAGAGTCCGCCCTGCATTGACAACTTTTCTGTGCGATATAACACGGTACAGTCTAGTTTTCGGTACAGCGAAACATGTTGAGAGGGGCAGTGTAGGGAGATTTTAATCGCGCAGCCTAGCTACTTGTCAGTGTGCAACTGCAGGCACACGAAAACGTTGATTCAAACAGCTGAATACTAAAAGAGACTGGTTGTCCTTATGGTCTATTGATATAACAAATAAAGATCAAATGGCAAAGGCTGCGCAATTTTAAAGTCACTACCCCCAACACTGCTCGACCACACAGGTAGCTGGGCAGGGTACCAAAGGATAAGGCAGTTGCGTAGTCAGACGTAGCAGAAGGTAAAAGGCGGCAAAGGTGCGAAGTCAAATAACACACGGATAAGGCAAACAGGCTTAATCTCAGGCTAGGGGCACTGAAGATCCGGCAGGGAAGTGGGGGAGGGGCAGAAACTTTATAAAGTAGTGACAGATGTGACAGTAATTATGGACGTACTGGCCCTTTAAATTTCAGAGCTCTGGCACGCGCGTGCCCTAGGAGACGGGGACACACGTGCCGGAGCTGAGACATAGAGGAGGAGGTGGCAGCGGAGCTTGATGGGCTGGGATTCGCATGTGGGCGCGTCCCGCGATGCGAATCCCAGCCCCGCCGGAAGACGGGGACACAGGGACTCTTCGCTCACGGCCGATGCTTGCGGCCGGAGCGCAGAGTGTAACACTGGGTATAACAGAAGGATGTCAGAAACAATCCAAAGCTGTCTTATAGTAAAACTGACTAGTTTGATCATAGCAACCAATCACAGCTCAGCTTTCATATCCTAACAAGCTGCAGTAAAATAAAAGCTGAGCTATGATTGGTTCCTATTGGCAACAAAGACAGTTTTACTATTGGAGAGTTTAGGATTATCTCCCCAATGTTTGACATGCATAGGACTACATAGCCAAAGATCATTCAGGATACACATGCTGAGCCTGTCCACCACTGACAGTGACTAAAAAAGACATGTGAGCCTCAGAGTGATGTGATGCTTTGTCAAGGTATCCTTGACACAATTGTTAAGACATTTTAGGCAATTCTCAGCAACAGTCACTTACTTTCTTTTTAAATCAACTAAATCTTACCCATGAATAGTAGTATTTGCAGACCAAAAATCAATGAGGGAAGAGGAATTCTCCAGAAATAAATCTTCCCGAATACATGCTATTGTACATATTTGAGTAGGTTAAGGGTTTCACAAAGGGAGCCCCACATATGAAACTTTTTAATGTCCGACATTTAAATGTAATCAGTTTGTGGGGAAAAAAAACTTACATGACTAAAAGATCTTCACGCTAGATATCACAGAATATCTTCTGTTATCAATGGGCAAGAACTGTTTTGGTGACATAATGGGAATCTACTAAATATAAGCCAGATAGTTCAGGTGTTATAGTTGTGTGATGTACTGTGAATGAGGATACAAAAGCTGTAATGAGGCCATACAATCAGACTGAATTGTAAATTATAAAGTTGTGTAATCTTATTTCTGAAGTATTTGAAATGCTTTTATTCAGTTATTCAATTACTTTTCAGAATAAAAGAAAAAAGGCGTTTAATTTTCTAATACAAAGATGTATCTCATCACAACCCCCCCCCCCTTCACCCCAAAAGGAGCACTCTGATGTAAGAGTGTGTGTCATTTTCAAAAACTTTTTATATAATGTAGATAATAACATTAAACATATATTCCTAATATACATTGGTTAAATGTGTATATTTTGGGTGAAAAAAATTATGTCTTGTCCCTGCAGCTATTGCCTGTGTGTCTCTGTGCAAAGACAAAATACAGGAAGTGTATGTGGGACAAGCAGGGCTCTGTGCAGTGAGGACAAGCAGGGCTCTGTACACTAAGGACAAGCAGGGGTCTGTACACTCAGGACAAGCAGGGCTCTGTGCTCTGAGGACAAGCAGGGCTCTGTGCAGTGAGGACAAGCAGGGCTCTGTACACTGAGGACAAGGCTCTGTACAATAAGTACAAGCAGGGCTCTGTGCACTGAGGACAAGCAGGGCTCTGTGCAGTGAGGACAAGCAGGGCTCTGTACACTGAGGACAAGCAGGGCTCTGTGCACTGAGGACAAGCAGGGCTCTGTGCACTGAGGACAAGCAGGGCTCTGTACACTGAGGACAAGCAGGGCTTTGTACACTGAGGAGAAGCAGGGCTTTGTCCTCAGCGTACAGAGCCCTGCTTGTCCTCAGTGCACAGATCCCTGCTTGTCCTCAGTGTACAGAGCCCTGCTTGTCCTCAGTGTACCGAGCCCTGCTTGTCCACAGGGAACAGAGTCCTGCTTGTCCACCCACATTTCCTGTATTTTGTCTCTGCACAGCATTTTTACACCATAAAATGTACACATTTTTTAACCAATGTATATTAAAAATATACATACAATGATATTATCTACATTACATATTTTTTTTTTTCAAATGCCAGTGCCCATTTAACCCCTTAACGACCACGAACGTAAATGTACATCCTGGTTTGGCAGGAACGGTGCACGCGTCATACACGGCAGGTTCCGGCTGCTAGCAGCAGCCGGGGACCCGCCCATAATGGCCGACATCCGCGATCGTGTGGATGTCCTCCATTAACCCCTCAGATGCCGTGATCAATACAGATCATGGCATTTTCGGCAGTGAGGTACTTTGAACGGATGATCGGATCGCCCGCAGCGCTGCTGCGGAGATCCGATCATCCAGAATGGCGGCCGGAGATCCCCTCACCTGGCTCCGGCTGTCTCCCGGGGTCTTCTGCTCTGGTCTGCGATTTTTTTAATAAACATATTTGGTAGCGCCGCATGCATAAATGTCTGTACTATCAAAATATAATGTTAATTATCCCATACGGTGAATGGTGTAAACGTAAAAAATTTTAAAAGTATTTTGTCACATTTTATTTAAAAAAAATTAATAAAAAATGATCTAAAAGTTTTACATATGCAAATGTGCTAACGATAAAAAGTACAGATGACAGCGCAAGAAATGAGCCCTCATACCGCCCTATATATGGAAAAATGAAAAAAGATATAAAAGTATCTAGCCATGGGTATCATTTTAATGGTATTGACCCACAGAATAAAGAACACATGTCATTTTTACCATAAAGTGTATAGTGTGAAAACAAAATCCTCCAAAATTGTGGTTTTCATTTTAATTTCCTCCCTAAAAATTTTTTTGGGGGGGGTTCGCCATAGATTTTATGGTAAAATGAGAGGTTTCATTAGAGAGTACAATTGGTCACGCAAAAAACAAGCCCTTCTATGGGTCTGTAGATGGAAATATAAAGGAGTTATGGATTTTAGAAGGCGAGGAGGAAAAAACGAAAGCGCAAAAATAAATTGGCCTGGTCCTTAAGGTGAAAATGGGCTTGGTCCTTAATGGGTTAAAGGGGTAATCTTGTGTAAAATGTATTATTTTTTTTTTAAATCAACTGGTGCCTAAAAGTTAAAGGGGTACTCCGCCCCTAGACATCTTATCCCCTATCCAAAGGATAGGGGATAAGATGTCAGATCGCCTGGGTCCTGCTGCTGGGGACCCCAGGGATCGCTGCTGCAGCACCCCGCTATCATTACTGCGCAGAGCGAGATCGCTCTGCACGTAATGACAGGCAATACAGGGGCCGGAGCATCGTTACGTCACGGCTCCGCCCCTCGTGACATCACGGTCCACCCCCGTCAATACAAGTCTATGGAAAGGGGGCGTGGCGGTCGTCACGCCCCCTGCCATAGACTTGCTTTAAGGGGACGGGCCGTGATGTCATGAGGGGCGGAGCCATGACGTCACGCTGCCCCGTCTCCTGTATCGCCCGTCATTACGTGCAGAGCGAACTCGCTCTGTGCAGTAATGATGGCGGGGTGCCGCAGCGGCGATCCCCGGGATCCCCAGCAGCAGGACCCAGGCGATCTGACATCTTATCCGCTATCCTTTGGATAGGGGATAAGATGTCTAGGGGCGGAGTACCCCTTTAACTTTTAGGCACCAGTTGATTTAAAAAAATATATATATACGTTTTCCACAAGAGTACCCCTTTAACCCATTAAGGCCCAAGCCCATTTTCACCTTAAGGACCAGGCCAATTTATTTTTGCGCTTTGAATAGGGGATAAGATGCCAGGGGCGGAGTACCCCTTTAAACAGATTTGGAAAATACTTCTACTAAAAAAATCTTCCATTACTTATTAGCGGCTGTATACTACAGAGGAAATTCTTTGTTTTGGGAACTGTTCAGAGTAGGAACAAATCCCATAGCAAACCTATCCTGCTCTGGACAGTTCCTGACATCGACAGAGGTGTTAGCAGAGAGCACTGTGGTAAGGACAGAAAAGAAATCCAAAAAGAAAAGAATTTTCCTCTGTAGTATACAGCCGCTAATAAGTATTGGTCGGATTAAGATTTTTTTAATAGAAGTACTTTGAAAATCTGTTTAACCTTCTGGCATCAGTTGATTTAGAAAAAAAAAAAAGGTTTTCCACCGGAGTACCCCTTTAAGTAACAAAGCAATAGACAGAATTTTTCAGGATGTGATTTATAGCACACTATCGTGTTTCTGTTTGTACTGTTCATCTTTGCTATACGAGGAAATCCTATATAGTTTCTAAGCAACACCTCATAAATTTAGTACTTAAAGGGTAACGCTCATTAAAATAATTTTTTGCTATTGCACTGCTTATGGTAAATATAAAATATTTCTAATATATTTTGTTTGAAAAAAAAAGAAGTTGTTACGATTCGGCAGGCTGGATGTGGATCCGCTGTGTCAGCGAGGGATTGGCGTGAACTGTGTCGGTGGACCGGTTCTAGGGTTGCTACTGGTTTTCACCAGAGCCCGCCGCAAAGCGGGATGGTCTTGCTGCGGCGGTAGCAACCAGGTCGTATCCACCGGCAACGGCTCAACCTCGCTGACTGCTGAGAAGGCGTGGGACAGAAGGACTAGGCAGAGGCAAGGTCAGATGTAGCAGAAGGTCGGGGCAGGCGGCAAGGATAGCAGGAGATCTGGAACACAGGCTTTGGACAACACTAAACACTTTCACTGGCACAAGGCAACAAGATCCGGCAAGGAAGTGCAGGGGAAGTGAGGTAATATGGACAGGGAGCAGGTGGAAGCTAATTAGGCTGAGTGGGCCAGGCACCAATCACTGGTGCACTGGCCCTTTAAATCTTAGAGAGCTGGTGCGCGCGCGCGCCCTAAGGAGCGGAGCCGCGCGCGCCAGGACGTGACAGCCGGGGACCGGGACAGGTGAGTGGCTTGGGATGCGATTCGCGAGCGGGCGCGTCCCGCTATGCGAATCGCATCCCCGCCGGCAATGTCAGTGCAGCGCTCCTGGTCAGCGGGTCTGACCGGGGCGCTGCAGAGAGAGGGAGGCCGCGAGCGCTCAGGGGAGGAGCAGGGACCCGGAGCGCTCGGCGTAACAGAAGTTTTCCATGTTTTATTTGTGCTTAAAAAGTTCAAGTGGTCCAAACACAGAAAGTGAAGCCTGGAGTGCTGAGGGGTGTGTGTCCAGCCTCATCCAATCATAGCTCCTCTTACACTTAACTGCTATAGGCTGTTGGTTGGACACCTCCACCTCAGCACTCCAGGCTGCACTTTCTGTGTTTGGACCTCAGTCCTAAGTCTGTGTATAAGATGGGGGAAAATGTGCACTTTTTTAAGCACAAATAAAACATAGAAAACAAAATCTTTTTAAACCAAAGTATATTAGAAATATTTTTTATTTGCCATAAGGAGTGCAATAGCAAACATTTGTTTTAATGAGCGTGCCCATTTAAAATGTATTTTAATTTTGTTGAATTGCTGTTTATGTAAAAATGTTTTCTGCTAGGGTTATTCTAGTTGGCTTTACATTTTAGTTTCAAAATGAGAGAAACATTAATATTAGTAAGAAGCCCAAACCTCCCTTCTCTTTATTATAAACTAAACATGAATAAGTCACAGCAGAAAGAACAAGAAGACTTTGTTCCCTCTGATGGGATCAGATTGTGATGAAAAGATGGGAACAGAAGCAACAAGGATAATATTAAAACCACTTCATGTAAATCGAGCAAAAAATGTAATGTTTGACATTGAGACGGTTATTCTAAAATAAAATACAAATTTTAAGCTGTCAGTATTAGACTTTGAACCATCCTTTTTTGTCATGTATGGAATCAGGGTACCTTTTTTTTAAAGGTATTTATTTATTACATTTTTGTTGCATAAAAGAAGCAAACAGCACAATAAAGTGCAACACACAACCATTGTCTCTGTAGATCCACAGGTCAACTCCATCACTATGACAGGACTAAGATTACAGAATGGTAATCAGTCACATAAGGAAGGAGCATCCCAAGTACCATCCAGAGAAGCCCCACACCATAAGACAAGCATACATTCACACTACCACATGTCCCAATGACTCCGCCCCCCCCCAAACCCTTTCCATTCCCCTCCTGCAAAACCAATATCCTAGCGTAAAGAATTTAATGGGGCAGGAATATCAGCCACCAACTTATGATAAGCGTTGGAGAACGGGCTAGGCCCCAGTGTCTGAAGGAGAGCATAGGACTGAGTAAGGGGTTCAGTGAGATCCATGGTGCCCAGGAGAATCGCAACATCAGAAAACAGGGGTAAATGTCAGCGCAAAAAGGAAGGGAGATAGGGGACACCCCTGCCTTGTCCCCAGGCCCAGGAGAAAGGAGGCAGAAACATCTAAGTTAGTACGAATACGAGCCCTGGTGCAATCATACAACAAGCGGACCCAGGCACAAAACACGCCCAGGACCTCCTAGAAATGTGGCCACAGTACAGAATCAAAAGCTTTATAGATATCTAGACTAACCCCCACCCCTGTACGAAAGCCTTCCCCCACTGCTGCGATATTAAGCTGTAGGCATTTCAAATTAACATCTGTAGCTGTACCCGGCATTAACCCTGTTTGATCAGGATGAACGAGAGAGCCAATATCCTTATATAGGCGAGTAGCCAATATTTTAGCAAAGATTTTAATATCAGCATTCAATAGGGAGATAGGTCTATAGGAATCAGGTAACATTGGATCCTTCCCAGGCTTGAGGAGTACCATTATCAATGCCTCCCTCATAGAGTCTGGAAGAGAGTCAGCCTCAGCCACCGAGTGAAACATTTTAAGGAGTATAGGGGCCAAACGCTCCTCATTCATCCCATACCAATTACCAATGAACCCATCCAACCCATGAGGAAGATCCTTAATAGCCTGAGCCACCTCCTCCAGTGTAAACAGGGTATCTAATGCCTCCGCTTGAGCACGGCTGAGCTGTGGAAGGGATAGGTCTTGTAGAAAAACAGAATTTCCCCCTGACAGGGTCTAGAAGGAGCAGAATAAAGGGAGGAGTAGAAATCTGTAAAGACAGAGTTGATTAACTGAGGGTCAGACAATATGGAACCGTCCCCCCCCCCAATACAAGGAATAGAAGCGGCAGGGCGACTAGCCTTAGCTAAGTATGCAAAAGGTTCCCATTCTTATCACCAAATGCAAATAGCGCCGCTTCCCTATTTGCCAACCTCAATTAAACCCTATCCCTCTGGACCACCAGCAAGCCCTTTCACTATAAGGTTTAGGATCTCTAATATAAGCCGCCTCTAAAGCACCAACTTCTTGCAACAACTTATGCTCCATGGCTGACCTGAGTTTCCGCTGACCCACTGCCCGTGCAATAAAAGAGCCCCTAATTGTGGCCTTGTAAGCGTCCCAATGATTTAGGGCATCAGGATATGAAGCATTATGCTCCCAATACTCAGTATGGGCAACCCCTAAGGCCTCCACTACCGCCTCAGCCTGTAGCCAACCAGGGTGCATGCGCCAGATACTGGAGCGGGGACTAGGGCCTAGATTGAGAATTACCAATATAGCAGTGTGGTCTGAGATCCCTCTAGTGGTGTAGGAAACATCTCTTATCGCCTGGAGGAGGCCCTCGGACGTCAGAGCGAGATCAATGCATGAAAAGGATGTATGGGCAGCCGAGTAGAAGGAGAAAGCAGATGTTATGGGATATTTCCATCTCCAGAGGTCAGTCAGACCAAACGTTGTGCGCCAGGTATTAAAATGGGAGGAGCCAGGGTCAACAGCAGTGGTGCGATTGAGCTGAGGATCAGGAACGACATTGAAATCTCCTACAAGTAGAACAGAATCAGGGGAAAAAGACAAAAGTTTGTTAGTAACAAACTCCAAGAAAGAGACCTGAAATGGAGGAGGAACATAAACAGAGACAAGAACAAATGAGAAAGAACCCATAGAGCAGTGCAGTATCACAAACCTCCTAAGTGATCACAAGCTACCTTTGAAACCACCAATGGCATGGACTTAGTAAATAAGACTGAGACACCCCTGGCATAGCTAGAATAAGAAGCATGGTATCCCGGTGCTATCCATTCCCTCTTTAGGGCAAGTATCTTCTGGCCCATGATATGAGTCTCCTTTAAGCAGATAATATGAGGCAACTGACGCTTCACAAAGTCTTAACATAATGCCCTTTTGAACTTGGAGTTAAGCCCCCGGACGTTTCAGTTACTCACTTTTAAGGTCCCCATCACTGGACACAACCAAATATAGGAAGTAAGGAAAGTAAGTAGTAGGAAGCAAAGGAAAGCCAGGAGGAGGAAGGATGGAGCATTAGGACCACACATACCACACACACACCACAAAAAGACAAACGGGGCACAAACACTTAAAGGGGTACTCCGGTGAAAAACGTTTTTTTTTTTTTTTTTTTAAATCAACTGGTGCCAGAAAGATAAACAGATTTGTAAATTACTTCTATTAAAAAATCTCAATCCTTCCTGTACTTATTAGCTGCTGAATACTACAGCGGAAATTCTTTTCCTTTTGAAACACAGAGCTGTCTGCTGACATCATGAGCACAGTGCTCTCTGCTGACATCTCTGTCCATTTTTGGAACTGTCCAGAACAGCATATGTTTGCTATGGGGATTTCCTTTTACCCTGGACAATTCATAAAATGGACAGAGATGTCAGCAGAGAGCACTGTGCTCATGATGTCAGCAGACAGCTCTGTGTTTCAAACGAAAAATATTTTCCACTGTAATATTCAGCAGCTAATAAGTACAGGAAGGATTAATATTTTTTTTAATAGAAGTAATTTACAAATCTGTTTAACTTTCTGGCACCAGTTGATTTAAAAAAAAGTTTTTCACCGGAGTACCCCTTTAACAGGAAAACAAAAGCAACAGAGCATAACCAGAACAATCCCATTAATTCCCTGTCTAACACTAAACAGGACATAGTAACCACTAACCCCTAACACTGTGCAGACCTATACCCAAAAAATACAACCACTGCGGGGCATCCACACAACGCCAAGCAAACTACAAAAGGAAGTACTTAAACAGAGCATTACCGCCACCCCCCACACAGTAAATTGGCCAGTAGCTAAGATTGACCCCGCAGCACCTCAAGGAAAGCCGGAACCTACGGGGTCCCCAGGAACCTAACTCCCTGCCACTATCTAAACTCAAGAACATGGCGGGAAGAGTTATGAGTAGGCCAGTCCATGACAATTCAGTTCGTAGGTCTGACAGGAGTTGCTGCTTCCACCCAGTGAAGTGCGTCCATCGGGGAAGTGAAGAATTTAGTCGAAGTCCCATCTACCACTCGCAGGCGAGCAGGACAGCGCATGGAATAGCAGTAACCTTTGGAATGAAGCTTTGACCTGACCTCGGTAAACTGCACCCTTTGCTTGCGGAGTTCCACAGAGAAGTCCGGATAGAAGGATACTCTGCTCCCCTCATAAATAATGTCTCCCTTAACTCTGACAGCTTGCAGAATAGCATCTCTATTCTTGAAATGGAGAAGCTTGGACAGAAAAGGACGTGGGAGACCCCCGGGAGGAGGAGATCTTGCTGGGACTCTGTGCACTCATTCAACTGAGAAGTATGGAGAGAAAGTTTCAACTGGAAGGAGTTCTTTGAGCCACACTTCAAGGAAGAGCACCGAATCCTTCACCTCCACTTTTTCAGGAAGACCCACCAGACGGATATTGTTGCGCCACAGGCGCATGCACAGATACTTTAGTAGCAAGCAGGGTCTGAGCCCCAGAATCCCGATGAGAAGAGCCACAGGAATGAGAGGATCTGTCATCAGAGGAGGCATCCTCATCAGAGGTCGGCCTGGAGGCATCAACGTTCTGTGTAGATTTCCTATGACCACGTTTACCATGGGAGCCACCCATGGCTAGCAGGGCACACTGAGCAGGTAGAAAGTCACTAGCATGAAAGTCCCAGAAGCACTTTACTCCCTTGATGAAAAGAAGACTTGCCTGCAGCCAATGGGGAAGGCTCCACCAGTCCCAGCAATCACCCAGGTTCCTCTCAGGGTACCCACAGTCCACAAGGCCAGTAGGATATCAGGGGGGCGAAGGAAGCATGCACATGACAGTCCAAGGAGTGCAACTCACAATGCAGGCAAGACAGCAGCAAGGAGCCGGACAGCAGGGCCAGATAGAGTTAATAATGTTGAGCCACAGCAAGCAGGATACTCCAGCACTTTGTCCCAGCAGGGGACACTGTCATACAGCAGGAGGCCGCACAGCTGGAGACACTCTGCACCTTCCAGGAATCAGGGTACCTGATGGTAAAATCTATTACTTCTTTGGGGAGTCGAGGGTGGAAAATGGAAGGGCACCTAGGACTCTGCACCTCTTTAACAGATATATCTTTGTATCTCTATATTGACTTCTACCTTAAAGGGTTTATCCACCATAATGTGATTTTAGTATGTACCTGCCAGACAGTAATGGACAAGCTTAGGAAGGATTTGTGTTTGTCTTAGGGGCTAAATGGCTATGTTGTGAGATTACCATATCTCTGTTGCTATCTTTTTCTGAACTGGGTATTTCCTGTTAGAGTTCATTCTCTCAAACTACAAATCCCATAGTTCCTTGATTTTAAGTGTGAGGTCACTTTCCTCATTCCCACACATCAGCCACCCCACCTGTTGAAACACAAATGAGGTATATTTAATTTAAAAGACCAGTGTTTTCTAACCAGGGTGTCTCCAACTGTTGCAAAAATACAATTAGTTGCAGAATGATCTCTCTCCTGCCCAGCAGTCACTTCATCCATTTAAGCAGGACAGGCTCCTTTTACACACCTGACTAGTGATGTCATGTCTCGGCCGCACTGCAACCTGTGAAAACCTGAGTAATTTTGTATGCTGTAAAAAAGAAATATTCTGGCAAAAATCACGGAAGAATTGCGAGACCACGGTCACACAAAGGTACAAACACTATATTATGAACTACACTAACTTTACAGCCCCTGTAGCACAGTCAAATAAAAAAAATCCTAGAATACCCCTTAAAGTTAGCTAATGTACTGTAATATTAAAAACTTTTTAATCAGATTCTGCACCTCAGGTTAGATTATGTCTCTTACACAGCTCCAAAAGCAAAAACAGCTCACCCCTTCCAATATGATGTTCCCCTGCGCAGACCCAGCCGGACTCGCCTCCGGTCATCAGCAAGCACAATATAAAGGAATAGTATGGTGCAGTGATAGTCTTTGATGCCTTTGCTTTATTTAGGAACAATATATCCAACAGGAAACATTATATGGTGATAAAAACCTCTAACGGGTTTCACTAAGAATGTGCTTATGTGCTTAAGTCCAGCTCCACTAGTATGAACTTCAGCTGGTATAACTGCCATTATTATCCTAACAGGGTCTTTTCTGGAGTGCTGTACACACATATGGGCCTAGTTATACAGAAAAAGACTCAAATTAACCCTAACCTCTGAAGACGTCACATTAAGTGACAAAACATGTTAGGGGGGGCAGTGTGAGGAATTTTAATCAGCATCAGCAACAATTATCAGCATACACTGCAGGTGTGCTGATTACCAAATCCGAATGTTGGTCCAAATGGGCAACAGTATATAGATCATACAGTGTGCTTATGATACAGGGCTGTTAATTAATTTTAGCTCATAAAAATTGTTTCTTTAGTCAATAAAAATTTAGTTTTAAACAATTTTTTAGTGGGGGACAAGTGGACTTTCTTTACTCAGTCCTTTTGGACTGAGTTGCAGAATACAATAGTTATACAGAAATGCACATAAAAAGAATGTATCACTGCAAGTTATTGGCTCTGTTTCTCAAAAGAAATAGGGATTCTTTAAAGGGGTACTTCCGCCCTGAGACATCTTATCCCCTATCCAAAGGATAGGGGATAAGATGTCTCACCGCGGGGGTCCCGCCACTGGGGACCTCTGCAATCTTGTATTCGCCACCCACCTGTTTGAGCTGTATGCCGCGGTGCCAGCTCACAAACAGCTGGGTGGCGACCACGGGGCCGGAGTATCGTGACGTCATGACTCCGCCCCCATGTGACATCACCCCCCCTGCTATGCAAGTTTATGGCCGTCACGCCACCTCCCATAGACTTGCATAGCAGGGGCGGGGGGTGACGTCACATGGGGCAGAATTGTGACCTTTGGATAGGGGATAAGATGTCTCAGGGCTGGAGTCCCCTTTTAAGCCTCATTACGTTTTTCTCTGGCTAAACTGGGGTTCATAGTTCAAGAAATTTTTACTTTTTTCGCTCCTAAAGGAGTTATGCGGGATTTTAAAGTTGATGGCCTATACCATGGATAGATTATCAATATTAGTTCAGTGGGTATCCTACTCACCCCACTGGTTAGAAATTTGAAAGTGCTTTAGTGACTTCAATGTTTATTGCTAAAACATAACTTTTTATAGGATATCCATGATAAAACAAACATGCAAAAAATCCACACTTAGTGAAAGGAAAATCAATAATCATATACAGTTCCAAATTAAAGAAAAGTATCCTAAATAGTTTGCCAGGACATTCACCTTGGTTACGAAATTTTAAAAGCATTATCCAGGGAGTACAGCTTCAAACAAGCACTCTTATTGAGTCAGCCCACCATCTTTAGACGTACCTATATCCAGGGATCAAGTCCTGCAGGAACATGTGGGAACTGAGTTCCTGCACTTTTTCCACAGCAGGAACACCGTTCCCATTAGCAGCCTGCAGGACCAACCCTTTAGTGGAGATCTTGGGTAAGTTCCTGTACTTTTTTTCCCCAGGAATGTACCCCGGCCTATATCACATAAAGTATCTCATAGCTATTCTCAGGTCTGTTATGGTATGCGCTCCGGCTACCCGTGCTGGCCGTGAGTGTATTTCCCTGCTCTCTCCTGCTGCCGGCAGGGCTGGGGTTCGCATTGCGGGACGCGCCTGCATGCAAATCCCAGTCCGTCACTCACCTTGGTCCTCTGACGCCTCCTTTCCTGTCTCTCAGCTCCGGCGCGCATGCCCCAGATTCCTAGGGCGAGAGCTTTAAGATTTAAAGGGCCAGTATGCCCCCAATCATGTACAACACCTGTGTCTCCTCTATAAGTTCCTGCTCCTCCTCCACATCCCTGCCAAATCTTTGTTGCCTTGTGCCCTTGAGAAAGCGTTACTGTGTTTTGCCTTGCCTTGTTACTGACCTCTTGCTACGTTCCTGACCTTGTGCCGCCTGCCTACTGACCTCCTGCTACGTTCCTGACTATGCACCTGTGCTGCCAGCCCTGACCTTCTGCTATCCAGACTACGAGTTGCTGTTTCCCATCTGTACCTCGAATCTCCTCAGAACAGACAACTGTGTGGTTGAGTCGTGCCGGGGTAGCTACCTGGGTGCCGCCTGCCACAGCAAATCCGTCCCGCTTTGCGGCAGGTTCTGGTGAAAACCAGCGGCACCTTAGACTCCGCTCCCTGGTACGGCCCACGTCATCTGCCACACAGGTCCAGCAGATCTACTACCTCCTGTGTTCCTGTCTACTGAACCATAAGTGTTACAAGGTCATGACATGTTTTCCCCAAAATAAAAAATAAATTAAGGAGACTTAATGAGAAGCTAATCACACATATCCTGCTCATATATATATATATATATATATATATATATATATATATATATATATATATATATGTATGCCGGATATAAAGTTGCTCATACAGTAAACATAGATATTAGATTAAAAGCATGCAAAAAATTTATGGACGGCACTCACCAATCCTTGATGTGACACTCTATTTCATCAGAAAAAAGCAGGTAGGTAGACAGGCAGCCTGCTTTCATCTGATGGAATAAAGTGTCACAGCAAGGATGGTGAGTACCGTCCATACATTTCTCACATGCTTTGGATTTGACTGTTACTGGACTTTTGGGACTGATCACCATCAGCAGACACCACCTCAGAATGATGACTGTGCCTGAATAGACTGCATAACCGGTTGTCATATTACACAGCTTGATTTAGCAGTGTCAACTTGCATTTCTCTTATACTTGGGACTATTTACTATGATATATATTAGATTAACCCCTTAAGGACGGAGGGTTTTTCAGTTTTTGCTTTTTTTTTTTCCTCATCAACTTCTAAAAATAATAACACTTTCAAATTTGCACCTAAAAATCCATATGATGGCTTATTTTTTGCACCACCAATTCTAGTTTGTAATTACATCAGTCATTTTACCCCCAAATCTACGGCTAAAAAGAAAAAAAAATCATTGTGCGACAAAATGGAAGAAAAAACGCCATTTTGTAAGTTTGGGAGCTTTCGTTTCTAAGCAGTACATTTTTCTGTAAAAATTACACATTATCTTTATTCTGTAGATCCATATCGTTAAAATGATACCCTACTTATATATGTTTGATTTTGTATTACTTCTGAAAAAAATCATAACTACATGCTGAAAAATATATACGTTTAAAATTGTCCTATTCTGACCCCTATAACTTTTTTATTTCTCGATTGTACTGGGTAGTATGAGGGCTCATTTTTTGCGCTATGATCAGAAATTTTTATCTGTACCATTTTTGTTTTGATCGGACTTTTTGATCGCTTTTTATTAATTTTTTATGGTATAAAAAGTGACCAAAAATTTTGCTATTTTGGACTTTGGAATTTTCTTTACGCGTACGCAATTGACCGTGCAGTTTAATTAATTATTTATTTTTATAGTTTGGACATTTGGGCATGCGGCAATACCACATATGTTTATTTTTATTTTTGTTTACACTGTTTTTTTTTATTGGGAAAAGGGGGATTATTCAAACTTTTATTAGGGAAGGGTTTAAATGATCTTTATTAACTTTTATTTATTTATTTATTTTTTGCAATGTTATAGCCCCTATAGGGGACCATAACATGCAGTACATTGATTCAATACACTGATCACTGCCATTGCATTCAATGGCAAGGATCAGTGTTATCAGCGGTTGATTGCTCAATCCTGGATTTCAGGCTTGGGGCAATAAATCGCCGGTCAGATACATGGGAGGCAGGTAAGGCACCTTCTGCTGCATCCTAGCTGATTGGGACATCGCGATTTTACTGCGATGGTTCCGGTCAGCCCGACTGAGCTGCCGGGAAGCTTTTACTTTCACTTTAGATGTGGCAATCAACTTTGATTGCTGTGTCTAAAGAGTTAATGCCAGACATCAGCCCGATCAGCGATGTCCGTCATTAGCCATGGGTCCTGGTTGCTTATAGCAACCGGGAACCACCCTGTATGATGCACGCTCTCCTGCTGAGCAAGCGTCATAACTCAGGAGACACTTATGGATGTTCATAAACATCCATATGCGTTAAGGGGTTAGTTTACTGAATAACCAAAATGGTAGATAAAGTGTGTGTAAACAATGAAGAGGGCAGGGTTTGGAGTATAGCGGCCTACGACATTTGGTATGATCACTAATTGTATATAGTAGGGTGATAGCAAGAATTAGGATAAGCACCAGATAAACATATAGCATCAACTGATATTACTTTCCCAACTGGAGCAACAATGTCTCCAAGAAAAGAGATTGGCTTATATTGGGACACTTACGATTGCCCCTACACATCGCTATATCAGTCCTTTGTGTTTTAGTAAATTTAAATTTTACAGCTGCAACTGTGAGCCCTTCATTGTTTACATCTGTTCATTCGTGCAATACTTTTTGTTGGAAATGTGGGTATTGCAAATGTGTCCTATTCAAATTAATGGAGCACAGTTACATTATCTAGTACATTCCATTCAAATAGCTGACCAGTGTCGGTGGGGAGTCAGTGCTCCCCTAACAGTTCTATAACTGATGGCCTATCCTGAAGGGCCTGGATGACACCTTTAAACCTTGCAGAGAGGTGGAGACCTTTCCAGTCTCCAGAATAGTCATCAAAAAGAGTACTTTGAGATGGGCAGACCTATGCCCAACATGTGCACCAATCCAGCCAGGGCAACAAAAACAGGTAAATGGAAGGAATCCCGGCACACACAATCTTGGATGCAAATCACCTGAAGTGTTTATTCATCATAAGCGTACATAGTGATATGGCAATTCACAGAACGCGTTCCGGCCACCTCATGGCCTTCATCAACTGAGCTCAGTGAGGATTCCTTCCATTTACCTATTGCTTACCTGTCCACGAGCACCACGCTAAGGTGACGAGTGCCGACTCTCACTACTACTAGGGCAACAAAAACAGCTGCTGGACCTTTTGCCATTGTCGGCCACACAGTCCTTCACATAGGGTGATGTGTGACCGCCCAACAATAATATTTGAGGTTGGGCAATCCCAGTTATCAGCTTACAAACAAGTACATCATTTGTAGGAATCATTGGCCCCATGTAAAAGACCCTAATGCTGGTAAAGCAGTAGTATGATCAGGAATGGAGCTAAGGGTCTTCACCAGGAGTCTGTTCAAGCCAGAGAATGATAAAGGGACATCATTGAGAGATAGCCAGGGCTCAGGAACAGAAGTAAGAAAAACAGGTACCAGGGGCGAGGGAGAATAATAATCCAGGGACAAGACTGGGGTCAGGGTCAATGAGGAGTCAAGGTCAAAGCCAAACACACAGATACAGGAGACAGGCAAAGGTTAATAATTAAAACTGCAGGCAAAGCATGGCAGACAGATTAACTTTACTGTTCTTCAATTTAGTGACTCAAATTTTTTGTTATCTTGAACCATAAGGAAAGCTGAGGAAGGACAAATCTGATGGTTGCCAAATCAGACACAGTAGCATAAACAATCATAAAAATGTTACTTAAAATATACTTTGTTATATCTCTATATATGTACCCACAAAAGAAAACCAGTAGTGAAAAAAAAAAAAAATAATAATAATAATAATAAATATATATATATATATATATATATATATATATATATATTATTTAACAGATATGCAAAGTAACATACACATAAAACAAAGAGATGATAAAATCAAGGCACCACAATAACTGAGGAGAAGTGGAGACTTTTCCTCAGTTGTTATTGTGGTGCCTTGATTTTATCATCTCTTTATTTTATATGTATGTTACTTTGCATATCTGTTAAATAAAAAATAAAAAATAAAAAAAAAAAAAAAAAAATATATATATATATATATTTTCACTACTGTTTTTTTGGGGGGTGTATATGTTTGTTTTACAAATCAGCAGTGGCTTTTTTGGCTTAGAAAGGGTTCTTCTTTCCCTTTTGTTTTTAGTTGTTGATATAATTTGTTATTTGTTATATCTCTGCATCTTATGCCTAACTCCTTTGCATTTTTGTGTATTGTTTTATAGCATGTAGAAAGTCCAGCATCAGGATATTACCTCAAGAATCACTGCAGAAGCTTGCTGTGATTTTTTTTCTCTTTATTTTCTCCTATTGGTTTGAATATGGAAAAATGAAACAGAAAAACACATGCAATAATTGGGGGTTATCACATTCCATCATACCACATGCATCTGATAAGACATACACGTGTATTGCCATGTGTAGTTTATACTGTATGATTTAAGAGTATAGGCTCTAGGCTTTTTAACATGTATGTTTTACCAAATATGAAAAACCTTAGATTTGAGATTTTTGTAAGCATGGATTCTATACTCAACAAAAGAGGGACTTTAAATCATTTTCTTGATTTTACTTCTAGGTCCTAAGCTAATAAAATAGAGATAAATGATCATTTATGCCTAATCCTATAGATCTTTTCAATAGACTGAGAATGTTTTAGAAATTAGGGTTGAATGAATTCTCTGGTGGAGTCATGCATGGGTATCCACAGAACACAATGTAAACTTTGGCCATTGTCCAGCACTGCAGGGGAAAACAAAGTACCATTAGCTAAAATCACTCTCAATTTAAGCATACAGAGGGGAATCTATGGGGTCGTTCTCACCTCATAAGACACTTGAAGGTTTTTGCCTATTTTATTTTCCTATCTGTGACACATCTGAAATAAATATTTTGGAAACTGACACACATGTATTTGACCTTTCAACAAAAGATGCAGGTCAACCTTGAGACATTTTCAGCAGGCTGTTTCCATTGTTGTCATATAATTTGATCATTAATTTATTTGCAAGGGTTAATACTATACAGATGTAGCCGCTGTCTGATTGGTAAAGGCATTGCATAACAAATCGCTTGCCCCATGTAATGCACTGCGGTTATCTAGAATGTAGCTCTGTTTTATAATGCAGCTAAGAAGACAGCATGTGTCAAAGATAATACAGTAATACTGCCTGCTATATCTGCACATGGTTAAATGAAGCTTATCCCTTTAACATATAGGGGGTTAAAGAGTTCCCCATTTTTTGCGTTCACCAATTATTGAGTTCACCATTTTTTGGATGAGTGTCCTTCACAAGTAGTTTAGGGCCATTACAAAACTTTTTTTATGTCAGTAACTTGGCACGTAGGCAGTGCATACTCACCACATAGGCACACCATACCATTGCCACGTGGCTTGTAATGCAAGGGCATACTTCTGTTTCCCAAAATACACAGGACAATTCCCACATAAAAAAAAATATATATATATATGTTGTGTGACTATTTTAGGGTGTAGTTTTGCTGTAAGTGATTTAATGTTATGGAAACCAAATACACAAAAATATGCAGACATATTTTTTGTCACAATCACATACTGGGAAAGTCTAATGTAACTAATGGCCCGCAACCAAAAATTCAACATGTTTAATTGTGTTACAGTCGCACTAACTCGTATGTCCCAACGTAACAACATTTGTAATCATACTTGTGATGTTGCAGTACAGTATTGTGATCTTCATGTTATGTATAGACCTAGCCTAATAGTAGTTTAGACTAAAGGTTTATTCAATAGCTGTATGGGGTGAATAAATAATGCATTTCAGACTGAATTCTGTATTCGTAAAATACCTAATCCACGTTTCATGTGAATGAGTTGGAAAAGAAGACAAAACTTTTTGAAGTTCTGTAAAAACTATATTTTGGCAGAAATGTTTTGTAAAATACTACCAGATCTGATCTGCACAGACACTTTTAGGCCGCAAGTCCAGGCCCAACTGCTGATAACCCAAACTGACAGCTGTCTGTATTACACTAGTATGACCTAGATGAATTCCCCATATTTGGGGAGACAGAAACTGTGGGCTGATTGGACCTTGCAGTACCTCAACTGGACATGGTCAGGCAGGCTTGAGGTAACCTTCAGATTTCAAAGGGAAGGTTCATCCTGTATGGGGGATCACACTGTGGGTGATAGTACGGTCGAAAAAAGACATATGTCCATCAAGTTCAACTAGGGAATTGAAGGGTAGGGGTGTGGCACGATATTGGGGAAGGGATGAGATTTTATATTTCTTCATAAGCATTAATGTTATTTTGGTCCAGGAATGTATCTAATCCTGTTTTAAAGCTATTACTTTTTCCTGCTGTGACCAGTTCCTGAGGTAGACTGTTCCATAAGTTAACAGTCCTCATGGTAAAGAAGGCGTGTCGCCCCTTGAGACTAAACTTTTTCTTCTCCACACGGAGAGAGTGCCCCCTCGTCCTTTGAGGGGGTTTAACCTGGAACAGTTTTTCTCCATATTTTTTGTATGGGCCAATAATATACTTATATACGTTTATCATATCCCCCCTTAAACGTCTCTTCTCAAGACTAAACAATTGTAACTCCTTTAATCGCTCCTCATAGCTAAGATGTTCCATGCCCCATATTAGTTTAGTCGCGCGTCTCTGCACCCTCTCCAGCTGCACAGTGTCCCTTTTATGGACAGGTGACCAAAACTGAACAGCATATTCCAGGTGAGGCCGTACCAATGCTTTATAAAGGGGGAGTAATATGTCCCTGTCCCTGGAGTCCATGCCTCTTTTGATACATGACAATATCCTGCTGGCTTTGGAAGCAGCAGCCTGACATTGCATGCTATTCTATAGTCTGTGATCTACAAGTACACCCAGATCCTTCTCTACCAGTGACTCTGCCAGTTTAATCCCCCCTAAGACATACGACACATGCATTTTATTTGTACCCAGATGCATAACTTTACATTTATCCACATTGAACCTTATTTGCCAAGTGGATGCCCAGACACTTAGTCTATCCAAGTCATCTTGTAACCTATACACATCCTCTATAGACTGTGCTGTGCTACAAAGCTTGGTGTCATCTGAAAGATAGAAACAGAGCTGTTAATGCCATCCTCTATATCATTGATAAATAAATTAAACAACAGCGGTCCAAGTACAGAACCTTGGGGTACACCACTAATTACCGGGGACCAATCAGAGTAGGAATCATTGACCACCACTCTCTGGGTACGATCCATGAGCCAGTGTTCAATCCAGTTACAAACTAAAATTTCCAAACCCAAAGACCTTAACTTACCTGTCAGACGTCTATGAGGGATAGTATCAAATGCTTTAGCAAAATCCAGAAACACTATATCCACAGTCATTCCTCTGTCAAGGCTTCTACTCACCTCTTCATAAAAGCAAATTAGATTGGTTTGACAACTTCTATCCTTAGTAAACCCATGCTGGTTATCACTTATAATACAATTATCCCCTATGTATTCCTGTATGTAATCCCTTATAAGTCCTTCAAACAATTTATCCACAATGCACGTTAAACTTACCGGTCTATAGTTTCCTGGGGAAGACCTAGAGCCCTTTTTGAAGATGGGCACCACATTTGCCTTGCGCCAGTCCCTTGGCACAATACCAGACACCAGTGAATCTCTAAATATCATGAACAGGGGTACAGATATTACTGAACTTACCTCTCTAAGAACTCTTGGGTGCAATCCATCTGGCCCTGGAGATTTGCTTATATTTATATTACTTAACTTACCTTGTACCATCTCTACATTAAGCCAGTTCAGTACATTACATGATGTGTTACCAGCACTGACCTGTCCAATGTCAGATCCTCCTTCTTCCCTAGTATATACAGAACTAAAGAACTCATTCAGTAGCTCCGCTTTCTCTTTATCACCTGTGACAACCTCCCCATTATCATTATTAAGGGGTCATACATGCTCTGTCCTTGGTTTTTTTGCATTTATATTTCTAAAAAAAATATTTAGGATTAGTTTTGCTTTCTTTGGCCACCTGTCTTTCATTTTGAATTTTTGCTGTTTTTATTATATTTTTACAGACTTTATTAAGTTCTTTGTACTGTTTAAATGTTATAGCTGACCCATCAGATTTGTATTTTTTGAAGGCTATTTTTTTGTTGTTTATTGCTCTTTTAACATCATTTGTCAGCCATGTAGGATTTAGTTTTAATCATTTATATTTGTTGCCCTTTGGTATATATTTAGCTATATAGTTATTTAGAGTTGATTTAAAGATGATGATCTTGGTTCTCTCAGGGGCACTCCCCAGGGCATGGTGGAATTTAGGGTGCCCTGGTGTTGTAACTTGAGACATCAGACACATGGATATTTAGAACAAAATCCACTCTTCTTTGCGTCAAAAAAAAAATGCAAATACAGTCTTTGGCAAGATATTAACAGGTGACAGCAGATGAACATGTAGCATCCTGAAATCATACAGTGAATTGTACAGTGGGATCTAATGGTAACAGGAACAGTCTCATCAGTTTGCTCCCACCAGGGCTTCTATAACTTATAGACAAAGAATTATACAGCATTGTAAATATACCTTCTTGTATTTAAAAAAATTGGGGCCATTGCTACTGATAAAAAGAATAACTTTATTGATATCAGAATTAAAAATCACAAATATGTGACTATATGTGAAAGAATATTGGTTACAAAACAATGAGGATGTACAGAATATCAAACCCAATAAGATGGTGGGACAGGTAATGGAGTATAATAGTAATAATCCATAACAGAAGTGACTAAGAGGCAAAGTAGCAATAAGGAGCGTATGGTAAAAGTAATGTAACTATAGGGGGAAATTAAGAGATGTCTCTCCACTAGATATGCAGCCACGCACTGTGGACTGCTATTAGTGACGCCCCAAATACTCAATTACAGTAAGTAACAAAGCAACACCTCACTTACCCATGGTATGGACCTGTCTCCATCGCCCCTACATACGTTTCGTCAACTTGGACTTTCTCAAGTGACGCTGAAGCATCCCTTGAGAAAGTCCAAGTTGACAAAACATACGTTGGGGTGGTGGAGACAGGTCCATCCCATATTTGTGATTTTTAATTCTGATATCAATAAAGTTATTCTTTTTATCAGTAGCAATGGCCCCAATTTTTTTCTCTTGTGTATTCAAGGCTTCTATAACTTGTAGTACTCACTGACATTCTGTAATGCCCAAATCTGCAGGGTAGAGGCAACATGAGGAGCAGTTCTCTCAGATACATGAATGACGAGGGCTTATTCTAAAGCCCAAAGGGTCATGTAAAGCAATGAGGCACTTCTGATGCCTAATCTCACTGGCTGTGTTCTCAAACTCTCTGAGCTACTTGTAGGTGTCTTGAAATGTGGCTCTGTCAGTTGAACTCTCTCAAGGCATCCCTTTGTTTGTGCCTAAGAAACTGTTGGTCTTTACTGCTTAGGCTGGGTTCACACCACGTTTTGTTAAATACGGTTCCCGTATACGGCTGGGAGGAGTGGACGAAGCCGACCGGAGTGAACCGCAGCCTCCGGTCGGCTTCGTTTTCGGCCGTATGCGGTTTCCCGACCGCAGGCAAAAACGTGGTTGACCGCGTTTTTGCCTACGGTTGGGAAACCACATACGGCTAAAAACGAAGCCGACCGGAGGCTGCGGTTCACTCCGGTCGTCTCATAGACATGCATTATATACGGTTGCTGAATTTCCTTCATGTTGGTTTGATCTTCATGATGGCCACCTTCTCTGGCAGCTCTAGGACTTTGAACACTTGAATTACAAACTACAGATTAGTTTGCCCAAGGATTCAAGAAAACCTTTACTCCAATAGGCCCATACTTGTGGGCGGTAATTAAAGTGTACCCATACTAATTGTGTAATTCCTTCAGATATATCACACATTTCAGGGAATACCTTCAACTCTACTTTCTGAATCACCAGCTCAGATTGAGTGGTTTATTGCAGTAGAACTTCATTCTGCGTGTGGTCACCATATATCCTGTCTTATGTATAACATCTTAATATTACTTGGAACAAGCTTACATTTATAACTCAGCATCAACCATGGATTCTCATAATTTCAAAACAATTTAATCATAATCTGAGAGTAGCAAAACTACCAAAGGGGAGAGAAAAAACAGTCTTCTTTTTCAGCATCTTTAGATTACAATAAATTATCTTATAAAGTTATCCACTCAAAATTATTATTATTCAAATAAATGCAATGTAGAATGTATAAGTATATCATATTGTGTATGCAGGTACCATAAAATGCTCAATTTTAAACAGTAAATATATATGCATTTCCTTCGAGTCTAATGTGATTTTTATGTTATGTTATCAGGAGAGGAGGCTGTCATTCTCCCTATAGGCCCCTCCTTTCTCCTCCCACTCCTCTATGTCACCGGTCACCACCCCTTTGAGTCTGGCATTTTATTTTCCACCGGGTTTGGTCAGTCTTCAACAGCTCTTGAATGTCTAGTATCTGACTGGATTTCTGTGTTATTTTACATCTAGAGACATACAAGACACATGTAACATGTAACAATACTGACATTTACAGATACTCAATGTACAAAACACAGTGCCCACATTCTCACCAAAAATGTAAAAGAAAAAAAATCTACAGAGCGCATAAAAAAAAATTGGGAAAAATCACCTTCAATGCGCATAGTTTATAATTCTATAAACCATTAGTTGATTTTAACTACTTAGGTAGTATTTATCAATAGTGTTGCTTGTGAATATTCGCAATGCGAATTTTATTCGCGAATATCGCATATTCGCAAATTCGTGAATATTCGCGAATATAGCACTATATATTTGTAATTACGAATATTCGTTTTTTTTTTTTCACAGTACACATCACAGTGATCATCCCTCTCTGCTTCCAGCTTGTGTGGTGTAAAGAAGGCTCTAATACTACTGTGTGAGACTGGTGTGCGAATTTTCGCATACATTAATTTTTGTATATGCTAATTTTCGTATATGTCAATTTCCGCATACGCGAATTTTCACATATGCGAAAACAAAACGAGAATATTACGAATATGCGAATATTCGTGAATATATGACGAATATTTGTCCATATATTCGCGAATATTCTCGAATTCGAATATGGCCTATGCCGCTCAACACTATTTATCAATTAAATAGTTATCACTTTTTTTTATTTATTTATCTCTATTTTTTATTTTTCTTGGACAAACTTCTTCTCTTGTTACTCCTCTAATATAATCAGACAATTAATCACATTTCCTGATACACTGCATTCTTTGGCATCCATCCTGTGCACCTGTGAAAACAAAACTGTTACGCCGAGAGCTCCGGGTCCCTGCTCCTCCCCGGAGCGCTCACGGCGTCTCTCTCCCAGCAGCGCCCCGGTCAGACCCGCTGACCGGGAGCGCTGCACTGACATTGCCGGCGGGGATGCGATTCGCATAGCGGGACGCGCCCGCTCGTGAATCGCATCCCAAGTCACTTACCCGTCCCGGTCCCCGGCTGTCATGTGCTGGCGCGCACGGCTCCGCTCTCTAAGGCGCGCGCGCGCCAGCTCTCTGAGACTTAAAGGGCCAGTGCACCAATGATTGGTGCCTGGCCCAATTAGCCTGATTAGCTTCCACCTGCTCCCTGGCTATAATACCTCACTTCCCCTGCACTCCCTTGCCGGATCTTGTTGCCTTGTGCCAGTGAAAGCGTTTAGTGTTGTCCAAGCCTGTGTTACCTGATCTCCTGCTATCCATATTGACTACGAACCTTGCCGCCTGCCCCGACCTTCTGCTACGTCTGACCTTGCCTCTGCCTAGTCCTTCTGTCCCACACCTTCTCAGCAGTCAGCGAGGTTGAGCCATTGCTAGTGGATACGACCTGGTTGCTACCGCCGCAGCAAGACCATCCCGCTTTGCGGCGGGCTCTGGTGAACACCAGTAGCCACTTAGAACCGGTCCACCGGCACGGTCCACGCCAATCCCTCGCTGACACAGTGGATCCACAACCTGTAAGCCAAATCGTGACAAAAACTTATAAGGAAATTTATTAAATATCATCAAATAGGTTCAATTAATACCACATGGATTTTCTTTTGTTCTACACCAATCTAAAAAGGATCCATTACAACACAAACAGCTTCACAGAGAAAACATTCACTGGTCATATTCCATATATTCCTGATTCGTTAATACACCTCACACATATACAACATACTTTACGTTCATAGGATGGTTCTTATGATATAATCACATGACTACATACACACAGCTCTCCTAGAGACCCAGCACACCATCTGCATTCCATAGCACCAAACACTCCTCCTCATCATCATCTTCACTTTTACTCCTACCATTGGAAAAAAAAAACTCCATTCATTCATCTCTATTCATTGGTCCAGGGGACCCCTGTGCCCCCCCCCCCCCGACACCTTCAGTACATTCCTGAACAAAGTATTTACACTTTTTTACAGTTCCAATACACTTTTTGGACTCTTCTACATCCCTGTACCATAGTATTACTTACATAAACACTCTCACCTTTTTTAATCCTACCTTCCTCTGCGCCATCTGCAACATACTGTTTCTCATCCTCTTAAACATGCAGTCTCTTTTGCATTTCCCTTTGACTTTTAGCTTAAAACTGCACATAACATTGCTGTAAATGTCCATCAACCATCAGTATATCCCAAACTTTCAACTGCCTTAATTTCACTTGCTTTTACTTCACTCATCACATGCTTTTCCATCAAAACGTTGACTCTCTATTTTGTTTCTCTCTCTAATCCTAGCTACTTACAATAATCTGCTCCTACATCACCTGTTTCACCATTGGTACACACCATCAACTCCTGGACCAAACCCACCAACTTCCTTAACACAATGCACACAGCCATTTGTCCACTCAAACAACCATGTCCAAAGCCACCAAGGAACATTCTTTAGGAGACAATGAGACAATCAATCCTACTCAACAACTTAGTTTACAACACAGACACAGTTTTGAAACTACTTTGCAAACTCTGCACACTCATACATCTTTCCCTTGGCACAACTAAGTCACCCATTTCTTCGGAGATAAAACATTAGGGCCCAATTAACGGACACATTTAAAACAGAATTTAAAATAAGGTTCAGCTCACAACATAAGGACCGAGGTAATTAAAGCTATAGCCAGACCCCACCAGCAGCAAAATAAAAATATAGTCAAAGTAATAGCTCATACCTCTAGGACCTCACCAACCTAGGTGCATAATGATGGAGGTGGAAATAAATTAAAATATAACAGCGTAACTCATATAAAATTTTAATTAAATATAAATAAAATAATTGTTATGAACAAATTTACACATTAAATTGGCACTGTTAGATGATAATCCCACTGGGCACTAGTGGGGTATCAAATAAATTTATTGGAATAGATATTGAGATGGATAATATCCAATAATCAAATGGATAGTGTCCAATAATCTAGTATTCCAGTGTGTCTGAAGTAAAAAGTCTGTTAGTCCGCAAACGAACGAAAGAAAAGCCCGTTTTGTGACAGAGTGAGTCACTTAAAAAATAAAGTCAATCTCCAGATATAATATACAAATGGTGTTAAACTAGTTCTCACCACTGCTTCTGGCAGCAATGATCCTTTGTTGTGTATCACAGTCCCGTACTCCTCTTGTGCTCCGATGGCAGGGGGCACGGCAGTCTCACGTCTCCCTTGCAGCCCCAATGGCAGGGGGACGCAAAGTGATGGTCCGTGCCGCAGGCTCCGATGGCAGGGGAGCGCAATGTGATATTCAGTGCTGTAAGCTGCACTTGCTCAACAGCTGTCTCTTGGTGGTGTTGGTCTGACACTCCTGCAAGAGTGTCAGTCAGCACGAGAGCGTAAGTGATTCTAGCGGCAGCGGTGCATTCGGGAGCGGTGGACAGTCCGGGGATGGCATCCCACGTGGAAGCTTTGGCTGCAGGAGATGTAGGCTGTGAAAGATGGTTAGAGGTGAGTTTGCCGCCAGGCAGGGCGGAATAAACTGATAAGCTTATCAGTTTATTCCGCCCTGCCTGGTGGCAACCTTACCTCTAACCATCTTTCACAGCCTACATATGATAGCGGGGTGCTGCAGCAGCGATCCCCGGGGTCCCTAGCAGCGGGATCCCGGCGATCTGACATCTTATCCCCTATCCTTTGGATAGGGGATAAGATGTCTAGGGGCGGAGTACCCCTTTAATTTACTTGACCGTATTCACTGAGTAGATCAAGAAAAATCAAAAAACAAAATCCAAGCAAAACATGTTTCCGAATCGAAAATATCTATTAGATTTCTTAAAGCTCAAAAATAAAACAGAAATCTTATTAAGAAGTGCATTTTCGATATTAAAGTTGGCAAAAAGAACATTTTATTGGTTCTCTCACAACTTCTACCGATTTGCTAAACTGTAGACTTAGATTTAAGCAGCAGCAGTCAGTCACCTGCAACCAGAACTCCTCTGTGAAATTGAGACCACACAGGGGAGATTCCCTGTCGCTAAAGGCTAGTACTAGACGGTTGACAAAAACCATCTCCCAGGCTCCCACAAAATTGCCCAAAGGACACAGATAAGCTACAGATTCACAAAGAAATCAGCAGATTTACCGTGCTCTTGTGTAGATTAGGCTCCTAATTTGGACAGTTCTGGGTTGCCCTGGGCCGCTGGGGCTGTCGGTACACCAGACTTCCCTCGAGTAAGATCCAGGGATCAGATCCCACTTCTGACGCCAAATGTTAAGGTTGGCTGTTGATGAGGCCTTAAAATGTGCATGACTGCTGCTGTATACTGCTTGTGTTGACACAAGAAATATACACGAGACAAAAAGTTGGTATAAAACTCTTTCTCAGCAGGAAGCTCAGGAGCAGTCCAAAAGAGTTCTGTTTCTTGCACAGAAGTACATTGTTTTTTTACATTTCACAAAAAGGGGAGGTTAGTTATCACGTCAAGATCATGTCATATTTAGACTGGTTATTTGAGTATTGCGTCTGTATATATTAGCATATTTAAGCATTCATTTCTCTCTTGGCCATAGTTCACTTATGTTGCCCTCTCACTCTTGTAATGGGAAAATTCTGGATTTCTCTGTCCTTCTGCACAGTCTATATTTCTTTAAATATTTTTTCTTTTGACTTCTTATCTTGCTTCTTTTGCAGTAAAAGAAATGGATGCAGACCTCAAGGTATATATTTGTATGTGAAACGTGGTGTATAATTGTAAGAGTAGGAAATAGTTGGGATAGGACTGGTGTTATATATAACAGTATTTTATTAAATTACACAGAATAGTCCAAGCAGGGCCCTTGCTATGGACTAGATAACATACAAATTGATGCAATGATAATATACCATAATATTAGATAAAAAGTAGAAAAAAAGTAGAAAAAAATTATAGAAAATAATTAATAGTAAAAATAATTAGTCCATATAGCAGCCACCTATTGGATAGGAGTTACTAGTCTGATGCTGACCGTATATCAGTAGACTTTGGCCATAGCTTTTGGCAGATTAGTATAGTGAGTGTTCTGATCGCAATGATTGTAACAGATGGAGTCAGAGTTAGAGATGGGCTACCATCTCAGGGATACGGAGTGGTGCAGAAGCACCAACAACTATCTATCTACCTACAACTATTAACTTTTGTTGCAACTTATGATACTAACTCTGACACCATCTGTTACAATCATTGCGATCAAAACACTCGCTATACTAATCCGCCAAAAGCTATGGCCAAAGTCTACTGATATACGGTCAGCATCTGACCAATAACTCCTATCCAATAGGTGGCTGCTATATGGACTAATTATTTTTACTATTAATTATTTTCTATAATTTTTTTTATTTATTTATTTATTTTCTACTTTTTTTTCTATTTTTTTCTACTTTTTATCTAACATTATGGTATATTATCATTGCATTAATTTGTATGTTGTCTAGTCCATGGCAAGGGCTCTGCTTGGACTATTCTGTGTAATTTAATCAAATACTGCTATATATATAACCAGTCCTATCCCAACTATTTCCTACTCTTACAATTATATACCACATTTCACATACAAATATATACCTTGAGGTCTGCATCCATTTCTTTTACTGCTTCTACTAATTTACACGTGGGTTACATGTAATGCAGAAACTTCGGTACATATTTTTCCACATCTATTAGTGTGAGCCCCCCAATCTCCTTTTATATTATCTTGCTTCTTTTGGCCTTGTTCCAAGGTCTTCATGCTCCAAATAGCAAGCTGATATATCTCATAAGGAAAATAATGTTTTTAATGCAGAATGCTAGCACATATATCTATTTTTAATAAATATATTGATCAGTAATCAAAATCATAATGGTCATCCTTATCACCATTAGGCAAGAACTCCCGGTAAGATTTGGCATTGTTTACTAAATCTATTCCACCTACATTTGCTGCAAGCTTCGGTCATCAGACCATCAGTCAGGCTGCGCTTCTGTATGGTGCTCGTGTGAAATAGGCCAATGCCAGATTCATCAATTGGGAGTGCAGTCTGTTGATAAATCTAATACATGCTGCACATGAGAGAAATTCTGTCTCACTTCTAGTGAGGTGCATCAGTATTAGCTGAATTAAAGGGTACCTCTCATTTGAGGCAAGAGGTGGGATTTACAGAGTCCCATAGACTTACATAGCAAGTATACACTCTTTAGCAGTGGAGAACAGATTTTCCAGGGTTTTGAGGTGGGATCCTGCCACCTGCCTCAAATGAGAGGCACCTTTAATGAAAATTCCAACCGCTTTTTATAGACCCCCTGTAAAGAATTTATTAAACTATAGTAAACTTTTGGTGAAAAGGAAAGTATGACTGTATGAGTGTTTTTAGCAGGGTGCAGAGCCAACAGTAACTTTTGCTATGATCCCCTGAATTTTTTGTGGGCCCTGCAGACAATTATGGCCAGTTGATTAAAATTGAAGCCGGTATATGGTAGTGGCTGGTCAATAAAGTGTTAAAATTCAAATATTCTAATGTGGATCCAAAAATTAGGACTTGTTGTTAACATAGTTTTTAATAAGCAGTTGAAAATTATCTTTACCACCATCTACAGTAACCAGAGTAATAAATTATACTATTTAATTTCAGTGTACTTTCTATTTGATTGGTGATCATTATTATTTTATGAGGCACAGTGAATGTCAGAATCTATTAATGTGCTGTAGTAAAGCAAATGTGACAGTGTTCAGAGAAGAAGTTAAAATGCTAATTAGTTAATAATTTACAGTGAACATACTGGATTTAGTAACCTTGTGTTATCAATACCTGAGTGTGCTTAATGGATCAAGTAGACAGATAGATAGATACAGCAAAAACATGCTTGAAAAAGGCTGCATGGGCAGCTGAAACGTTGCACTGTATTTGCTAATGGAATAAAAGTCACTTTATTTTTTATAGCTTTGGAGTGCTGCGACCATCTTATTTTTGGTGTATCTGGATTGGGGTCATACACCGGACCCAACTGGTTGCCTGCACCCACATACTTCCTGCATTTTTTGATGCTTTTGGGTTGTGCTGCTTTTCCTGTATTTTTCCAGATAGATAGATAGATAGATAGATAAAAGACAGAAAAATGCAGCACATCCAAGTCCATGTAGAGCCAATCAGTAGGTGCTCACCATCATTTGAACCCTGGTGGTTATTGAGCGAGCACCCATATTGAATTGTTTAATCATGGACACTGCAATAAATAGCACTGCTAGCACTTTATACTCTGCAAGCACGATTTATTGTTATCCTGAGATTGAGGCATCCAGAATTATTGGAAATGTTGAAGGGGATGCTTCTTTTTTATACATACCATCTAATATTGTTTTACAATGGAATTATGAAAATGAAACTAAGAAATTGGTTAATATACAGCTATATATTATGACTTTGGGTGAATACTATAAATCCAACAGAATACCTAAGGGACTCCGTATTCAACCAAGGGACAATGCTTATATTGGGGATTTGAAATATAGGAGTAAATTTGAACTTATTTCCAATAAATATTCCTTGGAACTAATCCTTTTACAACTTGATTTTTTTCCAACGTGATGGTGATACCTGTAAGAGTGAAATTGAACACCTAGAGTCTTCTATTAAGAATGCTATGTCATCTAAGGAGTCGGAATAACTTTTTTCCAAACAAATGGATTTTTGTGCAAATTCCATAAGGAACATGAAGAGGGCAAAAGGCATTAATGGTTTCGGGACGCACAAGATTATGTGTCCGTAAAAATTTATGATTGGACTAACTTTAAGCTGAATGTCCCTAGAAAATTATCCAGTCTTGAATAATGTGACATCTAAGAGTGATAACCCTGTCTATACTAATGATCTTTTTTTAGGAACCACGACCCCCTCACAAAATGTCTAATACGGGGGGGTCGCAAACATTACAGTAGTGGTAAAAAGCAGTCACAAGTCTACAATTAACAGAACACCGAAGAAAAAGAACTGAATCAGGACAATGTGGTAAATGTTTCTTCTCATTATATTACATATGATCAAAATAAATTGTTATCAAAGGGATTAAGTTTCTGTCCCAATGTGCATACGGACTGGTTCCAATTGGAGATTGATTTTCAATAATTTACATGCAGATTAAAACTTAGTGAGGTTTAATCATAAAGAGTAATCTGATGTAGCTAGAAATAAGGAGGGAGTATCATGTTTTGATCTATCTGAATTGGGATTGAAAAACCCTAGTGAATTTCAGCCTAATGTGGATTCGCATGTGATACATACTTTTTCTGATTATGTTAAAAAAGATTTTGATAAATTACGAGAAAGACATACTTTTTTGGGTCATCCGAATCTTACAAAGGCTGAAATTGACGCACTGCAGGAGCTTGTCCATGACCATGACCTTGTCATTAAACCAGCTGACAAAGGCGGGGCAGTCGTGGTCATGGACATACTCATATACATGAAAGAAGCCAAAAGGCAGCTTAATGATCCCATGGTTTACCAATGTTTACCTAGAGACCCAAAAAAAGGAGATTGGAATAAAGATCACTGACATTGTCACAAAGGCAGGCAATGATAGCTTAATCGATGACAAAGTAAAAAAAAAATTCTTATTGTGGAGATTCCGGTAACACCAATGCTTTATTTGCTCCCTAAAATTCATAAAGATTTGAATTACCCGCCCGGCAGACCAATTGTGTCGGGGCGAGATTCGATAACTTCTAACATCTCTTTTTTGGATCGTTTAATTAGACCATTTGCTATGAAAGCCAACTCCTATGTTAGGGATACCTCAGACTTTTTGACAAAGATTAGTGCTATTGAATTACCGGTTAATGCCTTCATTGCCTTTGATGTATTCTCTTTATATACCTCCATTCCCCATAGGCGGGGTATGGAAGCAGTTCGGAATACCCTAAATGACAATTTATGGGATCCGGCTAGAATTGATTTAGTGATTTCTCTGCTACAACTTATTTTGGAGAACTTTTGTGTTCAATCAACACTTTTTTCTACAGTGTCGGAGCGTGGCCATAGGGAGCAATGTAGATGCAAACATCTTCATGGCGTATGTTGAGGAAACTGTCGTCTCTGTGTCCCCCCACTCAAGGCATGTCCTTGAGTGGTAGAGATACATCAATGACATCTTCTTAATATGGACTGGGATGTAACAGGAATTGTTGGATTTCCACCGATTTCTCAATTTGAGAAATATACAATATACAATATATACAATATACTTATACCGATATATACAATATACTTTGGTACATTCTCGGAATACGATACAGTTCTTAGATGTGTCGGTTTCTGGGAATGGTGACAAATTAGCCACGGCTTTGTTTCGGAAGGCAACTGATTGCAATAATCTGTTGCATTTTGAAAGTTGCCACCCACGAGTGATGGTGGAGTCCCTACCATTTAGGTAACCCTCTAACTTGACCAAGAGACAGAGAGACAAAGTAAAGGCTAATATTCCTCGGGAATGTAGGAATGACACTGTAGAAATTCTAGAGAGGATTCCTTTGATTTCCACCTATAATGATTGCTCCAGTAAGATTGCTCAAGCTGTCAGGAAGCATTGGTATTTAAAAAGTCAAAATTATCCTCATATACGATCTTTCCAACTACCACCCATTATGTCTTATAGTAGAGTCCCAAATTTGAAAGACAGACTGGTAAAAACAGATGTTTTGACTGGAAGTGATAGTAAACAAAAGTACCTTACAGTGAAGAATAAAGGTTGTTTTCCATGTCTTTCATGTGTAAATTGTAGATACATCAAAAAGGGTAATGCATTCACCAACCCGATGACTGGTAGGGAATACAAAATCAAATACTATTTGACCTGTAATTCGGAGTATATAATTTATGTTTTATGGTGCCCCGAAAGGGGCAGAGACAGAACTATGATTTAAAAAAAATTGGAACTGAGGTGGATATACAACTTGAACACACTGAAACCCAATGGTTTGAACATTGAATTTAAAACCCATAATAAAATGTCCACCAGGTGAATAATTACATATTATAAATAATGTTGTATTTATTCTGATGATTCTGTACTAACCTCAATGTGGTATGAGAATGGTTTATAGTGAATTCATTTTTATTTGTATTTATTATTTTGTGTACATATTGGATTTTTTTACCATTGGAAGTACACCCCCTCTGACCGGAAAGCATAATTATTTATTATGTATAAATATCTATGCTGTGATGCCTAACAGTGCTCTTTCCTTAACTGGTGATGGATGAATGAATACTGGTATCATATGAAAACAGGGGCAAGTTCCTCCCCTGCACTGGGGTCCTATGAGGTACATGCTTTTCTAGGCTAGGATCGGTGTTAAATAATGCGCCCTTCCACCCTGCTGATTTTGGCGTGCTGATCCCTGTTTGGGTAATTCATGTGGCCTGAGTTTGTTACCCGATTTTGGACTTATGGAGGAGCTCGATGTGTTTGCTTGGTTTAATGTATGATGTGTGCTACACCAGCTAATTCCTCACCTGATGATCTATGTGATGGGCAAAACACTATTAACTTTTATGGACTGTTCCTGGTTTAAAAATGGCACTTTAATGACAGAAACTTTCCTCGGCACCTGGGCAAGATCATGTGACCATGTTTCTATGACATTCACAATGCAGCTTTATCATTGGCTGTGACGTAGCCTTGTTCCGACTTCCTCCTGGCGCTATCGCGGACTTTAGGCTTGTGCTTGTGCATTTGTTTTATACCCACGCTATGTATGATTCTATTATCCACTACTAACAGGGTGCGTGTATGTTTACCAATTAATTGTATTTAACTACTAATTATGATATATGTTGAACATCATGCACTTTATGATTAACTTTTATGCTGTAATTTGCACATTTATGCCGTATGTTCACATTTGGATCCTCAGCTTTTATTGATATTATGTATACACTTATGATTATGCACTTTTAGTATAATTGGATGTCACTGTATGTAAATAATTGTATACTGTTTTGGGCTATTTAAAGAGACCCTGAAATTCACTTGAACATGCTTGAGAAAGATGATGTGAGATCGTTGAAACGTTGCACTCTTTGTATTGTGCTATGGATGAAATAAACTTCACCTGAATTTGCCAGAAATTTGTTTACTGCGATCCTTTCTTTGGATGTCGATAGATAGAAAGATGGATCTAGATAATGGGTGGATTGGTGGATAGGTGGATAGATAAATAATAGATATGAGATAGATAGATATGAGATAGATAATGGGTAGATAATGGGTGATGGGTGGATAGATAAATAGATAGATATCAGATAGATAGATATATAGATAGATATGAGATAGATAGATATATAGATAGATAGATATCAGATAGATAGATAGATAGATATGAGATAGATAGATAGATAGATAGATATGAGATAGATAGATAGATAGATAGATAGATAGATAGATCCAAATCCAAAAAGATCCAACAGCACTCCAGAAGTAGGTGAATAAAAAAGGTGTTTATTGACCCATGGTCAGCAGTGGATGTGATGTTTTGATGGCATCACGCTATCATTCTCAAGCATAAACTAGTGATCAACAGTGTAATATTTTATACAGTAATATTACAGAGCGATCTGGGGAAGCTGGAGGATTGGGCACCAACATGCCAAGTTAAATTTGATGTGGATAAATGTAATATTATTCAAATGAAATGTACAATTATGTGTTATATAATAATAAGGCATTAGGTAAAACTTCTATTGAAAAGGGCTTGGGGGGTACTAGTGGACAGTAAACGCAACTTTAGTGATCAGTGCCAGGCAGCTGCTGCCAAGGCTAACAAAGTCATGGGATGTATCAAGAGAAGCATAGAGTTTTACAACAAGGACATTGTTTTGCCTCTGTATAAATCATTAGTCAGACCACATATGGAATATTGTGCCCAATTTTGGGCCCCTATATATAAGAAGGACATGACCAAACTGGAGAGGGTGTAGAGGAGGGATTCAAAGGTTATTAAAGGTGTGGCAGGATTACAGGACCAAGACAGCTTATGAAGCTTGGGGTTGACTTTTATTATACCACCAACAAGTCTGTATGTTGGCTTGCCTTTTATAGGTCAATGCGATTTACAATGATACCCAGTGTTTTAATGTTTTACAATTTGTCAAAATCAACTTTATCTCACAAGAATTTGTCTCTCTTTGTTCTCTTCTTTCATCACCACTCCATTTTCTTTCCATATGTTTGTTAAGCTGTGTCTGTCATTCTGGTGTGGAGTTCTGTATCGGCTCTACATAAATCATCAGTGACCTGTTATTGCACTGGATTAAGTCCTTAAAAAGTAACAGCTTAAGATTGTAATAAATTGGTCGCAAAAAAAAAAAAGATACTACGAAAGATAATTCTGAACACAATAAAGATTTTATATTTGTGGTGGAAAAAAAATACTAAATTTTTGCAACTTTTGGAGGGTTTTGTTTCTACCCATGTTTTCATGATTTTTTTTATTATTGTACTACTTAAAAAATGTTTGACTTATTTTTGTAAAAAAACCCTGTATTTTAAATATGTTCCTTTGCTGCTTCCCTATAACTTTCCTATTTTTCCATATACAGGGTATGAGGGCTAATTGTTTGCACCATAATCTGTAGTTTTTAATGGTACCGCTATTGAATATTTGGTCAGGATTTTTGGGGGGATGTGATGTGACCAAAAATCTGCAGTTTTGGACTTTGGCATCTTTTTATGTTTATGCTGTTCACCGCATGGGATAATTAACATTTATTTTAATAGTTAGGACATTTCCACATGTGACCAGAAATGATACCAGATATGTTTATTAACTTATTTGTTTTACCTTTTTTAATTTGAAAAATAGGAAAAGAGGGTCATTTAACTATTTAGTGGGAGTGGGGCTTATTTACATTTATTATATATTTTTTTCTTTTTTAAAGTCCCCACAGGGGACTATTTATTGCAATTTTTCAATTAATATTAACTAGAGGTGAGTGAAAATTTTATTCAGACAATTTACTGAATAACATAACGGGGATAACCACAGGGCCTCAGTCTTGAAAAGATTATAGATTTATATTAGATTCCCAAGTTTAATGTCCCGGTGTTAACTTTGAACTAATACTGTATGACCACAAAACCCAATCTAGTCACATGTCGGTCCAATGACAGAGCCTGGAGGTGGCAGCAGCAGGAGGAGACCATAATCTGGCAGAATGACACAGCCTGGAACTAGCGGCAGCACAAAGAGACCATATAGTGGCAGAACGACCCAGTCTGGAGGTGGCCACAGCCTGACAAGACCATAGGACCTCACAATAGAGAAGATTAAAGATAGTTTTGAAATTTTAAAAGTTTAATTTATGGTGCCAACAGCATAAGGAGACTTTAAGGTGGCACAATGACACAGCCTGGAGCTGGCAGCAGCATGAGTAGACAATAGGGCTTCACAATTACTAAGATTAAACGATTAATTTTAAAATTGAAATTGAAGATTTATGGTAGCATGTGCTACCATAAAATATTTTTAGGTAATGTCCCAGGTCCAACAGCATCAGTAAACCATATAGTGGCTGAATGGCAAAGCCTGGAGCTGGCGACAGCATGAGTAGACAATAGGGCTTTACAAACCCTAAGATTAAAAGATGAATTTTAAAATTAAAATTGAAGATTTATGGTAGCTAGTGCTACCATAAAATATTTTTAGGCAAACTCCAAGGCCCAGCAGCATCAGTTAACCATATAGTGGCTGAATAGCACAGCCTGGAGCTGGTGGAAGCATGAGTAGACAATAGGGCTTCAAAATCCCTAAGGTTAAAAGATGAATTTTAAAGTTGAATTGAAGTTTCAGAAATTGAAATGTAAGATTACACTTCAAAATTTTAATGTCCCGGGCCCCGGCGTGTGTTACAAAGGACCAAACCTAACAAGGAGACACATGTCACATGGCGGTACAATGACAAGGCCTGGAGGTGGCATCAGTATGAGGAGACCATATAGTGGCTGAATGACCGCCTGGAGTTTGTGGCAACATGAGGAGACCATATAGTGGCTGAATGGCACAGCCTGAAGTTGGTGGCAGCATGAGTAGAACATATAGTGGCTGAATGGAACAGCCTGGAGTTTGTGGCAGAATGAGGAATCCATATAGTGTCTGAATGGCACAGCCTGGAGGTGGCTGAAGCTTGAGGAGACCATATAGTGGCTGAATGGCACAGCCTGGAGTTGGCTGAAACAGGAGGAGACCATATAGTGGCTGAATGGCACAGCCTGGAGTGGCTGAAGCATGAGGAGACTATATAGTGGATGAATGGCACATCCTGGAGATTATTGAAGCATGAGGAGACCCTATAGTTGCTGAATGGCACAGCCAGGAGTTGGCTACAGCATGAGGAGACCATATAGTGGGTGAATGGCACAGTCTGGAGTTGGCTGAGGCATGAAGAGACCATATGGTAGCTGAATGGCAAAGCCTGGAGTTGGTGGTAGTGTGAGTAGAACATATAGTGGCTGAATGGCACAGCCTGGAGTGAGTGAAGCATGAGGAGACCATATATGGTATGAATGGCACAGCCTGGAGTTGGCTGAAGCATGAGGAGACCATGAAGTGGCTGAATGGCAAAGCCTGGAGCATGAGGAGACCATATAGTGGCTGAATGGCACAGCCGGGAGTTAGCTGAAGCATGAGGAGACCATATAGTGGCTGAATGGCACAGCCAGGAGTTGGCTGAGGCATGAGGAGACCATATAGTGACTGAATGGCACAGCCTGGAGTCGGCTGCAGTCTGAGTAGATCATATAGTGGCTGAATGGCACAGCCTGGAGTTGGTGAAGCATGAGAAGACCGTATAGTGTCTGAATGGCACAGCCTGGAGTTGGCTGAAGCATGAGGAGACCATATAGTGGCTGAATGGCACAGCCGGAAGTTGGCTGAGGCATGAGGAGACCATATAGTGACTGAATGGCACAGCCTGGAGTTGGCCGCAGTCTGAGTAGAACATATAGTGGCTGAATGGCACAACCTGGAGTTGGCGAAGCATGAGAAGACCGTATAGTGGCTGAATGGCACAGCCTGGAGTTGGCCGCAGTCTGAGTAGAACATATAGTGTCTGAATGGCAAAGCCTGGAGGTGGCTAAAGCATGAGAAGACCCTATAGTGGCTGAATGGCACAGCCTGGAGTTTGTGGCAGCATGAGGAGACCATATAGTGTCTGAATGGCACAGCCTTAAGGTGGCTGAAGCATGAGGAGACCATATAGTGGCTGAATGGCACAACCTGGAGTTGGCTGAAACAGGAGGAGACCATATTGTGGCTGAATGGCATAGCCTGGAGGTGGCAGCAGCAGCACCAGGAGTCCTGAATGTGACCCGGTGATAGAGTGGTGCGGTGGATGGTAATTCCAGTACCCGGTGATGAAGGTGGGTGAAAAAAGGTCTGATGCGGAAGAATGTTTTTAACAGGGGAGCAGCGCCTTAAATCTGTTTGGCACTATCCATTTTTGTGAATTGTTGGTGTGGCACCATGGTCAATCTACTCTGATGCATCAGGCATTGGTAGGTGGAAATCCTGGCTGATCCATGCCTGATTTATCTTCACAAAGGTCAGTCTCTCCACATGGACCGTTCGTGGACCGACGAGTTCTCTTTGGGGTGACTATGGCCCCCGCTGCACTAAACACCTGATCTGATGGCGCACTACTGGCCGGGCAGAACAGCTTTTCCAGGGCAAACTCTGTTAATTGCAGCTACAAATCAAGTTTGGCTGCCCAGAAGCCCAGCTAGTCTTCAAGGTGTGTTGGTATGGGCATGTCAAGGTATGCCACCACTTGCTGGTTCATGTCCTGCTCCAGTTCTACCTGCTGATGATGAGCTGCTTCACTATGTGGGTGAAGAAAGCTACTCATCAGCGACTGTAGAATCAGGTTGCTGCTGATGGAGCTGGAACTGCTCCTGCCACCCCACCCCTCCCGAGCAGTCATGTCAGTGGAAGGTGAGCACAAGGGGCCCCCCGATTAAGACCGACGAGAGGATGGACAATGGCGCCGATAGGCATCGGCCAAGTGACTACATAGCATGTCCCTGTAGTAGGTAAGTTTGTCCTCCTACCTCTAAGTGAGTGAAAAAACGGCCCCTATTTTGTGGCGGTAGCGAGGGTCCAATAAGGTGGAGAGACAGAAGTCATCCCACTGCTGAATGGTGACAATTCGGCTGTCCCTACCCAAGCAAGTGAGCATGCATCGTGCCATGTGTGCAAGTGACTCGGAGGGACTCCGTGCCTCCATCTCCACTGCACTCTGCCACAGTGTTTCTGGGTCCTCTGTCTCACCTTCCTTATAATCCTCTAGCTCTTCAGGCTGCTCCTGCTCCTCCTCTCCTGTCAGATTACTAGAAAAACAGCCCATTTGAAGAAACCTAAACTGTGCTTCACTGAGCCCCTCCCCCTCCTCCTCCTCCAGTTCAGCCCCCACAGGCTCATGTGGCTGTGAGATGTAGGTGCCATGTCTCCAGTGCCTTGACCAGCCATTGTTTCCTACAGTGCAGTGGAATGACGTTGTTCAGCCCGTAATCCTGGCAATTTACTAATAATGTGGCTTCCTCAAAGGGCCTGAGCAAAGGGCAGGTGTCATGTATGAGCTGCCACTGGTTCACATTGAAGTTACACAGGGAAGTACCCCTATCCGCTTGGACCATCAAGAAATCGGTGATGGCTTTTCTCTGTTCGTACAGTCGGTCCAACATATGGAGGGTGGAATTCCAACGTGGGGCAACGTCACAAATCAGACTATGTTGGGGGATACCATTCTGATGCTGCAGCTCAAGGAGGGTGTGCTTTGGGGTGTACGAGTGGCTGAAGTGCATGCAAAGTTTCCTTCCCATTGTTAAGATGTCTTGCAAATGAGGGAACTCTTCAGGAACCGCTTCACAACCAGATTGATCAAGTGGGCCGTGCAGGGCGCATGGCTCAGCCTTCCCAGTCACAGCGCAGACAAGTTGTTCTTCCTGTTGTCAGTCACCATGGTTCCAATTTCCAGTTTTCATGGAGTAAGCCATGCTCATATTTCCTTATGAATGACTTTTAGCATTTCCTCCTCTGTGTGACTCAGTTCGCCAAGACAAACCATGTGAAGAACAGCGTGAAAACCGCCGTGCCCGGCACACATGGTATGCTGAAGAGGCATTGAGACTTGTCTGGGTAGTGGAGGCTGAACACAAGGAGTACCAACGGTCTGCGAGCGTGGAGGAGGAAGCGGCGTGACCTGTCCAAGTTGGTGTTGTGGCTGTGTAGGAACCACATTCACCCAGTGAGCCGTAAAGGACATGTATTGTCCCAGACCATAGTTACAGCTCCAGACACCGTCGCTTCCATGCACTTTGGTACACACCGACAGGCACAAGGACTGGCCCACCTTCTCTTCCACAAAATTGTGCAGGGCTGGTACTGCCTTCTTCGCAAAGAAATGACGGCTTGGCACTCTCCACCTCGGCTTGGCATAAGCCATCAGTTCTGAAAGGTGCAGAGTCCACCACTTGAAAGGGGAAGGACTTCAGCACCAGCAACTTAGACAGGAACACATTCAGCTTCTGCACCGTTGGATGAATGGATGCATACTGTTGTCTGTTGGACATGGCTTCGCCGATGGATTGTTGTCGGAATGACTGACTAAAAGTAGGAGGAGCAGGAACATCTGGAGCGACAGAAGGAGGGTATAACACACAGCTCCCTTTGACTGAGGTGGTGTAGCCTTGGCTGGATGAAAGAGGGAGCGGCATGCCACTGGATGATACAGCAGGCTGGACCACTACATCGGAGCCACGGTTCTCCCAGGCCGCTTTATGGTGGGGAAGCATATGTTGACTCAGGTCTGTGGTGCCAACATTGGGACCCTGACCACGCTTCACTTTCTGCCGAGATATCTTGCATGTGCCTGGTGGTCTCCTCCGGGCACGATTGGCTCCAGAATTTCCACTTCTGCCACCATGCTGACTGCCAACCATGTTACCACCTTGCTGGCTCAGCTGCTGCCTCACGGGCAACCTGCAACCCTCTTCTCCTGATGATGATGAAGCCCCTTCTGCACCCAAATGGGATTGGCTTTATCATCATCAAGTTGTGTCTGCACGTCACTTATGTCCTCCTCAGGGTTCTCAACAGTGTCTGCTTCAGGATCCTGAATGCTGGCAACACTGCCTCCCACGTCACTCTCCTCATCACTACTTGCCCGCCTAGCGGAGGAAGTGATAGATGTCTTCTCCACTTCTTTGCTGGGCAGTAGCTGCTGACTGTCCTCTATTAGATTGTCCTCACTGTATAGTGGAGCTGAACCCACAGCATAAGATACTTCTTTAGGGGAGGGAACACCATAGGACAGAGACAATGGGAGGACAGGGACTGCTCCTGGGCCATGCCAACTGAGGGTTGTGTCTGAGGAACCCACCAACTGTTGACTGGGGGTATCAGATGTCACTTGTGATGAAGTAGATGACAGCGTTAACCAATTGATGACGGCAGATGGGTTGCTGGTCGAGATACGAACGCTAGCTGATACCGGGAGCTGTCACTTGCCCCTAGTTTGCTGCGACCTCTGCCTGAAGAATTTAGGCCTCTGCCACTTCTCTGTGTACGTTCTGGCACTTCTCTGCCTGACATACTTAGTGCGTATATAAAGGGAGTACAAATACGCTTCACTACCCTTAAAACAGTATTTGTCTAGAACAGCAGAAGGTGTGTTCTTTTGGCTGTCCTTTCACAGTATCTAGGCCCTTGGCAGATTAAAAGGTACACAATAGTACACTACTTAGATGTAGGTATGTTGTATGCACTTTTGAGGGCAGAAAAATGCGCTACAGTACACTTTAAAAAAAAGTATTGGAGTAAAACACCAGCCGGTGATTACTTTTGCCTGGACTTTCACAGTATCTAGGCCCTTGACAGATTAACAGGTAGTGTTGAGCGGCATAGGCCATATTCGAATTCGCCAATATTCGTGAATATATGGACGAATATTCATCATATATTCGCGAATATTCGCAATATTCCCGTTTTATTTTCGCATATGCGAATATGCGCGCATGCGAAAATTAGCATAGGAGAAAATTCGCTTATGTGAAAATTAGCATATGCAAATTTTCGCATATGCGAAAATTCGCGCCCCAGTCTCACACAGTAGTATTAGAGCATTCTTTACACCACATAAGCTGGAAGCAGAGAGGGATGATCACTGTGATGTGTACTGTGAAGAAAAAAAAACGAATATTCGTAATTACGAATATATAGTGCTATATTCGCGAATATTCGTGAGCAACACTATTAACAGGTACAAAATTGTTCACTACTTAGATGTACGTATGTGGTATGCACTTATGAGGGCAGTAAAATGCGCTACAGTACGCTTTAAACAAAATGTATTGGACTAAAACATCAGCCGGTGATTACTTTTGCCTGGACTTTCACAATATGTAGGCCCTTGAAAGATTAACAGGTACAAAATTGTACACAACTTAGATGTACGTATATTGTATGCACTTAAGAGGGCAGAAAAATGCACTACTGTACGGTTAAAAAAAAATGTATTGGAGTAAAACACCAGACAGTGATTACTTTTGCCTGGACTTTCACAATATGTAGGCCCTTGACAGATTAACAGGTACAAAATAACAAATTCAGATTCATCAGCTTTTATTCGCTCATCTCTAATAATAACATTTAGTGTTATCTGCGATCCATTTCTCTGTTCTGTTAGAAGGCAGACCAGAGGAGAACATCATGGGAGCCAGCCAAAAGGTGATGAGCAGACCTTCGGCTGCCATCTTTACTCAATGGACCCCTGCAATTACGCTGCAGGTCATTTTAATCTGGTAATACACATGAGGGTGTACACACGAAATGGCCGATTTTGTTTATTTTAGCTGACCATTATTGGTAAATTATACATGAACATGAAAATGCTAAGTGTATATAGGGAGGGAGAATGACAAAGAAGCTTCACAGATATAGCTCACAGTGCAATGTCACAATGCCCAAGGTGTGTATGGCATATAGCAATGGACTCCCAGGCAGCAGTAGTAGTTTTCTAACAGTTTACAAAATTGCACACGTTTCATCAAACAATAAATGCATCCTCAAAATTGTAACCAAAAAATGTGCGTTGGAAAATTGATAACTACTGTTGTCTTGGAGTCCATCACAATACATTATATACTCTTTGGGCCAGGGACGTGCACAGACATTTTAGAGGGCAGGGGCTCAAGTAAAAAAAGAGGGCACTTATCATTTAAAAAAACATTGCCAGACTTAATGGGCTGCGGCCCAGTTACACAGTGGACCTCTGGCCAGGCCCCTTGACATTCCTAGTCCCATAAAAGTTGGTGTTTTTGTAAAATAAAGTCAAGAACAGTTTCTCTGAGGTCTGCCATGTGTATATACACTTTGTCTGTGCTGTCAGTCTTATTTACAGAAAACATGTGACAGCTGCCCTATAATATACTGTATTATAGAGGAGATTTATCAAAACCTGTGCAGAGAAAGAGCGGTGCAGTCGCCCATAGCAACCAATCAGATCGCTGTTTTCATTTTGTAGAAGGCTTTTCCTCTGCAAAGGTTTTAATAAATCTCCCCCTATATGCCCCGGTCTGAGCTCTATATGACAGAACGTGCACTGTATCTGGCCTCACCCAGCACCCATCCCCAATCACCCAGCACCCATCCCCAATCACCCAGCACCCATCCCCAATCACCCAGCACCCATCCCCAATCACTCAGCACCCATCCCCAATCACTCAGCAATCATCCCCAATCACTCAGCACCCATCCCCAATCACTCAGCACCCATCCCCAATCACCCAGCACCCATCCCCAATCACCCATCCCCAATCACCCAGCACCCATCCCCAATCACTCAGCACCCATCCCCAATCACTCAGCACCCATCCCCAATCACTCAGCACCCATCCCCAATCACACAGCACCCATCCCCAATCACACAGCACCCATCTCCAATTACCCAGCACCCATCTCCAATCACCCAGCACCCATCCCCAATCACCCAGCACCCATCCCCAATCACTCAGCACCCATCACCAATCACCCAGCACCCATATCCAATCACTCAGCACCCATCCCCAATTACTCAGCACCCATCCCCAATCACTCAGCACCCATCCCCAATCACCCAGCACCAATCACCAATCACACAGCACCCATCCCCAATCACCCAGCACCCATCCCCAATCACTCAGCACCCATCCCCAATCACTCAGCACCCATCACCAATCACCCAGCACCCATCCCCAATCACTCAGCACCCATCCCCAATCACTCAGCACCCATCCCCAATCACCCAGCACCAATCACCAATCACACAGCACCCATCCCCAATCACCCATCCCCAATCACTCAGCACCCATCCCCAATCACTCAGCACCCATCCCCAATCACTCAGCACCCATCTCCAATCACACAGCACCCATCCCCAATCACCCAGCACCCATCCACAATCACTCAGCACCCATCCCCAATCACTCAGCACCCATCCCCAATCACTCAGCACCCATCCCCAATCACTCAGCACCCATCCCCAATCACACAGCACCCATCCCCAATCACACAGCACCCACCTTATGCAGGAATTTCCACACAGCTCTGGTTCTTACACTGAAGAGATGGACACCACACTAATATATGCTTACATGCTACAATATGCAAGTTGGCAAAAAAGAATTATAAATATACAAAGACGGCTGGGCATAGCACAGCATACAGGATGGAGGCAGGGAAGCTCCGCCTACATTGCGCACAAGACTGACTTCGCATACTAGCAATGTGGGGCAATACCTAGAAAACGGCTCCTCCACATTTAGTAAGTATAACATTATCTTTCTCCTGTTCACCTGCACTGTAACCTAGTGTATTGGGTTTAGTGCGAGTAAACAGCCTGTCAGTTTCCCTTTAATTATATACCATACCCCCCTTAATTCCCTATATACTGTGCCACCATTAATGAACTATATACTGTGCCACCATTAATGAACTATATACTGTGCCATCATTCATCTATTAATTCCCTATATACTGTGCCATCATTCATCTATTAATTCCCTATATACTGTGCCACCATTCATCTATTAATTCCCTATATACTGTGCCATCATTCATCTATTAATTCCCTATATACTGTGCCACTATTATTTAACTATACCATGCCACCATTCATCTATTAATTCCCTATATACTGTGCCATCATTCATCTATTAATTCCCTATATACTGTGCCACCATTCATCTATTAATTCCCTATATACTGTGCCATCTTTCATCTATTAATTCCCTATATACTGTGCCACCATTGATCTATTAATTCCCTATATACTGTGCCATCATTCATCTATTAATTCCCTATATACTGTGCCACTATTATTTAACTATACCATGCCACCATTCATCTATTAATTCCCTATATACTGTGCCATCATTCATCTATTAATTCCCTATATACTGTGCCACCATTCATCTATTAATTCCCTATATACTGTGCCATCATTCATCTATTAATTCCCTATATACTGTGTCACCATTCATCTAATAATTCCCTATATACTGTGCCACCATTAATGAACTATATACTGTGCCACTATTATTTAACTATACTGTGCCACCATTAAGGATCTATTCACAGTGCCAGCATACAAAATGAAATATAAAATATATATAAAATATATTCTGTGCTTCCATAAATTCCCTATATACTGGGCTTTCATTCCTCCAATAATTCCCTAATAATGTGCTTCATACAATACATACAAGCACATAACATAAAGGCACATACAGTACATAAGAAATATACACACATACAGTACATAGGTAATATACACACATACACAGAGACACTGACACATACATACAACATGGAATATATACTAAAAGATATAGCCAACAGGCACATCATACATACAGGTACACACATACAATCACTTACAGACACACACACACACACACACACACACACACACATATATATACATACATTCACTCACAGATATATACACACACATATACATACATTCACTTGCTCACATTGTATATATATATATCTCTGTGTGTGTGTGTGTGTGTGTGTGTGAGCAAGTGAATCTATGCGTGTATGTCAGTGTGTCTGTATGATTATATATATATATATATATATATATATATATATATATATATATGTATATATATATATATATATATATATATATATATATATATACACCTATACATACACACACACACATCATACAGAAACACGGACATACAATCACTCATATATACACAGTCACTTACACTAAGGCCCCAGCCATCCCTCTCTGCACAGGCACATACATAAAGATACACACACAGTTACTTACAGTAAGTAAGGGCTCCATCCCCCTCTGCACAGGCTGGAGTTTGTGGTCGGGCAGAGAGTGGGCGGGGCTTCTTTGCCTCTGCTCCTCCTGTCTCCTCCATGTGGAGAGAAGCAGAGAAATAGCTGATAATGACAGGGTGAGTGGCGCCCCCTTCCTGCAGGGAGGGCACAGCACCCTCCATTAAACCACATACAAATCTCCCCAGCAACGGAATCCTTTTTAGTGCACCTATCACCCTGAGTCTGCAGCTCCTTTTGTGAGGGCACTAGAGGGGCAGGTGAGGAAAAGGGCAGGGGCTCCAGCCCCCTTTTACCCCTATGTGTGCACGTCCCTGCTTTGGGCATTGTGACATTCTACTGTGATCTCACCCAATCATGCAGAAGAAGAAGTTTTTACACCTCTATATACACTTTGGATTATCACAATTGAACAAGGTGAGCAGCATTCTTGCTACAGCCATCCCTTTGTATGCTATATTGCATAGGGTCCTGCACATGAAGTGCCTCCCCTTTATTAATTTTATAGATTGCAACAATTAAAATGCATTCCTGTCTGTATAGTTTTACGGGAAATGCATAACTTGTAACTTTTAAGTATAAGTAGGGAAGTAGGTGGTCCCAATCAGTAATTGATAGTTGTCTGTTTATAAGTGTGGACATAGAATAGGACAGCCTACTTGCCTATTTAGTCCAGAATGAGCAGAGGTTTACATGAAGAAATGACAAGTTATTCTGAAATTTTTCCCATAAAACTATATATATATATATATATATATATATATATATATATATATATATCATTCTGCTCTGTTCTATAACAATGACTGCATTATGAATGTGACAGGTTCCCTTTAACCCCTTAAGGACCGGAGGTTTTTCCGTTTTTGCATTTTCGTTTTTTGCTCCTTGCCTTTAAAAAGTCATAACTCTTTCAAATTTACACCTAAAAATCCATATGATGGCTTATTTTTTGCGCCACCAATTCTACTTTGTAATGACGTTGGTCATTTTGCCCAAAAATCTATGGTGAAGCGGGAAATAAAATCATTGTGCGACAAAATTGAAAAAAAAAAACGCTGTTTTGTAACTTTTGGGGGCTTCCGTTTCTACGTAGTACATTTTTTGGTAAAAATTACACCTGATATGTATTCTGTAGGTCCATACGATTAAAATGATACCCTACTTATATAGGTTTGATTTTGTCGGACTTCTGGAAAAAATCATAACTACATGCAGGAAAATTAATACGTTTAAAATTGTCATCTTCTGACCCCTATAACTTTTTTATTTTTCCGTGTATGGGGCGGTATGAGGGCTCATTTTTTGCGCCGTGATCTGAAGTTTTTAACGGTACTATTTTTGCATTGATAGGACTTATTGATCATTTTTTTTAATTGAATTTTTTTGCGCGCACGCCATTGACCGAGCGGTTTAATTAATGATATATTTTTATAATTCGGACATTTCCGCACGCGGTGATACCACATATGTTTATTTTTATTTTTATTTACACTGTGTTTTTTTTTTATTGGAAAAGGGGGGTGATTCAAACTTTTAATAGGGGAGGAGTTAAATGATCTTTATTCACTTTTTTTTCCACTTTTTTTTTGCAGTGTTATAGGTCCCATAGGGACCTATAACACTGCACACACTGATCTTCTATGTTGATCACTGGTTTCTCATAAGAAACCAGTGATCAACGATTCTGCCGCATGACTGCTCATGCCTGGATCTCAGGCACTGAGCAGTCATTCGGCGATCGGACAGCGAGGAGGCAGGAAGGGGCCCTCCCGCTGTCCTGTCAGCTGTTCGGGATGCCGCGATTAGCCGCGGCTATCCCGAACAGCCCGACTGAGCTAGTCGGGAACTTTCACTTTCACTTTTAGCCGCGCGGCTCAGCTCTGAGCGCGCGGCTAAAGGGTTAATAGCGCGCGGCGCCGCGATCGGCGCTGCGCGCTATTAGAGGCGGGTCCCGGCTTCACTATGACGCCGGGCCCGCCATGAAATGACGCGGGGTTACTGTGTAACCCCGCGTTATATCAGAAGAGCAGGACCAAGGACGTACCGGTACGTCCTTGGTCCTTAAGGGGTTAAAGGGGTACTCCAGGGGACTATTAGTTTGATTGGAACCCCCACAATCTCCTGAACAGGGCCCACTACTTACCTGTCCTTGGTATGCTCTGGCCCCTACATTTCAAGATGAGTACAATGACAGCCTGCTCTGCCAATCACCAGCTAAGACTGGGCCCCATTCTGTGGGTAACAACTAATATATATATATATATATATATATATATATATATATATATATACACATATATACAGTGGTCCCTCAATATACGATGGTAATTTGTTCCAAATGAACGAGCGTAAGTTGAAACCATCGTATGTTGAGGGATCCGTACAATGTAAAGTATAGGACAGTGGTCTCCAACCTGCGGACCTCCAGACATTGCAAAACTACAACTTCCAGCATGCCCAGACAACCAACGGCTGTCCGGGCATGCTGGGAGTTGTAGTTTTGCAACATCGGCAGGTCTGCAGGTTGAAGACCACTGGTATAGGAGGTTATACAGTACTCACCTGTCCCCGCCGCTCACCGCTGCCCTGGATCTCACCCTCCATCGCTGTCGCTGCATCCCCGGACCGTCTCTGCTGCATCTCTTCATCGCCATCATCACGTCCCTGCGCACGCCGCTCCTATTGGATGACGGGACGTCGTGCGCGATGACGTGATGACGACGATGGAGAGCGCCGGCGATGCAGGGGATCCCGAAGAGGACGGTCCGTTGCGCCGGTACAGGTGAGTGACACCCACCGGACCACACGGGGCACCTTAAATGGCTATCCGGCAGCAGCTGAAGCAGTCTGCGCTGCCGGATAGCCATTTATGCGATGGCCCCGACATATGTTGTCTTTTTTCCTGGAGACACTTTAGAACACATTTTTATTATACAGTCATAAAGCACATATGATCCATTTCTCATAGACTTATGACTAATATGCTGCTCTTCGTGTGTTGATATAGTTAACTAAAACCTAAGATGTTACATAATGAAAGTAATACCATAGAGTGAAGCTATTCTTTTGGCGTCTATACTTAACATTTTAAGTATAGAAATACAACATAAAAAGATTAGGCAGAACAGGATGCCTTGAGAAGTGTTAAGATAATTTAGGCTTTGCATACTGCATGGTAATGCAGATTTCTGTGTACTTTGTCCAGATGTGCAGTCTGTGCTTTCTAAGCCCTTTGGAATAAAAAAATGCTCATGAGAAATGTTTCATGAGTATGGCTTATCCTCCAATGATATGCATCAACATGAATGGAAAATAACAGTGTGGTGCTTAGAAGACCTTCTAAACCATTATCAGAATCCCAACTAAAGGTATATGCAATACTTGGGAGTGGAGGGGATAAAATAATAGTTATACTGTGTCTCGACTTTGGCAGGCAGCACTTTTTCCTTCATGTCTATTACAGATAGGTAGGGATATTGATTTTATTTTTGAATATCTCTAAATATAATTGGATACAATGAATAAATAGTATAAAGTCTTCATGTTCATTTTGATGAAGCAGATGTAAAGCTACACCGGGGTTGTCTTGTGGAAATAATATTTTACCTATGGTCAGAAGCTTACTATTAAATTAAAAACAGCTTATACGTTCCTTCCTAGGTCCCTGCAGGTATCTGGTCTTAGGGCACCACATCCACAGGCTGGTGTCTGCTGAAACTCGTCAGACATTCTTCTTCCCAGCTGTGTAGACTTGACATCACAACGCTGCTGTCAGGATCCGGATGGGTATGCAGTGAGGATACTGGTGGTGGATCCTCTGTGTCAGTGGGGTGATGACATGGGCCGTACCAGGGGAACGGAGTCTAAGGGGTTACTGGTTTTCACCAGAGCCCGCCGCAAAGCGGGATGGACTTGCAGCGGCAGGTAACCCCCAGGTTGTTCCACCTGATAGCGACTCAACCCCAGCTGACGGCTGAGACAGGCGGGGTACAAGTGACAAGGCAAGAGCAAGGTCGGACGTAGCAGAAGGTTAGGGCAGGCAGCAAGGATCGTAGTCAGGGGCAACAGCAGAGGGTCTGGAACACTGGCTTGGAACATACACAGGAACGCTTTCACTGACACTGAGGCAACAAGATACGACGATACCAGGAAGGGGAAGTGGGTTTTTATAATGAGGACACAGGTGAATGTACCGATTGGGCCAGGCGCCAATCAATGGCGCACTGGCCCTTTAAATCTCAGAGAGCCGACACGCGTGCGCCCTAGGGAGCGGGGCCGCGCGCGGTGGGACTGAGCCGACGGAGGACAGGACAGGTGAGGGGATTGGGATGCGAGCCGCGGGCGGGCGCGTCCCGCTACGCGGGATGCATCCCCGCCGATGACACTAATGCAGCGCTCCCGGTCAGCGGGTCTGACCGGGGCGCTGCATGGAGGTGAACGCTGTGAGCGCTCCGGGGAGGAGCAGGGACCCAGAGCGCTCGGCGTAACAGCTGCTCTGCCAATGGCTGGCCGCAGCAATATCCCTCCTCAGTCCGTGATTTGGGCAGTGGCCCTGTGAGTTACATCACTGCAGATGCTAAGCTCTGCAGATCTGGGAGAGAAAGAGACACCTGCCTGTGGACGAGTGCCCTGACACCGGGAACCTGCGGGAAGCCGGGTATATAGAAGCTGTTTTTATTGCAAAAACATATCTCTGCCCTTAGAGGAAAGTTTATTACCAATGGACAACCCCTTTAACTATGTGCAGAATATGGCAAAAGAGGGGGAAATTCTTCTTTGTTACCCATCATGCAGGTGCAGAGATGTGATGGAGGTGACAGTCTGTTTCAGGCTATTACAACGCTTCTTCTGTAATAAAGTGAAAAGGGCCATCACCTCCGTCATGCCCTTTTACTTGCATGATTCCCCCTGGCGTGTCAGAACCCCAGAATTTGTGGATACTCTTTACAGCACTCGCAGAAAAGTGGAGTTGACAGCAGTAGAGTCTAACAAATTTAATATTCCTCTTACCAGTTGGATGTTTTAAGACATTTGGCAGATTAGTGAAGTAAAGTTGCTGTACATAACCATTTTGGTGGTGAGAGTGTTGACAGGATTTATTGTTTTGGGGACTTTTTTTCTCTCTCTTTCTTCCCTTCTCTCCCTCCTCTTCTGTAACCTACTCCTACTTTCCTTCCCAATCCTTTACTTTTCTTACTTTTAAACTCTAATTCCACTTTCTACAGGTTTTGACACCAGTTCCTTCTTGATATTAGTTAAATACGACAGCAGATTAGATCATGTTCTGCACAAGATGCCTGGACTCATCGTTTTATTCTTTACCATTTTATATATTCATAAACAGCCTAGGTTTTGATGACTTTTGTCACTCTGTATTTGTGCCCCTTCATAGATAGTCATCTTCAGCACTTCTGCTGTACATCTGTATGTGTAAAACAAATAAAAAGATTTGTCATAAAAATAAAATTGCTTTGCATTCCCATGTTCTCATATATAACCTGTTTATTTCTCCATTTATGAAGGGGTCGTATATGTGGGATAAGCTGTAGTTTTTATTGAAATAATTTTGTGATTGATCACTTTTTAATACCGTATATACTTGAGTATAAGCCGACCCGAATATAAGCCGAGGCCCCTAATTTCACCCCAAAAGCCCAGGAAAAGTTATTGACTCGACTATAAGCCTAGGGTGGGAAATACATCATCCCCCCTGTCATTAACACGCCCGTCATAATCACCCTGTCATCATCCCCCCCATCATCATCACTCCCGTCATCATCACCCTGTCATTTTCACCCCCATCATCATTACCCATCATCATCAGCCTGTCATTATCACCCCCGTCATCATCATCCTGTCATTCTCACCCCCGTCATCATCACCCCGTCAACATCACCCTGTCATCCCCCCCCCCTCTTCATCATCACCGCCTTTCAATCCCTGTCAGTGGTCTTCAACCTGCGGTCCTCCAGATGTTGCAACACTGCAACTCCCAGCATGCCTGGACAGCCATCGGCTGTCCGGGCATGCTGGGAGTTGTAGTTTTGAAACAACTGAAGGTCCGCAGGTTGAAGACCACTGCGGCCTTCGTCATCATCCAGACCCCCCCCCCCATTTAGTTTTCTACTCACCTCTCCTCAGTGGGAAGGAAGGGTGAGCTGGTCCGGGCCATCTATGCTGCAGGGACCGTCCGGTGGGGAGGGTTAGTCGTTCCGGGCTGTCCATTTTCACCGTGAGGCCCTCTTCTCCGCTCCGGCCGGCCCCGGACTAGTGACGTTGCCTTGACGATGACTCACAGGGACGTTCATGCGCAGGTACGTCTGCTGCGCACGGACGTCCCTGTGCATCGTCGTCAAGGCAACGTCACTATGCCGGGGCCGGCCCGGAGCGGACAAGAGGGCCTTACAGTGAACATGGACAGCTCGGAACGACTAACCCTCCCCACCAGACGGTCCCTGCAGCATTGATGGCCCGGACCAGCTCACTCTTCCTTCCCACCGAGGGGAGGTGAGTAGAAAACTAAAGGGGGGTCTGGATGATGACAAAGGCCGCAGTGGTCTTCAACCTGCAGACCTCCAGATGTTTCAAAACTACAACTCCCAGCTTGTAGTTGCAAAACTACAACTCCCGGGCATGCTGGGAGTTGTAGTTTTGCAACATCTGGAGGTCCGCAGGTTGAAGACCACTGAGAAGGGATTGACAGGCGGAGAGTTCACTCAAGTATAAGCCGAGGGGGGCGTTTTCAGCACGAAAAATGGTGCTGAAAACTCGGCTTATACTCAAGTATATACGGTACATGTATTTTGGGAAGCAGTATGACCAAAGACAACAGTTCTGGGAATCAGGTGTAGTTTTTATTTAACAGAGTTCACCATTCAGGATAAGTAATATATTTCTAATGATACATGTGATTTGTTTGTTTTGACATATTTGTATTTTTTTATATATATATATTTCTGAAACCAATTTTTTTACTTAGAATTTTATTACCTGTAGAGGACAAAAACAAGTGATCACTTAATTCATTGTACAATATACTGCTATACTACCTTTCCAATTTATTGCATTTTCACATGTCTCCTAGTATACTCTGACTGCCAGTCTTTATTATTATCCTAACACTCATGTTGTGGTGACAGGCAATAATGCAAATATGGACCTAGGATAGGAAAGAATGGGATACTCCACCCATCAAAACAGTAAAATTGCTTGCAGTCTATTGCTAAGTTAGAAGGATGTGCTCTTAAACTATTAAATGGGAAGTTATGAACTTTAACCCATTAAGGACTCTGGGTTTTTCCGTTTTTGCATTTTTGTTTTTTCCTCATTACCTTTAAAAATCATAATTCTTAAAATTTTGCACCTAAAAATCCATATGATGGATTGTAATGACATCAGTCATTTTACCCAAAAATCTACGGCGAAACGAAAAAAAAAATCGGAGCGGACTCATGACGTACCGGTACGTCATGAGTCCTTAAGGGGTTAAAATGTTATTATCATTTATAAAAAATTAAAAAAAAATTAACAAGCCACAGAGACATGTCAATGGTTTTTATTTTGGGTGGTCTGGGTGTTCATCCATCATAAGAATGTGGCTGAAAGCGTAAACAAATATAATTTACAGTATATACCGTATTTATCAAGTATACCACGCACCGGCCTATAACACGCACCCTCATTTTACCAAGGATATTTGGGTAAAAAAAGTTTTTTACCCAAATATCCTTGGTAAAATGAGGGTGCGTGTGTGTGCATGCATATACCCCGATACACCCCCAGGAAAGGCAGGGGGAGAGAGGCCGTCGCTGCCCGCTTCTCTCCCCCTGCCTTTCCTGGGGTCTAGAGTCCTGTGCGTCCCCTGCGTCATTGCTATGCACTGCACGGCGCGGCGCAATGACGAGTGACGTCTTTGCGCCGCACCATACAGTGCATAGCAATGACGCATGGGACGCACACCGGAGGCCTGAAACAGTGCGGACCCGACCCCGGCAACAGGTAATTATACAACCGGGGATGGGGGAGGCAACGGGGCAGCGGCACCGGCAATGGGTGCCGCTGCCCCTTCTCTCCCCCTGTTTGTCGGCGCTGCTGCCCCATTGCCGGCACCGCTTTTCTCCCCCTAGCTATCGGCGCCGGCAATGGGGTAGCAGCACCGATAGCCAGGGGGAGAGAAGGGCCGGCAGCAGGGCTCTAGACCCCAGGACAGGCAGGGGCAGAGAAGCCGGCAGCGACGGCAGGTCTCTGCACCTGCAAAGCCGCTGCAGTTCATTGATTTAAAGCGCTCGCTTTAAATAATTGAACTGCAGCGGCTTTTCGGCGTATAAATACGGTATGTTACTTTTTTATGTGTCTAGCTTGTGTATTTGTCTCACAAATCCCTCTGAACTTCTGCTCACTCAGTCTGACATCCATGGCTCAGGAAGGGGCATATCTGAGACAAGCACTAAGCCTGCCCTCACTCACCATGCATTCACTACCTTTTTCAATTCATCTCTCTGCTGTGCTGCGTCTATTCATCCAATCACTGCAGACTACCATGTAACCCCTTACTTGCTGTTTTTCAGGCAGGAGTCTGACAGACAGAACAGAAGTGAGCACAGAGGAGTGTCGGTCTTCATTTTCACTGTGCTTTAGCAGGGACAAAGAAGATGATGAAGCCAACAGGTTTATTTTCTTGTCACACTTCGTGCTCCGGCCGCACGCACCGGCTGCGAGTGCATTGTCCTTGTGTCCCCGGCTGCCAGCGAAGCTGGGATTTGCATCACGGAAACGTGCCCGCATGGAATCCCAGCTCGTCACTCACCACGCTCTGCTGCCGTCTCCTCAACACTGTGTATCAGCTCTGGTGCACTTGTCCACGTCTCCTAGGGCCCATAATTAGTTGTACACCTGACACTACTCTATAAAGTCCCTGCACCTCCCCCACTTCCCTGCCAGATCTTCAGTGCCCCTAGCCTGAGATTAAGCATTCCATATTGCCTGTTTGCCTTACCCGTGTATCCAGACCTTTCCGCTACATTATTTGACTTCGCACCTTTGCTGCCTGCCTTGACCTTCTGCTACGTTTGACTACGCTACTGCTTTATCCTTTTGTACCTTGTCTTGTCGCGCTACCTGTGTGGTCGAGCCGTGTAGAGGGTAGCGACCTGGGTGTTGCCTGCCGCAGCAAGCCCATCCTGCCTTGCGGTGGGCTCTGGTGAAGACCGGCAGCACCTTAAACTCCGCTCCCCAATACGGTCCGTATCATCAGCCACACAGGTTAGAGGATCCACATCCAGCTCCACAACATTTCTCAATGGTATGATGTGATGTTTTTTTATAAGCCATGACCCTAAGTGGTGTTTTTTATAAGCCATGATTTCTATAAAAAGGAAATGCATTTTTTTCTGTGAGAAAGGTTCATGTTTTGCCTTTATTTAGTGCTTTATAAACAGATTTTTAGTTGCAGAGAGGAGCAGAAACCCTGGCCTATAGTCATTTACAGTGACACACGCTTTTTCAAGATCTTGTGAGTAACCCCCTACTCTTAAAGGCGTACTCTGCCCCTAGACATTTTATCCCCTATCCAAAGGATAGGGGGATAAGATGTTTAATCGCGGGGGTCCCGCTGCTGGGGACCCCTGGAATCTCGGCTTCAGCACCCCACTGTCATTACTGCACAGAGCAAACTTGGGGCTGGAGCCCCATACAATACAGGGGCCGGAGCATCGTGATGTCACAGCCCTGCCCCTCGCGATGTCACGGCCCGCCCCATTAATGCAAGTCTATGGGAGGGGGCATACCGGCTGCCACGCCCTCACCCATAGACTTGTATTGAGGGGGAGGGCCGTGACATCATAAGGGGTGGATCTGTGATGTCACGATGCTCCAGCCCTGTATCGCCCGTCATTATGCACAGAACAAGTTTGGTCTGGGCAGTAATGACAGCGGGGTTCTGCAGCCGAGATCCTGGGGGTTCCCAATGGCGAGACCCCCGCGATCTGACATCTTATTCCCTATCCTTTGAATAGGGGATAAGATGTCTAGGGGTGGAGTACCCCTTTAGGCTTCTATATAATAGTGAAAACACGATTAACAACATAATAAAATAATTCATAAAAATTATACAAATTTACTGTAATCCTGTTATTTCATATGAATGGCCCCAAAAGCATAACTATTTAAAATACATTAGATTTCCATTTGTAAATTTTTTTTATGTTTATGATGACTTTCAGCATTCAGAATCCTTTGTATCCCTGCAAAGGTTAACTCCTTGCTACCGGTGTTATGTACTTCTCTCATATGTTGAATCAATCGTAGATTGCCTTTGTCTGTCCTAATTGAACTACAGTGTTCTCTAAAGGATACAAATGGTGTGCAGGTCTCCTTCGCTAACTAGTAATATTTACACTGAGAATTTATTACATATCCAATATCACATGATCAGAAGGTGATAAAATCTGTTACATAGTATTCACAGAAAAAAACAACCATTTTTATAAAAAATTTATTGAAAATATTTCTTATTATAAATGAAAAACATACAGATAACTCCAGAGGAGTTTTCATGTCCTTCTCTAATTTCCTCCCAAATGCCAAAAATATTGAGTCTATGTTCACACTCCAGAATTTCTGTGCAGAATTCTGCATTAGAATTCTGGACGGAGATTCTGCAGCAGCTAAGTTACATTGATTTCAATGGTATCCTCTTTCGCTGTGCACAAAGCAGAATTTCAGGGCCAGAAACATCTGTGCCAGAAAAATTAAAATACCAGTGTTTGCAGATAGAATGGTCATGTCGATTCTTTCTGCTGACTCCGTATGGAACACATTGCCGTCTATCAAGAGGTTATTCTTGAGTGGTCCTAGCGCCAGCATGTTATGGCGGTGCCCACAGTCTGCAGAATGTCTGCACAGAGATTTTCGGCGTGGATATTCTGACATATGAGTTGAATAGAGATTGTGCAACTCCAAAGGGAACAGGCACTGCTTTAAGTGATGCAAAAGCACTCTGTAATACAGGGTGGGCCATTTATATGGATACGCCTTAATAAAATGGGAATGGTTGATGATATTAACTTCCTGTTTGTCGCACATTAGTATATGTGAGGGGGGAAACTTTTCAAAATGGGTGGTGACCATGGTGGCCATTTTGAAGTCAGCCATTTTGATTCCAACTTTAGCTTTTTCAATAGGAGGAGGGTCATGTGACACATCAAACTTATTGGGAATTTCACAAGAAAAACAATGATGTGCTTGGTTTTAACATAACTTTATTCTTTCATGAGTTATTTACAAGTTTCTGACCACTTATAAAATGTGTTCAATGTGCTGCCCATTGTGTTGGATTGTCAATGCAACCCTCTTCTCCCACTCTTCACACACTGATAGCAACACCGCAGGAGAAACGCAAGCATAGGCTTCCAGTATCCGTAGTTCCAGGTGCTGCAGAATGGGAAAAACAAAAATTGGAACAGGACCCTCAGTTTACGCAGAAGATTTTGTTCAGTGATGAGGCAAACTTTTATATGAATGGTGAAGTTAGCAAACAATACCACCGCTATTGGTCTGACACTAACCCACATTGGATAGATCCCTCCAAGACTGTTGGAACACAAAAATTGATGGTCTGGTGTGGTATATGGGGTACAAAGATAGTGGGGCCATTCTTCATCAATGTAAACCTCAAGGCCAGTGGATATGTGAAATTGCTACATGATGATGTGTTTCCCTCTTTATGCACTGAAGCTGGCACGTTCCCTGAGTTTTTCCAGCAAGAAGGCACTCCACCACATTATGGGTGTCAGGTCCGAGCATTCCTAGATGAACAGTTTCCTGGAAAGTGGATTGGTCGTCGTGGGCCAGTTGAATGGCCCCCAAGGTCTCCAGATCTGACCCCCTTAGACTTTTATCTTTGGGGTCATCTGAAGGCAATTGTCTATGCTGTGAAGATACGAGATGTGCAGCACCTGAAACTACGGATACTGGAAGCCTGTGCTAGCATTTCTCCTGCGGTGTTGCTATTAGTGTGTGAAGAGTGGGAGAAGAGGGTTGCATTGACAATCCAACACAATGGGCAGCACATTGAACACATTTTATAAGTGGTCAGAAACTTGTAAATAACTCATGAAATAATAAGGTTACATTAAAACCAAGCACATCATTGTTTTTCTTGTGAAATTCCCAATACGTTTGATGTGTCACATGACCCTCTTCCTATTGAAAAAACAAAAGTTGGATGCAAAATGGCTGACTTCAAAATGGCCGCCATGGTCACCACCCATCTTGAAAAGTTTCCCCCCTCACATATACTAATGTGCCACAAACAGGAAGTTATTATCACTAACCATTCCCATTTTATTAAGGTGTATCCATATAAATGGCCCACCCTGTAGTTCACTTCCTTGCCCTACCACCTCTGGGGGACCAAGGAGGGGATTGACACCTGATCAGTTGCCGCAGCGCCAAAAGAGGAAGACTTGATATGTTGTTGAGTAACACCTCATTGCCTTGCTCGGGGCAATCTTATATTGTTTTACCATGTTTTCTCTACTTATGGATGGTAGCTGTACCTTTCACATGCTTAGATATGAGCAGGCCTTATGTGATGGCAGTGCTCTACCAATACGCCCCTCCACCCATCACACCCGCCTTGTTGAGGTCCCGCCTCAGACCAGTATTATCCTCCTCCCCTTCGGTTGCGGAGCTCCAACCGCTCAGCTCCCTGACCCCCCCCCCCCTGGTTTCTTATTCCCCCCTACGTTACATGGCTCCCACCCGCTCTCTTCCACAGGGCTTAACGCCTGCCCAGATATTGTTAAGCCTGTTATATTCTCATACCTCCCCCTTCTGGAGAGATTATATAGAATGTCAATTGACCTCGACCTCATCCATCCCTGTATATTGTTACTTGTAGATGGTTTGCATACCTGTTCTGTAGGCTTGAAGCCGGCGCCTCTACTGTGTTACCCCCACTAGGTCGGTAGTCAGACTGGTTCTGACTTCTCTTTTAGCCCTTATGGCTTTCTTCTGTAGTCCCTCTGCGGCTGCTTTTCTCTCCTCCTGTTGTTTCTCCACTTTACTTCTCTGTTTTCCTTCTTTTTTGCAGGCCTCCTATCACGCCTTCACCTCATGAGCTTGGCATCCTCTCGACCCCTGGACCCTATGGTGAGTGTGATTTCCCACATGTACACGTTGATGGCAGCTGACATCAAATTAGCTTCCCTGAACACGAAGGGCTTTAACACACCAGAGAAGCGGGCACAAACCCTATATACACTCCACATACGAAAAGTTCACATACTGGCCCTCCAGGAAACCCATTTTAAAGCGGAACACATTTCCAAACTAAACAACAGATACTACCCTCAGTGGCTGCACTGTGTCAACCCTGAAGCCAGGACCAAAGGGGTGTCCCTTGCATTCCATAGCTCCCTACTGATTAAAATATTCTCCTCCGCTATAGATCCTAATGATAGGTATATTTTCGCAAACTGCGAACTATCTGGACAATAACTTATGGTTGCCTCCCTGTATGCCCCCTAATCATGGCCAAATGCCCTTTCTCCTGAGAACGCTGGACACCCTGACCGCTGAGTCCTCGACAGGCAGATCCAATATATCTCATCATAAACTCCGAGCGCTTAGAACTAAACTTCATGCTCTTCAGCTTAGTGACGTGTGGAGGGCCCTAAACCCTCAGGAAAGGGATTACACATTTTATTCTAACCCTCATCAATCACACAGTCATATTGACTACATTGGGCATCCTCTCGACCCCTGGACCCTATGGTGAGGTTCATTTCACACATGTACACGATGATGGCAGCTGACATCAAATTAGCTTCCTTGAACATGAAGGGCTTTAACACACCAGAGAACAAACCCTATATACATTCCACAGACAAAAAGTTCACATACTTGCGCTCCAGGAATCCCATTTTAATCATACAGCCGCATTGACTACATTTTTTGTCCATATCACCTCCTACCCTCAGTCTCCTCGGTCAAGATTGGTGTGATGACTCTCTCAGATCACGCACTGGTATTCTGCACCTTTTCGCTCCCCTCCTTTGCCAAGCCCCAATCCTCTTGGACTCACTCTGTCTCCAGGACCTGAGGGAAACATCCAACACTTCACACAAGATCATGCTTCCGACCCCTCTACCCCGATGGTCAAATGGGAAACACTTAAGTGTGTGCTCAGAGGAATCTTCATAAAACATGGGGCTCGGCTGAAGAGGACGGCTTCCATTAAGATGCACACCCTTCTCCTATAGCTCAAACAGAATTACAACACAAACGTTCACAACTAGAGGCTACATATCGTGACCTCCTTCGGGTCCCACATGACCTGTTGGACTTACTGAGCAAGAGTCACCACCACTACAAACAAGTGGCGGGACGGTTGTTCTAAGAGTGGAGCAACAAGTCAGGGCGTTTGTTAGCGAACGCGCTCAGAGACAAAAAATCCAAACTCTTTATCTCTCACATCCGATCCTCTCCAGATCTAATTTCGCACCTCACCCCAGACATTCTATCGACAATCCGTCAATATCATTCAGATCTGTACAACTTACCGCCCCCTCAGTCCCACTCCCCAAAGGGTCCAGCCAGGCCTTCATTGGAGCAATACATTGCCGACATGGCGCTCCCCACGCTCTCTGAAACGACTATCCACCAATTGGAAGCTCCATTCTCTTTAGTCGAATTCGAGCAAGCTATTGCCTCCATGCCGGCGGGTAAGAGCCCGGGACCTGATGGTTACTTGGCTAAGTTTTACAGATCCTTGCACCCAGACATATCCATCACGTTGCTGTCTGCCTTTAACTCCATCTCCTCAGAATCCCCCACCCCCCTGCATTCTTGAGAGCTTATATTACTGTCATTCCTAAAGAGGGGAAAGACCGCCTGCTATGCTTGAGTTACCGCCCCATCTCCCTTATTAATAATGATATCAAACTATTTGCTAAGCTAATAGCGAACAAGAGAAGACAGATCAAAAAATAAAGAAAAGAGAAAAGAGTAGGTGTGTGATAAAATTGAGATACCACAGTAACACCCTCCCTGAATAAATTAAACCCGTAAATGTGACTCCAAACTAAACATTACAAATAGAAAGCAAAAAAGCCCCAAAAAGAGTCACTTGTTATGTAAAAGTAAGACACATTTTATTGGAATGCACTAAAATTAGATACACAGATAAAGAGAAAGACAATGCATCTCAAAAGGCGGCAACGCCGGATACCCTGCAGAGAAGATGGTAGTATGGGGGTATTGCACATAAGCCAGTGCTCAGACAATACATATAAATACAGACACCATACTATAAAATATTAGCATGTATATAAAAAATGAAAAGGTGCACAATGCAAGTCGATAAGGTGCTGTATGCTAGGGTGTATGGACAACCCATACACCAGGAATAATGTGCACAGTGAAAATCAAAGTGTGGTCAATACCCACAACAAGTAAAACAGAAACAGGAAAACTGCAGGGACCGGGGTGCCGCCACTGCAACGCGTGTTTGCCAAAACGCGTGTGGGAGTGGCGGCACCCCGGTCCCTGCAGTTTTCCTGTTTCTGATTTACTTGTTGGGGGGTATTGTGCACACTTTGATTTTCATTGTGTACTTTATTCCTGGTGTAAGGGTTGTCCATACACCCTAGCATACAGCACCTTATCGACTTGCATTGTGCACCTTTTCATTGTCTATATACATGCTGCTGTTTTATAGTATGGTGTCTGTATTTATATGTATTATCTGAGCACTGGCTTATGTGCAATACCCCCATTTGAAATTAAAAAGGTAACCATCTACAGGTAAGGTACAGTTTGCTATTGTGTCTGAACAGCTGTCCATTGGTGTCTGCAGTTCTTTGTAGCAAATAGAGAAAACAGATTCCCTTTAATGGAACCATGTTCAGGGCATGCCACCCACACAAAAAGGCTTTTAAGCTAAAAAAAATGCATAGGGAGGCACTTAGCTAGAATTTCTATAGATTATTTAGCTCACATATTTCATGTACTGGGTTTTTAGGCCACATTAGTCATAGTATATGCTACATTAACCATAAGTACTTTTAGGGCACACATTTTTAAGTTGTTGGTTGGATGCTTCATTCATGTTACTATTTAAACTGCTGTGGCTCTGGCATCATTGGGTGTCACTCATTTTTCAGTTGTCTTGATTTATTGCATTGTTTTCATATTTGTTAATTAGCAGTACACATTTTATTTCCTTCTGTGGCACGTCAACCTTTTTTCTGTAGGTTTATAAAATTTGCCAGTTAACTATAGGTGTTATTTGTAATACACTGTGCCTTTTTACCTAAAACAAATGCATCGGGAAGGTATACTCCTTAAAGGAGATTTGTAGTGTTTATAACTTATCACCTATCTGAAGGATAGGAGATAAGTTATAGATCGCGGGGGGTCAGAGCGCTGGGCCCTTACGCGATCTCCTGTACGGGGCTGCGGCAGTCTGCCAAAAGGACCGTGTCATCCCCAGCAGAAAGCCGCAGCAGGCTCCATCCATATATCAGTATGGGATTCATGGAAGGGCATGCCAGCTGCCGCATCATGCGGAGACGGAACACCCTGTACATTGCCGTGGCCCAGTACAGGAAATAGCGGGGTCCCCAGCACTCAGTTAAGGAATAAGTTATGAGCACTACAGATGTCCTTTACATTTGTGTGTACATGCCCTAAGCTGTCGTATAGGATTAATTACAGGAAAGACAAAAATCATTCATTACTTACATCCATACACTCGGCATCCCAAGAGCTATTAAATGGCGTAATTGGATGCAGTTCAAAAATGTTGGCTGTGGTTCTTGCCTTGAATGATAAATACTAGAGATGAGCAATTTGAATCTGATGAAGTCGAATTCATTCCGAATTTCATGAAAAATTCAATTCGGACCAAATCCAAACTTCGACTCAATTCGAAATAATTAATTTCTTCATTTGCGAAACCCCTGCAATCGTCCTGTATAATGTACAGATGCAAGTGGCTCCTGTGCTCGCATCTCTGCAATAGATAGAACAAGCAAAGTGGGTGTCAGGAGTGACACCCGCTGTGATCTGTCCTCAACTGCAGGTACTACTGCTCCCAACATGAAGCACACTCTGCTCCATGCTGGGAGCTGTAGTACCTGCATTAATAGACAGCTCGCAGCAGGTGTTACTTCTGATACCAGATGCAATCGCCCTGTACAATGTATAGATACGGGCGGACGCTCTTCTCTGGTCCCACTGTAGTATGAGTCTATGCCGTATATATACCTATTATTCATTTTTCCGCAGAGAGCTGTGAGTGGCTGGAACCATCTGGCCAATCACATCTCTCTACGGGAAATATGAATATGTGATGTGAATTTTATTCACATCACTGGCCGGCCGGAGTATAGTGCAGAGATGCTAGCGCAGGAGAAAGCCACTCCATCTCTGCAATAGAAAGCACAATCACATCGGGGGACATGTCGAGCGGCGGTGGTGAATGAATGAATGAAGCCTACATGCGGGAAATGTCGGCTTAATTCATCCATCCACCGCCTCCGCCGTTTCCTGAAATGTTCCCGACAAGTCAGCAGAAGGGGAAATAAAGACACTGGGGGGGGGGGGAGTGGGGGGGAATAAGGATAAGCACACTTCGACCAATGAATTATCATAAACACACTGGGGCCAATGAATTATTATAACTATGCATGGGGGGCATACATTTGGGGGTCAAATTAGTAGTTTAAAAACCCCGCCGGGAGCCCTGAATGGCTCCTCGGTGGCGGCCATTCAGGGCTCCCGGTGGGGAATTTAAAAGTGAAAATAAAAATACACTCTACATTGCAGGGGAGCGGGTGTTTAATAACTTCTGATCGCATCGGGTCTCAGAATCTCAGAAGTGAGAAGTGAATCCGTCAGCTCATGTACTACAACTCCCATAATAAACAGTCTGTTCCATGACGGGGGTAGTAGTACAAACACTAATGTAACCTCCCCAGCCACCGGCAGACTCCCGCAGCCGGGGAACTACTACTCCCATCATGGAAACAAATCTGTCTCATGATGGGAGTAGTAGTAGTCCCGGCTATGGGAGTCTGTAGGCAGAGGTATTAAAACAGCCTTAAAATAACGGTACATGACGGATGTTTTAACAGGTCTTAACGGAGGAATATGCCTGTTATTTTGACGGAAATTATTCAGCCATTAGCCCCTGTTATTTCATCTGCTATTATACATCTGTTTTTTAATTATTCAATACAGAAAATGGATGTTTAGTAAGGGATGAATACTCATAGTGTTAAAGCAGCCTAAAATGTAGACTCTATTCTTGAGTGTATAAAAAATTATAAAGCCACCAAAAAAACAGTGATTCATTTATGTGGGTGGGTAGGGACCTAAATATGTAATAATAAAAATGTACAACACAAATATACAGTACAACACAAATAAGAAACATAGCCATACATCCACCATTTGTATTTTGATCTACTTGCTTCTCACCACCTAGTCAGAGTGGTTCCCTAACCTAACACTGGCATAGCACCGGGTGGCGACCACTGCTTCCGAGACGCCATGTCCACAGGAGGAACAACCCAGTGGCCAGGCAGCCCCACTGCTGCCTGACCAAGCCCCTAGCTTTGGGCCGCACCACCCAACAGACAAAGTATCACAGAAACAATGGCCGCGACAGAGAACCACACGAGTGTGAACACTTACCATGTGCTCCCTACCAGGGAGAACGCAAGGAGGAACCCCTTATGCAGTGTCCTGCTTATTTAAAATGCCTGGGCCGAATGGGTGGAGTCGAGTGCTGGCCATGGAAGAAGGGAGAAACTACAAATGTACAAAACAAATAGAGAAACATAGCCACACATCCACCATTTGTACTTTTTGATCAAAATGTATACTAACAAACTGTTAGTATATATCACCTACACTCTCCTAAGGAAGAATAATATATAATCAATTACCAATAGATAGCAACCACTACCATAGCTATAAGCCCACACTTGCTACCAAAAAGGATATACTCCAATACCATCAAATCCCAAAACTTCATTAATATTACATGTTACATGATTATCAAAAACGACTCAAAAAAGGACAGACACCCCTTACCCATAATGCACCCCAATTGGCAACAGCTTCCCCTGCCGCAATATATGCCATTTGGGGACCCCCTGACAAAGTGGGTTAACCCACGAAACAACGTCCGTTGAGGGTGCATGGGGTCCCCAAATGGCAGCTGGCAATAGGCTAGGAGAAGGTAATGCACTGTTATAAATGTGATTGCAACATTGCCTGAAATTGTATACATACGGAGGATGATCTAAGGTTTCATATGTATATTGCCTATGTAATCATTCATCTATTGCGGCAGGGGATGCTGTTGCCAATTGGGGTGCATGTTTTTTATGGGTTACTGGTGTCTGTCCTTTTTTGAGTTGTTTTTGATAATCATGTAACATGTAATATTAATACAGTTTTTGGATTTGATGGTATTGGAGTACATCCTTTTTGGTAGCAAGTGTAGGTTTATAACAAACTGTTAGTGTTTGAATTTATGCTGAAAAGCAAGTAGATCAAAATACAAATTGTGGATGTGCGGCTGTGTTTCTTTTTCTCTTTGTGTTTTACAATTGTAGTCTCTCCCCTCTTTCATAGCCAGCACTCTGTCCCTTCAATTCGGCTCAGGCGTTTTTAATTAGCAGGAGACTGCATAAAGGTTTCTTCCTAGCATTCTCCCAGCCCTCTGGCATGGAGCATTTGGTAGATATTCACAATGATGTCGTTGCACTACTGCGGTCATTGTTACTGTGATGCTTTGTCTGTGGGGTGGAGTGGCCCAGAGCCAGGGGCTTGGTCAGGCAGCAGTGGGGCTGCCTGGCCACTAGGTCACTTCACTCCCCCTGTGGGCATGGTGTTGTGGTGGTGGCCGCCGCCCGGCACTACACAAATATTGGGTTAGGGACCCACTCTAAATAGGTGGCCTTGACGTGGTGAGTGGGCTTGTACTTTTTGATCAAAATGTATACTAACAACCTGGTAGTGTTTGAATTTATGCTGAGAAGGAAGTAGATCAAAATACAAATTGTGTATGTGCGGCTGTGTTTCTTTTTCTCTTTGTGTTTTACAATTGTAGTCTGTCCCCTCTTTCATAGCCAGCACTCTGCTCCACCCATTTGGCCCAGGCATTTTTAATTAGCAAGGGTTTCCTCCTAGCATTCTCCCAGCCCTCTAGCAGGGAGCACTTGGTAGGTATTCACATTGGTGTGGTTGCACTGCAGCGGTCATTGTTACTGTGATGCTTTGTCTGTAGGGTGGTGTGGCCCGGAGCCAGGGGCTTGGTTGGGCAGCAGTTGGGCTTACTGGCCACTGGGTCTCTCCCCCTGTGGGCATGATGTTGCGGTGGTGGTGGCCGCCTCCGACGCTACGCCAATGTTGGGTTAGGGACCCACTCTAAAAAGGTGGCCTTGACATGGTGAGTGGGCTTGTACTTTTTGATCAAATTGTATACTAACAACCTGTTAGTGTTTGAATTTATGCTGAGAAGCAGGTAGATCAAAATAAAAATTTTGGATGTGCGGCTGTGTTTCTTTTTATCTTTGTGTTTTACAGTAATAATAAAAATGTAGACCATGGGGCCATTTAAATGTAAAAATAATAATAATAATTTTTTTAATTACATTTTATTTGTAATGTATTTTAAAATTCTGTTTAATAAAGTTTGTGTATGTGTGTTTCACTGTTTTCTCTCTATTTTGCCTTGCACTTTTTACATATTTTGCTACTGTTGCAGACTGTAATTTAAACTGGAATAAGTATTTAACCCCTTCGATCCTCTCTGAGTAAATGCTTGATAGAACCACCGTTCTTTGCAATTATAGCTGTAAATCTTTTGGGGTATGGGAAATGTTTGTTCATTTTTCTTGGAAAAAATGCTGAAGCTCAGTCAGATTGCATGGGGACCGCCTGTATAAAACAATTCTCAAGTCTTGTCATAAATTCTATATGGGCTTAGACTGAGCCATTTTAGGACATTCACTTTGATTTAAACCATTACATTGACGTCCTGGCTGTATGTTTAGGGTCGTTGGGGAGATTTATCAAAACATGTGCAGAGGAAAATTGGAGAAGTTGCCCAAAGCAACCAATCAGATTGCTTCTTTAATTCTTAAAAAGGCATCTGAAAGATGAAAGAAGCGACCTGATTGGTTGCTATGGACAACTGGTCAGTTTTTCTCCTTAATCATCCCAATTGTCCCGCTGATAGATGTACCTCTGTCCTAATCCCAATTCTTTTACATGCTGCATTAGATATTCTTCAAGGATTGCCCTGAAGTTGGCTCCATCCATCTTTCCATTATTTCTGACCAGTTTCCCCATACCTGATGAAAACATTGTGTGTTCAGTTTAATAGGTAGTGTTGGGTTTTTACCACACATAGCGTTTTGCACTGAGGCCAAAAAGTTAAATGTTGGTCTCATCTGACCAAAGCCCCATCTTCTATATGTTTACTGTGTCTACCTCATGGCTTGTGGGAGCCGCTTTCCTCTCACCCCTTTTCCATAAAGGTCAGATGTGTGGAGTTGTCCTGTGCAGTTGTTGATCTTTGTAGCTCCTTCAGAGTTAGCATGGGCCTCTTGGTTACTTCTCTTATTTATTTTCTACTTGACAGGTTGTCAATTTGGGTGGGCAGCTTTGTCTTGCAAGCTTTGCTGTTGCGGTTATATATTCTTTTTATAATGAAACCCTGCTTTTTACTTCTTCACAACTCTATCTAGGACCTGTTTGGTTGACTCCTTGGTCTCCTTGCTGCTGTTTGTTCAGTAATTCTCTCTAACAAACTCTGAGGCCTTCACAGAACAGGTGTATTTGTACTGAGATAAAATTTTAGACAGGTGGACACTATTAACTATTCACTAATGTGACTTGCAAATATGACTTGTAAAGGCTATTGATCACACCAGATCTTTATTTCACAGTAAAGGGGGAGAATACATAGGCACTCAACACTTTCAGATTTTTTTTCTGGAAATAAACCTGAAATCCATTTAAAATTTCCCCGCACTTCAAAATAGCAAAAAAGGATAACAGCAGCACACCAATATCCAAAAGCAAAAGGGTTTAAAAACTTTTCTAATTTTGAATATTGATGTACTGCAGTTATCTTTTTTTGCTGTGTAATCGGTGAGCTTTTGACCAGAGCTTTTATCACTGTGAGCACAATTCTGCATGTCTTGTCTTCTTGAGAAAGATAGATTGACAAATAGTAAAAGATATATAAAAAAAAATTAAAAGGTGTAAATAAACCTGTGAAATATTTATTTGAATAAACATTTTCTCTCTAATGCTACAATCCCATGCAGCCTTAGAGAGTAACGCAAAATGTGCAGCGCAGTGGGAAATATACTGTGTATTCAGCTGGGCATACACACAGGGATAGCTGACAGCAGCCCTGTGTATTCAGTGAGGTTTGGTGGCGTTCACATGAGAGGATAGGGCTTGTTTCATTTCATACCTCCGTGGGCTGTCCGCAGCAGACCCCATTGGCTTCAAAGGGATCTGTGGCGGAGGTTTTTTGCAGCAGAGATCCCCTCACATGCATGGAGTATATATATCAGTGCCTCCAGCTGTTGCAAGACTACAACTCTTAGGCCAATGGCTGTCTGGGAATGCTGGGAGTTGTAGTATTGCAACAGCTGGAGGCACATTGGTTGGGAAACACTGGTGTGTGTGTAAAGCTATAAATATATATATAATAAAATGAGGTAATGTAGTGCTACTTTTCAAAGTCCATATTAGGTGCCATCGCCCCAGACTCGATCACGGGATAAAAAAATATAAAAAAAAGCACAGCACTCCTCCAAATGGTGAAGAAAAAAAGTGAATTTATTGGCTCACATAGCGGGCTAACACCCCCAGGGACCTCTAAGGGAGGCGGTGCACACAGACAGTAAATGTTCCCAGCAAGTGGCTTCTGCTCTGATTTTTTTTTTCTTAAAGGGACAGATCTTTTTAATAGCAAAAAAATATTTTAAAAAAAGTGACAGCTGTGGAGACAGGCCGAGGAGAAAGCTCAATTACTTTTTTTTTTTTTTTTTTTACATTAACTCGTCTCGGCGCGGAACAGGAGCAAAGGCAGCAGCAGGGGACTGGGAGCCAAGAAGAACTAAGTGAACCCAGCCCCTGCACCCATCCACCCCATTTGATAGTGTACAGTGACCAGCCCAGGACCCAGCACTAGTCACACAAAAAGCCGGAGCTGCTGCTTCCTGAATCCTGTGCTCTGGTGCTTCTGTATTTCACAGTGCAATTCAGGAGTGCCAGAGGACCAAAACCAGAAGCAGTGTAGTCCAGGACCCCTTCACCAAAAAAAGGTTCTCTACAAGATGGGGAACAGGAAAACCAACTGATCATGGAAGACCCAGACTTACCAGGAACAATGTGGGTCACAACCAAGGGCAACTACATTAATAACAAGGCAGGCACATGGGTTACACAAAATATTAAAAATTAAATATAAAATATGAAAACAATTGGGTAATATATACATAGTTATATAAATTGCCACTTTATAATTATGTAGATTAAAAGTGGTGAAACAACCCCTTTTACTAACTTTAGCATGTGAAGATCTGTGATTGTGAATTCAAACATTCAAATTGGTAAAATATTCACAAATTGGAATCATAGTAAATTGCAAATGCATGCAAATTGTATGTATTATTGACACATGTAAAGAACTTTACAGAGGGAGTGAATGAATATATAACCGTGTACCTGTAAAATCAATTATAGACATCATTATTAGGTGAGATTAAATAAGAGGCACAAGTCATCATACTCCAGCACATCTTCTACCAACTAAATTATTTATTTACACTGTCCATATCCCTTTGTGTTTATTAAGAACTATTTAGTAGTATTGACTAGTTGCATGTTACTACATCACATCAGTAAATTTTATTTACTTTCTTTTATTGGTACGCCATTAATAAAGCCTATGTTATTGTAGCTTTAACAGTCATCCAATAAATATAGGGAAATAAGTGAAAATGCAACTTAAGATATTCGAAGGTCGACAAAAACAATGTTGTAAATTTACTCTCAGTACTTTAATGATAGGTGAATGGCACTCTAGACACTACCACAAACGCACATAGTTAGTAAATAATGTCTGATTTACTCCCATTTGCAAGCCTTAAGAAATAGACCTGATTTATTAAGTTTTAGTACCAGTAAATTGCCACTAAAAGCATCCAAACAGGAGCAACATAAGGTTGTTTTTACTGATGCCTCAAATTACTCTGTCAGCACTCCGAATACAGTAGATCAAATGTTTATTCCAGTGCAGCACATGTTCTTGCTTGTTGCAAAGCAGAAATGCAGTACTTGACCACAGATTAGATAATTTTAGAATATATTACATGTTAACACATTCAATGGCTTCTCTGAGAATTGTTCACAATAACATACTGGAAGGTCATGTGTCATAAATTGTATGGTAAATAATAAATGAAATGTATGCAGGGCATATTTATTTAAAACAAAATCACAGTCATACACAACCTTTTATTCTATACACAGAAGAAGCTTGGAAAGATTGGCTGTAGGCAATATATTATATGCATTACAAGTGTTATGGTCACTTCAAAGCCACTCTCTAAAGCAAAATATAAATTACAAATACATGTTTAACCACTTAAGGACATTGGACATAAATGTACATTCTGATGCCCTGGTGCTTACCGCCCTAGCGGCATTTTGGCTATGAAGCAAGCGAAGGAGCAGCTGTGCGCTCACAGTCAATGATAGACAATTGTGATCTCATTGTTCTAAAATGTAAGTGCTGTGGTTAGAGATGAGCGAACTTACAGTAAATTTGATTCGTCACGAACTTCTCGGCTCGGCAGCTGATGACTTTTCCTGCATAAATTAGTTCAGCTTTCAGGTGCTCCGGTGGGCTGGAAAAGATGGATACAGTCCTAGGAGAATCTTTCCTAGGAATGTATCCACCTTTTCCAGCCCACGGGAGCACCTGAAGGTTGAACTAATTTACGCAGGATAAGTCATCAACTGCCGAGCCTAGAAGTTTGTGACAAATCGAATTTACTGTAAGTTCGCTCATCTCTAGCTGTGATCAATAACGACAATGACACTTTAGTTCTGGAATGACTGTCTCCCTAACCGATTGTCATCCACCAACATGTATGCGGGGTCTGATCAGTTTGAATGTCCTTTGGAGGTCCACTCTCCTGCTTTAAGCAGTTCCAAGGTTTGATCTGCCCATAGAGCCTACTGAGCCAGGCTCTATTAGTAGATAGCCTATAACATTAATGCTATGCATAATGTAATCTAATGATTACAAATAAAAGTCACATATAGAGCCTTAAAAAGTATACATAAAATTAAAAAAAAAAACTTTAATACAAATAAGTCTCTCTCCTTATACAAATTAAAATTCCCCCACCATTGTATAAAAAAATATATATATATAAATAAATATATATATATATATATATATATATATATATATATATATATATATATATATATATAAAATTATATTTGGTAAGGTCTGAACAATTAAAACACAATTGTAATGATCCTGTATGGTAAATGGCATAAAATTAAAGAAATACCAAAGTTCAAAATTTCAGATTTTGGGTCATATCACATCCCAGTAAAAATATTATTAACCCCTTAAGGACTGAGCCCTTTTTCACCTTAAGGACTCGGCCATTTTTTGCAAATCTGACCACTGTCACTTTAAACATTAATAACTCTGGAATGCTTTTAGTTATCATTCTGATTCCGAGATTGTTTTTTCGTGACATATTCTACTTTAACTTAGTGGTAAAATTTTTTGGTAACTTGCATCCTTTCTTGGTGAAAAATCCCCAAATTTGATGAAAAATTTGAAAATTTTGCATTTTTCTAACTTTGAAGCTCTCTGCTTGTAAGGAAAATGGATATTCAAAATATTTTTTTTTATTCACATATATAATATGTCTACTTTATATTTGCATCATAAAATTGATGAGTTTTTACTTTTGGAAGACACCAGAGGGCTTCAAAGTTTCGCAGCAATTTTCCAATTTTTCACAAAATTTTGAAACTCGCTTTTTTTCAGGGACCAGTTCAGGTTTGAAGTGGATTTGAAGGGTCTTCATATTAGAAATACCCCACAAATGACCCCATTATAAAAACTGAACCACCCAAAGTATTCAAAATGACATTCAGTAAGCGTTTTAACCCTTTACGGGTTTCACAGGAATAGCAGCAAAGTGAAGGAGAAAATTCACAATCTTCATTTTTTACACTCGCATGTTCTTGTAGACCCAATTTTTGAATTTTTGCAAGGGGTAAAAAGGAGAAAATTTTTACTTGTTTTTGAAACCCAATTTCTCTCGAGTAAGCACATACCTCATATGTCTATGTAAAGTGTTCGGCGGGTGCAGTAGAGGGCTCAGAAGGGAAGGAGCGTCAAATGGTTTTTGGGGGGCATGTCACCTTTAGGAAGCCCCTATGGTGCCAGAACAGCAAAAAAAAACACATGGCATACCATTTTGGAAACTAGACCCCTCGGGGAACGTAACAAGGGGTAATGTGAACCTTAATACCCCACAGGTGATTCACGACTTTTGCATATGTAAAAAAAAATAAAAATTTTTTACCTAAAATGCTTGGTTTCCCTAAAGTTTTACATTTTTAAAAAGGGTAATAGCAGAAAATACCCCCCAAAATTTGAAGCCCAATTTCTCCCGATTCAGAAAACACCCCATATGGGGGTGAAAAGTGCTCTGCTGGCGCACTACAGGTCTCAAAAGAGAAGGAGTCACATTTGGCTTTTTTGAAGGAAATTTTGCTCTGGGGGCATGCCGCATTTAGGAAGCCCCTATGGTGCCAGGACAGCAAAAAAAAAACACATGGCATACCATTTTGGAAACTAGACCCCTCGGGGAACGTAACAAGGGGTAAAGTGAACCTTAATACCCTACAGGTGTTTCACGACTTTTGCATATGTAAAAAAAATATAAAAAAAATTACCTACAATGCTTGGTTTCCCAAAAAATTTACATTTATACAAAGGGTTAAAGCAGAAAATACCCCCCAAAATTTGAAGCCCAATTTCTCCCGATTCAGAAAACACCCCATATGGGGGTGAAAAGTGCTCTGCTGGCGCACTACAGGTCTCAGAAGAGAAGGAGTCACATTTGGCTTTTTGAAAGCAAATTTTGCTCGGGGGGGCATGCCGCATTTAGGAAGCCCCTATGGTGCCAGGACCGCAAAAAAACCCCACATGGCATACCATTTTGGAAACTAGAGCCCTCGGGGAATGTAACAAGGGGTTAAGTGAACCTTAATACCCCACAGGCGTTTCACGACTATTGAATATGTAAAAAAAAAAATAATAATTTTTACCTAAAATGCTTCTTTTCCCAAAAACTTTACATTTTTAAAAAGGGTAAAAGCAGAAAATACCCCACAAAATTTGAAGCCCAATTTCTCCCGAGTACGGCGATACCCCATATGTGATCCTTAACTGTTGCCTTGAAATACCACAGGGCTCCAAAGTGAGAGCGCCATGCGCATTTGAGGCCTAAATTAGGGATTGCATAGGGGTGGACATAGGGGTATTCTACGCCAGTGATTCCCAAACAGGGTGCCTCCAGCTGTTGTAAAACTCCCAGCATGTCTGGACAGTCAACGGCTGTCCAACAATACTGGGAGTTGTTGTTTTGCAACAGCTGGAGGCTCCGTTTTGGAAACCGTGGCGTACCAGACGTTTTTCATTTTTATTGGGGAGGGGAGCGGGGCTGTGTAGGGGTATGTGTCTATTTAGTGTTTTTTACTTTTTATTTTATTTTTTGTGATAGTGTAGTGTAGTGTTTTTAGGGTACAGTCGCACGGGCGGGGGTTCACAGTAGTTTCTCGCTGGAAGTTTGAGCTGTTGCAGAAAATTTGCTGCAGCTCAAACTTGCAGCCCGATACTTACTGTAAGCCTCCGCCCATGTGAGTGTACCCTGTACATTCACATTGGGAGGGACATCCAGCTGTTGTAAAACTACAACTCCCAGCATGCGCTGACAGACTGTACATGCTGAGAGTTTTAGTTTTGCAACAGCTGTAGACACACTGGTTATGTATCACGGAGTTTGTGACCTTACTCAGTGTTTCAAAACCAGTGTGCCTTCAGCTGTTGCAAAACTACAACTCCCAGCATGTACGGTGCATGGTGTAAGGTGACTGCTGTGAGTTGTAGTTTGCAACAGCTGGAGGCACACCGGTCGTGAAACACTGAGTTAGGTAAAAAAAAAAACTAAGTTTCACAACCAGTGTGCCTTCAGCTGTTGCAAAACTACAACTCTCAGCAGTCACCGACAGCCAACGGGCATGCCGGGAGTTGTAGTTATGCAACCAGCAGATGCACCACTACAACTCCCAGCATGCACTTTAGCTGTTTGTGCAAGTTGGGAGTTGTAGTTATACAACAGCTGAAGGTACACTTTTCCATAGAAAAAATGTGCCTCCAGCTGTTGCAAAACCATAAGTCCCAGCATGCCCATAAGGGAATGCTGGGAGTTGTGGTGGTCTGCCTCCTGCTGTTGCATAACTACAGCTCCCAGCATGCCCTTTTTGCATGCTGGGAGCTGTTGCTAAGCAACAGCAGGAGGCTGTAACTCACCTCCTGCTGTTGCTTCATCGCTGGACTGTCCCTCGCCGCCGCCGTCGCTCCTGGGGCCCCGATCCCAACATGGACGCCGGGGATCGGGGTCCCCAGCACCCGAGGTCGTCTTCCAGCACCCGCTCACACCCTCCGGAAGAGGGGCGGAGCGGGTGCGGGAGTGACACCCGCAGCAGGCGCCCTGATTGGTCGGCCGGTAATCCGGCCGACGAATCAGGGCGATCGTGAGGTGGCACCAGTGCCACCTCACCCCTGCAGGCTCTGGCTGTTCGGGGCCGTCAGAGACGGCTCGAGCAGCCAGTAATTCCGGGTCACCGGGTCACTGGAGACCCGATTGACCCGGAATCGCCGCAGATCGCTGGACTGAATTGTCCAGCGATCTGCGGCGATCGCCGACATGGGGGGGCATAATGACCCCCCTGGGCGATATGCCGGGATGCTTGCTGAACGATTTCAGCAGGCATCCGGCTCCAGTCCCCAACCGGCTAGCGGTGGGGACCGGAATTCCCACGGGCGTATGGATACGCCCTGCGGCCTTAAGGACTCGGAATGCAGGGCGTATCCATACGCCCTGCGTCCTTAAGAGGTTAAAAGTTATTAAAATTTGCATATGTACACAAGTGCTGTCGATAAAGATGCAAATCACTACATAAATTAACCCTCATATAGCCCCATATGCAGAAAAAATAAAAGTGTTAGAGATCAGAACGAAGTGCACTTTTCGGTAAACATGATACCTTATCTTTATTCTGTAGGTCCATTCGTTTACAAGGATAGCCAATTTATGTAGGTTTTATTTTACTTTACTACTTTTAAAAAATTATAACTACATACACCAAAATTTGTCTGCCTAACATTGTCCTCTTCTGACCCGTATACCTTTTTAATTTTTCCAATTATGGGGCTATTTGAGGGCTCATTTTTGCGCTGTGATCTGTAGTTTTTATCAGTACTATTTTAGTTTTGATGGAACTTTTTGATAACTGTTTATAATTTTTTTTTATGTTATATCAAGTGACCATCCAGTTTAACTAACCTTATATTTTAATAGCTCTGACATTTACTCACGTGGTGGTACCACATATGATTATTTTTATTTTTTATTTAAATCATGGAAAAAGGGGGGTAATAAAAAACTTTTATTGTTTTACACTTTTTTTCTAGTCCTCATAGGGGCTATAACATGCAATCTTGCTATTGCATACACTGTTATGACCTTTTTTTTTTTTTTTTTACAATTTTTTTTTAGTCCCCATAGGAGGCTATAACATGCAATCTTGCTATTGCATACACTGTTTAATGTTGAGCTTTGGCTCAGCATTGATCAGTGTTATCGGTGCACTGATTCTCTAGACTGCAGAGCCTTGCCAGAGATGCAGAGCACCGATCAAAGGCGAGGAGACTGGTGAGGGCCCTCCCTCCATCCACTCAGCTGATCGGGAAACTTGATTTTGCAGAGGATATCCCGATTAGCTCCCCTGAGCTCCCAGCATCTAGCTACCCCGAATTTAGACACCACAATAAACTTTGATTGCCAGTATAAAGGTTAATGCCGGGCATCGGCCTGATTGGCAATGTCTGGCATTAACCATGGGTCCTGGCTGCTGATAGCAACTGGGACCCACTGGGTATGAAGCGTGCTTAGCTCGTGAGCATGCTTTATACCCCAGTAACAGGACCAGGGCCTGCAGGTACACCCTTGTACCTTTAGTACAAGGACTCAAGGACATACCGGTATGTCCTTAGTCCTTAACGGGTTAAACATACTTTTTTAAACTTTTTTTTCAAAAGCAGTACAACAATAGAAAAGCCACACATTTGTACAAAAAAAAAAGTTCTAAATTTAGCAGACATTTTAAAAGCCATGTTTTACCCCACATTTAAAAATAAAATTTCGAATTTTGATTCAATTTCCAAAAATGTTTTCATTCTTCAAAAGGCATTGTATGAATTTTGGCTCTGTAAATATTTTGTTTTACTACAGATACTCCTTCTGTACTCCATGGAGCACCACATCAATTTGTTCTGCTGGAAGATATTGTGATGAATTTCTAAAAAAAAAAATAGCTGTCAAGTAGCATTACATGTTTTGGTAACTTATTTGCCATGTCAGTGAACAGCTTACTCTCATTGTCAGATGTTTTGGATATACTTATATCCAGCAAAGTAAATAAATATCATGTTTGGCCCAAAATTTAAGGGTCATGGTAATATTATTTGTTAATGCTGCTGATTTTCTATTCATAAAATATAACACCTATAGAATGGAAGGTTTAAATAATTAATGATTTCCATAAAAATCTACTTTATTCTTAGTTTCAAAGCATAAGCTTTAACAGTTAAAAAATAGGTTTCATGCATAAAACAATTAGTAGTCATGCGGTGTTTACATAAGGCAACTGCATAACATGAATAAATATAGTAATGAGCACTTATTAGTTAACATGAGTAAACTTAATGTTTAATTTGAATCAAACTATCAAATTAATTTCCATTCTGAACTAATGAGAATAAGGAGCTACTCAGCATTCTCATTTACCTCTGGGTATTTCTGCTTACTATACAGAAGCAGGGATGCCTGTCAAAATGACAAGAGTCCCTGCTTTTTAGCAGTTTCTGTGACAGTCTGTAATTGTGTAAAATTATTAACATGTGCCCTGCTCCTGTCTGTAGCCAGGACACCAGAGAATGCAATGCAGAGGAAAATACCAGTCTAGGCATGGTCATAAAAAGAGGTGGGAAGCAGGTTAGTATTTAACAACACCATTTAGGGGCTGAGTAGCCATGCACAAAGAGAAACCCAGAGTAAATCATAAAATCCTTGTTTAAACTAATTTGAATTTTTTGTAACATTCAGAATTAATCCAATTAATTCTGGAGTGACTCACCATCAGTACTTGTTAGCGCTGTTACAAAAAAAGCAAAAAAAAAAAAAAAAAAGCAAAAAAAAATAAAAGTATACAAAAAATAACTAATAATCATCAAATCCTTATCTTAGATGTACCCTTATCTCAATATAGGTAAGTATATAGAAGATATTTCAACATAAGAAGAAACTAATCATCATGGAATAATAGCACCATGTACAAGGGGCAAACCACAGTGATGACAGTGTTTCCATATACATTATTGTACTCCATACTAAGGTTCTTCATTTAGCAATGTATATGTATAATTAACTGTGATATAACTTGCCCTCAATCTACTATTAGACAACAGGGTATATTTTTAATTTAGAAACAGGGCCTTGCTTGTCTATAGTATTGCACCTTGTTCCCATTTACTAGCATGGTACTTAGCTGCTATAGCAGACCCAGCAAACAAGGCTTTTAGACAAATCTGTTAAATTGTAGCTCCATTTTATCCTAAGTTCTATTTACAATATAGAAAAACATGACTATGCCCAGTTGAAAAAAACAGTTTCAATTGTCCTGTCTGTAGAGTCTTATGAAATGGGTTGTTCGGTGGGGAAAAATAACCTATGGGTAGTGGCATGCTAATAAAATAAAAACAACCTATACATAACTTTGTTGCTCCTCGCAGTTCTCTGTTGTGAGGGTGTCCCGTCCGCCAGCTGCAGATGCGATACCAAAGCGCCACTCCGCCAATCACTGGCTGCAGCGGTGTCCTGTCTTATTTAGTGATTGGGGAATGGCACTGTAAGCTATGTTATTGCAGATGCTACTCTCTACAGCTGCAAGAAAAAAAGAGACACCGGCCTGTGGGTGGGTTACCCTGACACCAGAGACCTGCAGAGAGGCCAATGTATGTATAAGCTGTTTTTATTTTAATAGCAAGCCTTTGCCCATAGGTAAAATTTTGTTCCCACTGGACAACCCCTTTAACTTTCAATTTCTAGATATGCATTTTTGGGCCAGGTAAGTTATCTCATACACAAACTGTGTTTTATGCTTCACTGAATGGGTCAAATCTCCCAATAATAGTTTTATTTTAAGTGTAATATTCTTCAGAATGTGTCAAAATACACACGTTCTCAAGGTGTAAAAAGAAAAATGAGTGTGTATTTGAAGAAAGTTCAGAAAAAAGCTGATAAAGGATTTTGGATGTAATGCTATGCTGTTATATTAAGAAAAGATAGGGTAGGTCAGCAAGAGAAGACTGCCGTGAGAGGACAAAGCTATACTATGAAATGATTGCACAGTACAGAATAGGATTTAGATAAAGTGGTGAAACATAATATTAAGAAGAAAAGACACTGAAATATTAGAGGCCTCTACAAGGCAAAAAAAAAAAAAATAACTTCAATAACTTTTACTCGTTAAGACGTCTACATCTATAGACCTGAAAAAACTGAAGATGGAAAAATATAAGCGCTTTGTTTTTGGGAACGGAGGCACATGAGACAGTGTATAATTGAGCTATGGTACAAAGAGATATGCCTAGCAGAAAGAGTAGGTAGTTTATAATAAGAAAAGCATGAAGTCATCAATTTATTATGGCTCTTGACAATGTGCACATGAAATAGAATGAATTATTGAGCTCCTCACTATGGTATGGAAGTCTGTCACCAGAACAGCTTGGATGAAATGTTAAGCAGTTCTGGAAATCTTGTACATACTTACAGAATTCATGATGAGACTATAGAGAGAAGCAATGGAAAACAGAGGATGATCTTTACAACCCAAAGTGCAGTAGCTGTGCAGGAAGGACAAGAAATGGCAGATTCACATAATGGAAGACTATTAACTAATAGAGATGAGTGTAAAGAGTTTAGAATTCACAATGAATATTGCTTCTCTGTGGCTTTTGGGAAAATTCTAACAATTTCACATATGCTTCAGGTGTAAAGCGAAACCAAATAACCAGTAAGGAGAGTCTTTGACCCATGAAACAACTCTCAAATAAAAGTCAGTACAGAAGTTTACGGTATGTGTAGTGCCAATAAACAGACCAAAGCATTAAAGGGTTATTTCAGTTCTAGAAGATTGTATTTAAATAATATATAAAGGACTAATATAATGTTATCATAGGTTGTACTGGCTTCAGCATGCTTTTGTCATTTACCCCTGACAGGAAGTTGTGTAGTTTTTTTATTTTAACCCCTTAACGACCACGGACGTATATTTACATCCTTGGCCGGCTCCCGCGATATAACACGGGGTAACACGCGGTGACCCGGCGTCATATCGGGTCGGTCCCGACATGTATCTGAAGCCGGGACCCGGGGCTAATAGCACACGGCATTGACCGCGGTGCTGCGCTATTAACCCTTTAGAAGCGACATTCAAAGTTGAACGCCGCGTCTAAAACAAAAGTGAAAGCTGCGCGGCTGCTCAGTGGGGCTGATTGGGACCAGTGGCCAGGGACCAGGGGCAGTGAAAATGCGGTGTCGCGATCAGCTGGGACACGAGCGGAGGTCCTCTTACCTTCCTCCAGCGTGTACCTTCAGCCATCGATTGCTCCAAGCCTGAGATGCAGGCTTAAGCAATCGACCGCTGATAACACTGATCACCGCAAAGCTATGGCTTTGCAGTGAACAGTGCTGGCAATCAGTGTGTGCAGTGTTATAGGTCCCTATGGGAGCTATAACACTGCAAAAAAAAGTGTAAAAAAAAACGTAATAAATGTGCTTTAACCCTTTCCTTAATGAAAGCTCAAATCACCCCCTTTTTCCCATAAAAAAAACATGTAAATAAAAATAAATATAAACATATGTGGTATCGCCGCGTGCGTAAATGCCTGAACTATAAAAATATATCATTATTTTAACTGCACGGTCAATGGCGTACGCGCAAATAAATTCCAAAGTTCAAAATAACGTATTTTTGGTCACTTTTCATATCATGAAAAAATGAATAATAAGCGATCAAAAAGTCCAATCAATACAAAAATGATAGCGCTAAAAACGTCAGATCACAGCACAAAAAATGAGCCCTCATACCGCCCCATATGCAGAAAAATAGAAAAGTTAAACGGGTCAGAAGATGACAATTTTAAACGTATAAATTTCCGTGCAGGTAATTATGATTTTTTCCAGAAGTACGACAGAATCAAACCGATATAAGTAGGATAGCATTTTAATTGTATGGACCTACAGAATTAAGATCAGGTGTCATTTTTACTGAAAAATGTACTGCATAGAAACAGAAGCCCCCAAAAGTTACAAAATGGCGTTTCTTCTTCAATTTCATCGCACAATTATTATTTTTTCCGTTACGTTGTAGATTTTTGGGTAAAATGACCAATGTCACTGCAAAGAAGAATTGGTGGTGCAAAAAATAAGCCATCATATGGATTTTTAGGTGCAAAATTGAAAGGGTTATGATTTTTAAAAGCTGAGGAGGAAAAAACTAAGTGCAAAAAACGAAAAACCCTGCGTCCTTAAATGGGTACTCCGCCCCTAGACATTTTATCCCCTATCCAAAGGATAGGGGATAAGATGTCAGATCGCCGCGGTCCCGCTGCTGGGGACCCCCGGGATTGCCGCTGCGGCACCCCGCTGTCATTACTGCACAGAGCGAGTTCGCTCTGCACGTAATGACGATCAGGACAGGGGCTGGAGCATCGTTACATCACGGCTCCGCCCCTCGTGATGTCACGGCCCGCCCCCCTCAATACAAGTCTTTTGGATAGGGGATAAGATGTCTAGGGGTATAGTACCACTTTAAGGTGTTAAATGTGCTGTCTCAGCACTTCCCAACTCCTCCCAGGAGGTGTGGCTGCATCTGGTTTCTGAGCTAAATCCCAGCCCCCTGAGTAATGTTACCATTAGAGGAGAAGACAGGGAATGAATGCAGAAGGTGCTGCCCCCTCACTGATTGTGTGATAGCCTACGGTCAGGGGCGTAGCTATAGAGGTAACAGTCACCCCTGGGCCCTGGTGCCTAATGGGCCCCAAAACACATAAGAGACCAGCATTATATTTGGCATATGGGACCCTATTGCAGACTGTGCATTGGGGCCCAGAATCTACAAGCTACGCCTCTACCTACTGTGAAATTAAATGTTCTGCAACAGCTCTGGGTTCGGACCTGCAGTACTATAGGAAGGGAATATTTGTATAACTGAGCAACTGCTCATCCAGGAAGTACGGGAGATCCCACATTTTATTTAAATTTTTTTGGATGGTTTCAGAACTAGGGCTGACAGGTAAATAATGCTACATGCTTTTGCAGCTTTTTTTTTTCTTTTTTTTATCTGGTATAAAAAATAAAATAAAAACTTGCGTAAACCAGGCAATGTGCGCAATAATATCAGAAGGGATAAGGAACATATGCCATTTTGCCTACAACAGAAATGGAGGAAGTACTGGGACAGTGGGATAATGTCAGGGAAGCCCAGCATACCTTGAAACTATCACATGACCCCAGGTTATAGAATTATTTATTTGTCAATAGGCTCCCAGGACAAAAGGACACAGCACAGAGGGCAGTGTTTGACAGAGAAAAAGACCCATTGTAATTTTGGGGAAAAACAGTGAGAGTAGGAACAAGAAGCCAGAAAGCCTTCTCAAATTCTAACCTATAAAATTCTACAAATTCAAAGCAGGCTGAGCACAAAACCTAATCTGTACAATTCCCCACATCCACAACTAACTGAGCACAAATTGTAAGCTATACACTTGTAGGCACTTTTATTGCGCATTTTTATGCATTTTATTGTTCTGATAATTGACTCTAGGTATTTAATTCCTTAAGGACTTAGGACGTATGAGTTACGTCCTATGTCCGATCCCTGTCTATAACGCGGGTTCCCGGCGGGACCCCGCATCATAGTGGGATGGTCCCGGCGCCTATTCACAGCCGGGACCCGTGGCTAATAGCGTGCGGCCGCGATCATTTGGCCATGCGCTATTAACCCTTACGATGCATCGCTAAAGTGAAAGTAAATGTTTCCCGGCTGCTCAGTCGGGCTGATCGGGGTCATCGTGATGCCCCGATCAGCTACCCGGAGAGAAGAAGGTCCCTACCTTCTTCCGTCGGGGTCCCGGCTCTGATTGATTGCTCCATGCCTGAGTTACAGGCTGGAGCAATCAACCGCCATTACACAGCTTGTTGCCATGCAACGGCAATGCAACAATCTGTGTATCCAATCAGCCATTGCAAGCTCATAGGTCCCTATAGGAGCTATGAGCTCGCAAAAAAAAGTGTAAAAAAAAAAAGTTAACCCTTTCAGGTATTCCCTTCTGAATTAAAAGTTTAAATCAACCGGCATTTCCTAGTAACAAAATAAAATAGTGTAAATAAAATAAAAATAAACATATGTGGTATCACCACGTGTGGAAATGTCCGAATTGTAAAAATATACTGCTTTTAAAACCGCACGTTCAATGGCGTACGCGCAAAAAATTCCAAAGTCCAAAATAGCGCATTTTTGATCACTTTTTATACCACAAAAAAATGTCATAAAAAGTGATCAAAAATTCTGATCAGAACAAAAATGGTACTGCTAAAAACATCAGATCACTGCGCAAAAATGAGCTCTCATAGCGCCCTGAACACAGAAAAATAAAAAAGTTATAGGGCGCGGAAAATGACAATTTTAAATGTATAAATTTTCCTGCAAGTATTTATGATTTTTTTTCTGAAGTAATACAAAATCAAACCTATACAAGTAGGGTATCATTTTAACCGTATGGACCTACAGAATAAAGATAAGGTGTAATTTTTACCGAAAAATGTACTGCGTAGAAACGGAAGCCCCCATTTTTTCTTCAAGTTTGTCGCACAATTAATTTTTTTTCTGTTTTGCCGTGGTTTTTTTTTGTAAAATGACTAATGTCACTGTAAAGTAGAATTGGTGGCACAAAAAATAAGCCATAATGCAGATTTTTAGGTGCAAAATTGAAAGGGTTATGATTTTTTAAAGGCACGGAGGAAAAAACAAAAATGCTAAATATAATGGAAATATCTTCAGCCATTAGGAAGTTATGCTGGAACATACATTTCCTACAGACTTGCATTGGACTTTAAACAAAAACCCAGCCAGACCCTTGCAAATGAGGGTAGGTTAGGATTAAAGGGGTTATCCAGGAAAAAAAAAACTTTTATATATATATATATATATATCAACTGGCTCCAGAAAGTTATACAGATTTGTAAATTACTTCTATTAAAAAATCTTAATACTTTCAGTGCTTATGAGCTTCTGAATTTAAGGTTGTTCTTTTCTGTCTAAGTGCTCTCTGATGACACGTGTCTCGGGAACCGCCCAGTTTAGAAGAGGTTTGCTATGGTAATTTGCTTCTAAACTGGGCGTTTCTCGAGACACGTGTCATCAGAGAGCACTTAGACAGAAAAGAACAACCTTAACTTCAGAAGCTCATAAGTACTGAAAGGATTAAGATTTTTGAATAGAAGTCATTTACAAATCTGTTTAACTTTCTGGAGCCAGTTGATATATATATATATATATATATATATATATATATATATATATATATTTTTTTTTTTTTTTTTCCTTGAATACCCCTTTAAATAGTGTACATATAATTAACATGTGACCAAGTATTATCAAAATATCTCCAACTGTTTGGAAGTTATGCAGTAACATATATTTTCCATAGGCTTGTATGGGACTTTTAATGAAAACCCAGACTCTCGCAAATAGGGGTGGGTGAGGGCTAAATTACCTATCCTATGTTGTTGACATATAAGTAACATGCGTACCAAGTTTTATGTTAATATCTTTAGCCATTTGAAAGTGATGCTGGAACATACACACATATATACACACACATACACATTGGCCCAGATTCATCAAAGAATGTCTACGGTAGAGCTATTTTTCCACGTTTATTTGGGTGGTGGGATTGACTAGTGTGCGTCTTATTTATCAAGAAGGTGCAGCAGGATGATGAATTTTGCGCAGCTCTGCTGTGGTGGGAAAAGTTCTGCCACATACACTGTTTTCTAGACTTTTTCTTGTGAGGGAGGGAAGTACACAGTTTCCCAGGTCCTGAATTTGGCAGGTTAGGTGTTTTTACTTACTTTCACAGAGCTGCCGGGACATTTTTACTTGCAATTTAGACGCTACAATCAAATTTGATTGCGGTGTCTAAGGGGTTAAAGCTGGGCATCACCATGATCGGTGATGTCTGGCATTAGAGATGAGTCCTGGTGGCAGATAGCTGCAGGGACCACCCAGCTATGACCTACGCTCAGCTCCTGAGTGCGTGTCATAAAAGGGGAGTGGGACGCTGTCATCCACAAGAGGTTAAAGGCTGAAGGTATAAGTGATTCTCACGCCTACTGGTAGGTGGTATAGCTTTGCGTCTAAAAAAGTACATTTGCGCACAAAATTGCGACTTTTGACAAAAGTCGCAAATGATAAATATGTGACCACTGCTTGGTCAAAAAGAAAAAGTTCTACGGGTAGGCAAGAAGAGTGAAACTGTCTATATCAAAAGACACAAAAAGTCGCAAAATATGCTGCTTGCGCCTGAACTGCGCTTGAACATAGACAAAAAATACTCTAAAAGCAATGATAAATCTCCCCCATTGAGTTTTATATATATATATATATATATATATATATATATATATATATGGAGAGAGCGAGAGAGAGAGAGAGAGAGAGAGAGATTAAAAACGTGTTTTAGTGTTCAAAATCACAGCTAACTCATTTCAAGCACTAACTGTTACTTACTAATGACAGTGTAATAAAGCAGGGAGTGCTGGATGATTTATTCCCTCTGGATTTATTTACCTTGATTTCCGCCAAGCCATCACAGGTATTTTACAGAAGTAGACATATTTGAAGCTGTTGCACTGTAGAATAGTTAGAAGTATCTGCTACCTGTATATAGCAAAGTCTTGCTTACATATAGTATTAGCATTGTAAAAAATAGTGAATTGATTGTTTAACCCCTTAATGATGCAGGGTATTTTCCGTTTTTGCATTTTAATTTTTTCCTCATCACCTTCTAAAAATAATAATAAATCCATATTATGGCTTATTTTTTGTGCCACCAATTCTACTTTGCTTTGACATTAGTCATTTTACCCCAAAATCCACGGCGAAACGGAAGAAAAAATCATTGTGCGACAAAACTGAAATTTTTGGGGCTTGCGTTTCTACGCAGTGCATTTTCCGGTAAAAATTCCACCTTTTCTTTATTCTGTAGGTCCTTACGGTTAAAATGATACCCTACTTATATAGGTTTGATTTTGTCGTACTTCTGGAAAAAATCATAACTACATGCAGGGAAATTTATACATCTAAAAATGTCCTCTTCTGACTCCTATAACTTTTTTTATTTTTCTGCATATGGGGAAGTTTGAGGGCTCATTTTTTGTGCCATGATCTGACGTTTTTATTGGTATAATTCTTGTATTGATCGGACTTTTTGATCGCTTTTTATTCACTTTTTTATGGTATAAAAAGTGACCAAAAATACACTATTTTGGACTTTGGAATTTATTTGCGTGTACGCCATTGACCATGCAGTTTAATTAACAATATATTTTTATAGTTCGGAAATTTACGCACGTGGCAATACCACATAGGTTTATTTTTATTTTTATTTACACTGTTTTATTTTTTTATTGGGAAAAGGGGGGGGGTGATTCTGACTTTTATTATGGAAGGGGTTAAATGATCTTTATTACCCCTGTATAGGGAGCCATAACACTGCAAACACTGATCTTATACTCTGATCACTGCCTGGCAACAGCCGGACATTGATCAGTGTTATCGCCACTTGACTGCTCCTGCCAAGATCTTAGGCACGGAGCAGTCATTCGGCGATCGGACAGCGAGGAGGCAGGTAGGGATCCTCCAGCTGTTCAGCAAGCTGTTGGGGACACCGCGATTTCATTGCGGTGGTCCCGAACAGCTCCACTGAGTTAACTGGCACAGTTTACTTTCCCTTTAGATGCGGCGATCAACTTTGATCGCCGCATCTGAAGGGTTAACACCGGGCATCACCTCGATCGGTGATGTCCGGTATTAACCGTGCTTCCCGGGCCGTTGATGGCCGCCGGGACCGACGCCATATGATGCGAGGTCAGCGCGTGACCCCGCATTCTATCGTGGGAGCCCGCTCATGACTTATGCATACGTCATGTAGCGGGAAGGGGTTAACCCCTTTAAGTACGCAGGGTTTTTCTGTTTTTGCACTTTTGTTTTTTTCTCATCACCTTCTAAAAATCATAACACTTTCAATTTTGCACATACAGACCCATATGAGGGATTTTTTTTTTGCGCCACCAATTGTAATTTTTTAAAGGGGTACTCCGGTGGAAAACTTTTTTTAAATTTTTTTTTTTTAATCAACTGGTGCCATAAAGTTAAACAGATTTGTAAATTACTTCTATTAAAAAATCTTAATCCTTCGAGTACTTATTAGCTGCTGAATACTACAGAGGAGATTATTTTCTTTTTGGAACACAGTGCTCTCTGCTGACATCATGAGCACAGTGCTCTGTGCTGACATCTCTGTCATTTTAAGGAGCGGTCCAGAGCAGCATATGTTTGCTATGGGGATTTTCTCCTACTCTGGACAGTTCTTAAAATGGACAGAGATGTCAGCAGAGAGCACTGTGCTCATGATTCAGCAGAGAGCTCGGTGTTCCAAGAAGAAAATAATTTCTTCTGTAGTATTCAGCAGCTAATAAGTACTGGAAGGATGAAGATTTTTTAAGTAATTTACAAATCCGTTTAACTTTCTGGCACCTGTTGATTTAAAAAAATCGTAGTTTTTCACCGGAGTACCCCTTTAATGACATAAATCATTTCACCACAAAATTTACGGCGAAACCAGAAATAAATATTTGTGGGGCAAAATTGGAAAAAAAATGCCATTTTGTAATTTTTGGGGGCTTCCGATTCTATGCAGAGCAATTTTGGTAAAAATAACACCATTGGGGATATTTATCAAAGGATTTAGACTGGTTTTTCCTGTCTAAATTTGTCACACAGAAAGTCGCAGTCTAAATATGTGCGACTTTTTTGCGACTTTTGCTCAAGAGGATTTTTAGAACATGATGCATGGTCGTTTATTTCAGACGGAAATGCATTGGAAAATGCATTGGTGCTGAATTTATCAAAAGCGACTTTTCAGCGACAAGTTGCATTGGCTGAAAGTACGCCGAAATGTCAGACCATGTTGGAGCAGGTTTAAATACAGTCTAAAGCATAGATCTCAAAGTCTGTGCACAGAATTTATCAAGAGCTGTGCGCCTTTTGATAAATTAGGTGCCCAATAGACTAGCCTAACCCTCTGTAGTTTGGTCGACGGCTGTTGAGCGGCATAGGCCATATTCGAATTCGCGAATATTCGCGAATATATGGACGAATATTCGTCATATATTCGCGAATATTCTCATATTCGTAATATTCTCATTTTATTTTCGCATATGCAAAAATTCACGTATACGAAAATTATCATATGCGAAAATTATCATATACAAAAATTTGCATAAGCGAAAATTTGTAAATGCGAAAATTAGCATATGCAAATTTTCGCATACGCGAAAATTCGCACACCGGTCTCACACAGTAGTATTAGAGCCTTCTTTACATCACACAAGCTGGAAGCAGAGAGGGATGATCACTGTGATGTGTACTGTGAAAAAAAAAATATGAATATTCGGAATTACGAATATATAGCGCTATATTCGTGAATATTCGCGAATTCGCGATATTCGCGAATAAAATTCGCATTGCGAATATTCGCGAGCAACACTAGTCAGGAGCCAGCGCCATACACTGCTTGCTGTTTCAGGACGAGCCGGCTCGTCATTCTACACCAACCGGTTAAGCATCTAAATCTATGTTTATTTTGCTGGGGTTCATTTCTTTTGCCTTGTTTTGTCAATTGTTTTAAGGGATGAGTGAATCGAATCTGACGAATCTGAATTAGTTACGAATTTCTGGAAAAAGTCAATTCACAACAAATGCAAATTTCACCTCGATTCGATAGCGCAAATAGCTTCATTAAGCTCCATTTAGTGTGGTCCAGGCTCCAGGGCATCTAAAATGGTGGATCCACATGTGAAGACATGGGGCAAAGAATCCTGGGAAGGCGGGAACAAGGGTAGAGGGAATGACCCTGAATCACATGCATCTTATCAGCAGCCAGCCACCCCTGTGATGTCAGAGCCCTACAGTCATGGCCGTAAATGTTGGTACCCCTGAAATATTTCGAGAAAATGAAGTATTTCTTGCAGAAAAGGATTATAGTAACACATGTTTTGCTATACACATGTTTATTCCCTTTGTGTGTATTGGAACTAAACCAAAAAGGGGAGGAAAAAAAGCTAATTGGACATAACATTACACCATCTCCAAAAATGGGCTGGACAAAATTATTGGCACCCTTTAAAAATTGTGGAAGAATAAGATTGTTTCAAGCATGTGATGCTCCTTTAAACTCACCTGGGGCAAGTAACAGGTGTGGACAATATAAAAAAAACACACACCTGAAAACAGATAAAAAGAAGAGAAGTTCACTGTGTCTTTGCATTGTGTGTCTGTGTGTTCCACACTAAGCATGGACAACAAAAAGAGAAGAGAACTGTCTTGAGAACTTGAGGACTTGAGAACCAAAATTGTGGAAAAATATCAACAATCTCAAAGTTACAAGTCCATCTCAAGAGATCTAGATTTGCCTTTGTCCACAGTGCGCAACATTATCAAGAAGTTTGCAACCCATGGCAATGTAGCTAATCTCCCTGGGCTTTGTTAGAAGAAAAAAATTTCTGAAAGGTGTCAATGCAGGATATTCCGGATGGTGGATAAGCAGCCCCAAACAAGCTCCAAAGATATGCAAGCTGTTCTGCAGGATCAGGGAGCATCAGTGTCAGCGCAAACTATCCGTTGACATTTAAATGAAATGCTATGGCAGGAGACCCAGGAGGACCCCACTGCTGGCACAGAGACATATAAAAGCAAGACTAAATTTTGCCAAAATGAACTTAAGTTGGCCAAAATCCTTCTGGGAAAACATCTTGTGGACAGATGAGACCAAGACAGAGCTTTTTGGTAAAGCACATCATTTTACTGTTTATTGAAAACGGAATGAGGCCTACAAAGAAAAGAACACTGTACCTACAGGTGAAATATGGTGAAGGGTCAATGATGTTTTGGGGTTGTTTTGCTGCCTCTGGCACTGGGTGCCTTGAATGTGTGCAAGGTATCATGAAATCTGAGGATTACCAACGGATTTTGGGTCGCACTGTACAGTCCAGTGTCAGAAAGCTGGGTTTGCGTCCGAGATCTTAGGTCTTCCAACAGGACAATGACCCCAAACATACGTCAAAAAGCACCCAGAAATGAATGGCAGCAAAGTGCTGGAGAGTTCGGTAGTGACCAGCAATGAGTACAGATCTAACTCCCATTGAACACCTGTGCAGAGATCTTAAAATTGCTGTTGGGAAAAGGCGCCTTCCAATGAGAGAGACCTGGAGCAGTTTGAAAAGGAAGAGTGGTCCAACATTCCGGCTGAGAGGTGTAAGAAGCTTACTGATGGTTATAGGAAGCGACTGATTCCAGTTCTTTTTTCCAAACCGTCTGCAACCAAATATTAAGTTAAGGGTGCCAATAATTTTGTTCAGCCTATTTTTGGAGTTTGGTGTGACATTATGTCCAATTTGCTTTTTTTCCTCCCTTTTTTGGTTTAGTTCCAATACACACAAAGGGACTAAACATGAGTATAGCAAAACATGTGTTACTGCAATCCTTTTCTGTGAGAAATACTTCATTTTCTCGAAACATTTCCGGGGTGCCAACATTTAAGGCCATGACTGAACATAATCGGCAGCAATCTTGCGGCCAGTCACTTCAGCCTTTTTTTGCAGAGAGGCAGAGACAGCGCAGTGTGGTGCACAGAAAAGCATTTTTCCAGCAGTGATTCACCCTTCCAGTCACACCAGTGTTCTGTTGCAGAGAGAGAGGGACAGAGAGCAGTTTGTGTTGCACAGAAAAGCATATTTACAGCAGCAATTCACCTCCCAGCCACTACAGAATTCTATTACAGAGAGGGATAGAGAGTAGTGTGTTGCACAGTGTTTTGCACAGAACAGCAGCAATTCACCTCAAGCCCAAATCCAGCCTAGAAGCACTGATAGGGAAGGGAGCAAGATTGAGAGAGAAAGTGGCATTTTGGGTGTACTACACAGCGACTGTGTGCTGCAACATTGGTGTGTACAGCTGGTCTTGTACACAAATACTTTTTAAAGCATACTGGAGTGCATTGTCCTCCTCACATAAGTGCATATCCCATACATACATCTAAGTGATGTAGTATTTTGTTTCCGTTAAAGTCTTAAGGGCCTAGATACTGTGAAAGGCCAGCCAAAAGTACACACCAGCTGGTGTTGTACGCAAATACTTTTTTAAACTTACTGGAGCACATTGTCCTCCCCTCATAAGTGCATACCACATACGTACATCTAAGTGGTTTACTATTTTGTTCCTGTTAAAGTCTTAAGGGTCTAGTCACTGTGAAAGGCCAGCCAAAAGTACACTCCGGCTGGTGTTGTACACAAATACTTTTTGAAGCGTAGTGGAACGTATTGTACTCCCCTCATATATGCACTAAGTATGTCAGGCAGAGAAGTGCTAGAATGTGCACAGAGGAGTGACAGAGGCCTAAATTCATCAGGCAGAGGTCGCAGCAAACTAGAGGTGAGTGGCAGCAGGAGTTGCAGCGAGAGACCTGAGCTTCCGGTATCAGCTAGCGGTGGTGCCTTGACCAGCAACCCATCTGCCGACATCTAACACCCCCAGTCAACAGTTGGAGGGTTCCTGAGACACAACCCTGAGTTTTCATGGCCCTGGAGCAGTCACTGTTCTCCCATTGCCTCGGTCCTATGCTGTTCCCTCCCCCACAGAAGTATCTTATGCTGTGGGTTCAGCTCCACTATTTAGTTAGGACGATCTAGAGGACAGTCAGCAGCTACTGCCCAGCCAAGAAGTGGAGGAGACAACCGCTGATTCCTCCACTAGGCGGGCAAGAAGTGAAGAGGAGAGTGGCGTGGGAGGTGGTGTTGCGAGTTTTTAGGCTACTGAAGCAGACACAGTTGAGAAACCTGACAAGGACATCAGTGAATTGCAGACACAACTTGATGATGATGAAGCCTACCTTGGCAGAAAGTAGTGAAACAAGGGTTCCTGGAGTTGGCGGCAGTAGCAGTCAATCAGTGCGGACTGTTGATGGGAAAATCAGCCACTCGGCAGCGTGGCAGTTTTTCATCAAGCATCTAGAGAAGGTGAACATAGCCACATGCAAGATGTGTCAGCATAAGGTGAAGCGTGGCCAGGGTTCCAATGTTGGCACCACGGCCCTGCATCAACATATGCAACGTCACCAAAAATCAGCCTGGGAGAACCGTGGCTCCGATGTGGTGGTCCAGCCTGCTGCATCACCCAGTGGCACCCCGCTTCCTGTTTCAGCCAGCCAAGGCTCCACCAAATCAGCCGAAGGGAGCTGTGTGTCATACCCAACTTCTGTCGCTCCAGATGTTCCAATTGTGTGCATTGCACAGAAAAACTGCTTGACTGCAGCGATTCACCACAAGCCCAAATCACTGCAAAAAAGTACTGACAGAGAGAGAGAGAGAGAATGTACACATTTTGGTGTAATAGACAGCGACTCCAGTGCTGCATTGGGAGTGTATAGCAACTCTATAGCTTAAAGAAGTCAGTAAGGCAGATTATTAAAATACATTGTCACCTGCTATTAGAGTGCCTATTAATACTGTACTGGGCTCTACTGCACAGCGATTCTGTACTGCTGCAGTTGGTTGTACAACAACTGTAAAGCTAATAGGGGCCAGATTGGGTGAGCACGAAAAGCCATACTCACCTGATTACAGTGTCCAATACAGGTTACGTGGCAGAGCTTATTGTCCTCTCATAGGTGTAAACTGTGCGCACATAGGTGGTGTACGTTTCTTTTTCCTGACAAACTAATTTTGGCCTAGTTACTGTGAAAGGCCAGCGAAAGCTAAACCCTTATTTCTATAGCCTTATACAGTTTTAAGCAGAGCGTATTGTCCAGCTCTCATAAGTGTAAACTGTAGGTACACCTATGTGGTGTAGGTTTTTTTCTTCCTGAAAAACTCATTTTGGCCTAGTTACTGTGTCCAGCTCTCGTAGTTGTAAACTAGCGAAAGGCGAATAAGGTATGAAAAAAACGCTTGGTGGAGGCGCTGCACAACTGTGGTCATGAAGAGAGGACTCGAGCAGCACAGGACAATAAAACTTTTATTGCTAAAATAGGGCCAACGCGTTTCTGCATACACTAATGCCTTCTTCAGGTCCACTTACAGTACCTAGGGTTTGTTTGGGCTCAATTCTGTATTTCTGGATGTGGAGGTCCTGTGTGTATCTGTGCTGCCGCAGTGTAAACTGTATGTACACCTACATGGTGTAGTTTTTTTTTTCTTCCTGAAAAACTCATTTTGCCCTAGTAACTGTGGAAGGCCAGCCAAAGCTTCCCACTTGTTTATGTAGCCTCATACAGTTTGTAGTGGAGCACATAGTCCTCCTCTCATAAGTTTAAACTCTACGTGCACCCCTACGTGGTGTCCTTTATATATTTTCTTGTTAAACTCATTTGGGCCTATTTAATGTGAAAGGCCAGACAAAGCTACACACTTGTTTCTGTAGCCTAATACAGTTTTAAGGGTAGTAGAGCATATTGTCCTCCTCTCATAAGTGTAACATATATGTACTCAGCTGGTATATAACTATGTCAGGCATAAGTGCCAGGATGTGAATAGAAGAGTGGCAGAGACCCAAATTCACCAGACAGAGGTTGCAGCAGACTAGGAGCAATTGGCAGCAGGAGTAGCAGCAAGAGGCCTGAGCTCCCGATATCAGCTAGTGGACGTGTCTCGAAAACCATTCCATCTGCCGTCATCAATTGGTTAAAGAGTACCTATCATCAAATTTTTTTTATATGCTAGAACTGATTGTACAGGGTGGGCCATTTATATGGATACACCTTAATATGGTAATGGTTGGAGATATTAACTTCCTGTTTGTGGCACATTAGTATAGGTGAGGGGGAAACTTTTCAAGATGGGTGGTGACCATGGTGGCCATTTTGAAGTCGGCCATTTTGAATCCAACTTTTGTTTTTTCAATAGGAAGAGGGTCATGTGACACATCAAACTTATTGGGAATTTCACAAGAAAAACAGTGATGTGCTTGGTTTTAACGTAACTTTATTCTTTCATGAGTTATTTACAAGTTTCTCACCACTTATAAAATGTGTTCAATGTGCTGCCCATTGTGTTGGATTGTCAATGCAATCCTCTTCTCCCACTCTTCACACACTGATAGCAACACCCCAGGAGAAATGCTAGCACAGGCTTCCAGTATCCGTAGTTTCAGGTGCTGCAGAATAGTTCCCGGCGAACAGTTCCCGGCAAATTCAGACGGGAAACCACACACATTTTGTTTTTTGTTAAAAAAAAAAAACGTGTTGTTCCCCGTCTTTTCATTTTCAGCCAAATACCAACCAAACAGCAACAGCCTGATATTACCAGGGTGGGCGGGGACCATTGTTACTGGCCCTCCCCAGCCTAAATAACGCCAGCCTGTTACCGCCTAGGCCCAAGAGCGCCATATTTGGCGCTCTGGGCCTGTTAGTATCGGCTCTTCCCTGTACCCCTGTGGCGTTGGGTACCGGGGTAATGATTTGGGGTTAGCGCTAGCTGTTTTTGGGGCTAACGCTAAGCCCCGACTTAGTAATGGACTCTGTCTACAAGACGGCTTCCACTACTAAGCCTGTAAAGTAATAACAAAGAAAAAAAGCACACAAAAGTAAAAAAAATATTATTAAGAAAAACACTCCCCCACAGCCCTCGTTAACCATTTTATTAAAAGAAAAAAATGCAGGTCATCGTTGTAGTCCACCGATTCCGATGTAGTCCTCCGCATTCACGTATCTGAAACGAGAAGAAAAACACAAAAAAAAATCGGTTAGTACCTGGAGAGCCTAACTTACCACCCCCGTTCGAGCTCCGTCATCTTCCTGCATTGCTAATAGTCCAGTGACGGAGCAGGAACAGAGGTGGGTAAGTGGCCTTGTGATCACCGTATCCAGCCATCTATACAGGTGGCCGTATACTACATTAATGTAGCAGATAGCAACTGCCTCTGCTACTTTTGCAAAACTACAACTTCCATCCTGCCCGGACAGCCTTTGGCTGTTTGGGCATGCTGGGAGTTGCAGTCCCTTCACTTTATGACTAAGCTAAGCTACACCCCACGCTAAACTCTCTAAACTACACTTCATCTGCCTGTAAAACTAAGTTAGCTACACTACACCCGTGTACAACTACGCCAACTATGCTAGAACTGGACTAACACTACACTACAATAACTATTCTAAGACTACACTGCGCTCACTGCTCTAAGACTACGCTAACAATACGCTACGCTAAATACGCTAAAACTGTGCTAATGCTACACTACACTAAATACATTAAAACTGCGTTAAAACTTAGCTACGCTAAATACGTTAAAACTGCGTTTACACTACGCTAAATATACGAAAACTGCGCTAACACTACGCTAAATACACTAAAACTGCGCTATCACTACGTTAAATACACTAAAACTGTGCTAACACTACGCTATGCTAAATACGCTACAACTGCGCTAACACTATGCTACGCTAAATACACTAAAACTGCGCTAACACTAATCTACGTTAAATACACTAAAACTGCGCTAACACTAAGCTACGCTAAATACATTAAAACTGCGCTAACACTAAGCTACGCTACAACTGCGCTAACACTACGCTATGCTAAATACGTTACAACTGTGCTAACACTATGCTACGCAAAAAACTGTAAAACCGCGCTAATACTAAACTAAAGCTACGCTAAAATTGAGCTAACGCTACGCTAACTACGCTAAAATCGTGCTAACACTACCCTAACTACTTTATACCTGTGTAAAACTACAAGTCCCAGCATGCCTGGGCAGCCTTCAGCTGTCTGGGCATGCTGGGAGTTGTGGTAACTTCACTGCACTACAACTCCCAGCATGCCCGGGCAGCTTTCAGCTGTCTGGGCATGCTGGGAGTTGTGGTCCCTTCACTGCACTACAACTCTCAGCATACCCGGGCAGCCTTCAGCTGTCTGGGCATGCTGGGAGTTGTGGTCCAATCAGCTAAACTACAACTCCCAGCATGCCCCGGCAGCCTTCAGCTGTGTGGACATGCTGGGAGTTGTAGTCCCTTCGCAGTCTAATCTAAGCTAAACTACAACTCCTAGCATGCCTGGGCTGCCTTTAGCTGTCTGGGCATGCTGGGAGTTGTAGTCCAAAACTACAACTCCCACCATGCCTGGGCAGCCTTAAGCTGTCTGGGCATGCTGGGAGTTGTAGTCCCTTCGCTGTCTAATCTAAGCTAAACTATAACTCCTAGCATGCCTGGAAAGCCTTTAGCTTTCTGGGCATGCTGGGAGTTGTAGTCCTAAACTACAACTCCCAGCATGTCTAGGCAGCCTTAAACTGTCTGGGCATGCTGAGAGATGTAGTCCCTTCGCTGTCTAATCTAAGCTAAAGTACAACTCCCAGCATGCCCTGGCAGCCTTTAGCATGCTGGAAGTTGTTGTCCTAAACTACAACTCCCATGCTGGGAGTTGTGGTGCCTAACCCCCTTTCACTTTTAATACTAAACTATGCTAAACTACACTAACTGTAGCCCTACACTATTTGCGTAGTGCTGCGCATGCGCAGTACAAATTTAGCTGCGCTTGAACCTACGCATGCGCAATGGCTAGCGCTTTGCCCGAAGCACTTTAAATCTGTTTCCCGTTCCCTGAGCTAACAGGGAGCGGGGAGCAGAGCCGCGGGCGGGCGGGGTGGATGGCTCGCGCAGGCGGAGGACACACGTAACACTGCTAGCGGGCACAGGGGTCCTGTTAGCAGTGAACATTGCTCGTGCTGGCGGGTGACACTGACTGTCAGCTTGTGTGAGGGGCACACAAGCTGAGAGGCGCAGCGGGGAGGACACAGTAAATGGATTGGTTTCTGTGGCTCCATTCCGCTCTCGGAATCGGGCCACAGTCGCCATAAGAGCTCCGTGCTGCTTCGGGCTATCACAAGGAGAGGTCCTCTCCCTGTGATAGCCCAAGTGAGACTGCCGTGAGCTGCGATGCCTGATGGTTAAATATGTCACGTGACACTCGCACCCCCCCCCCAGCCCCCGCAGTAACCAATGGTTGGGGGGTGGTGTGCAAGTGTCAGCCTATAGAATGTGATGGAGGCGGAGCGCTCGAGCAGGGAAAACTGCTGAGTCACTCCATCACAATCTATGGCAAATTAACAAAATCAGCAAAATCACGCAAGCGATCTTCGGCGATTCGGATCATTCGGGTCAATCACTTGCCGTTGCTGGGGAGCGGTGACAATACTGTCACCACCCCAGCAACGCTGCTATTGGCCGGCGATCGTCCAGCCAATAGCAGTGCGGCAGAGGAGGGGTTAACGGTCCCTTCCCGCTGCTGTACCCGCTCTCTGTGTTCAGTCAGCGGGTGCAGCAGTGAGGAGAAGACCGTGGACCCCCCCTCAGAGCTCCGGAGCCCCCTCAGGAGCCTTAGAATAGGGACAGCGGATGGCAGGGACAGGTAGTATTTAATAAAGTAAAAAAAAAATTAAAAACAAAGTAAAAAAAAAAATCTGGAATTTTTTTTTTACTTTGTTTTTTTTTTTTTTTTACTTTATTAAATCCTACCTGTCCCTGCAATCCGCTGTCCCTATTCTAAGGCTCCTGAGGGGGCTCCGGAGCTCTGAGGGGGGGTCCACGATCTTGCAGGGACTGGTAGGATTTAATAAAGTAAAAAAAAAGTAAAAAACAAAGTTAAAAAAAAGGGGGGGAAAAAAGTCCGTCCCCCCCCCGACCCCCTAATAGGTCCCCAAGGGTCCTATTAGGGTCTGATCCCTGACCCCGGGTCCTATTAGGGGTTCAGGGAGCTTCGTACGAGGACACGCACCCCCCATGAGTGTGACCCAGTGGCCGACACTAGTACGAGTGGCAATGCCGCTCGTAATAGGAGTCCGGCCCCCAAGACAAGTGCACCAGAGCCCCCTTCCGGTGACCCTGTCTGGAGCCCCCCAGAGGGTTATCAGCCATGGATTCCTGAGTTTGTTAGCGACTCAGGAATCCGGATTGACGATGCTGGCTTCACTGATCTGGACTTTTTTACGTTTTTTTTCAGTGACAGCCTGGTCAATCACATGGTGGAGCAAACGAACTTGTATGCCCAGCAGTTCATTGCCCACCACCCCGATTCGCTTTTGGCCAGGTCCAATGAATGGCGCGCCATTGATGCAGCGGAAATTTCGACATTTTGGGGCCTCAGGCTGCATATGGGCCTGGACAAAAAAACAAGTGCTCGTCATTACTGGAGCGGGGATGTCCTCTATCAGACCCCGCTTTACAGTATGGCGATGACACGGAGGCGGTTCAAGGCCATTCGGAAATGCCTGCATTATGCGGCATGTCCGCCCCGAGGTGATCCCACCCATGACCAGCTTTACAAAGTGAGGCCGGTCATCGATCACTTTGGGGCCAAATTTTTGGAGGCTTACGTACCGCTCAGGGACCTCTCGGTAGATGAGTCTCTCATCAGTTTTAAGGGGAGACTCATCTTCCACCAGTACATTCCCTCGAAGCGGTATGGCGTGAAACTCTACAAACTTTGCGAGAGTACCTCCGGGTACACTTGCAAGTTTAGAGTATATGAGGGACAAGATTCCCGTATTGAACCCCCAAAATGTCCCCCTCCCACTCTGGGTGTTAGCGGAAAACTCGTTTGGGACCTTGTGCACCCATTGCTGGATAAGGGTTTCCACGTGTACGTGGATAACTTTTATACCAGCATCACTCTGTTCAAATCCCTTTCCGCCAGATCCACGTCCGCTTGTGGGACCGTGCGGAAGAACCAGAGAGGCCTCCCTCTAAATTTTGCTAAGACGCCTATCTCCAAGGGTGAGTCCCGTGCCCTCACCCATGATAACCTGTTGTTGGTGAAGTATAAGGATAAGAGGGATGTCCTTATGCTCACCACTATTCATGGGAATGGCAGCACCCCTGTCCCTGTGCAAGGTACCGTGGGACCAGTCCTCAAGCCTGATTGTGTTCTGGACTACAATCGGTATATGGGGGGAGTTGATCTCTCAGATCAAGTCCTCAAGCCATACAACGCCATGCGGAAAACACGGGCATGGTACAAAAAAATTGCGGTCTGAGGTTGCCATGTACAACGCTTTTGTACTATCCCAGTACGCTGGCAACACAGGGACATTCCTCCAGTACCAAGAAGAAGTCCTAAGGTTCCTGATCTTTGCTGACCGGGAAAGATCAGTCTGGACTTCTGAAGGGTCTGGAGTTATAAGCGCCAGGATCGTCCCAGGCCAACACTTTCCAGGTGAGGTCCCCCCCCCCCCCCCCCAGTGGAAAGAAGGGATGATCCCAGAAAAATTGCAGAGTTTGTTACAGGAAGGGTAGACGGAGGGACACCACCATTCAGTGTGACACTTGCCCAGATAATCCGTTCCTCTGCATAGGCTGCTTCAGGGAGTATCACACTTCCATGGAGCCCTACATTTTCCCTTTTTATTAGAATTTTCCATAGTTTGACCAATGTATCAAGTCCAGAGTACATTCCAAAATATAACCCCCATAAATCACTAAATTGCCCAAATAAACCTTAAAAAAAAATAAACTTATAAGACCTCTGGGGGTGTTTTGTCAAAAATGGGTCATAGCTCACTGAGTCACTATCATCGGGGACTTTTTTATGTTGCCTCAAATGTGCAGCGCTCTCTCTCCACCTGAGCGGGTGCGCATTTAAGGCAACAGGTTAGGGACGGCCACACACATCAAATTCCCAGAATGATGATTCAGAGCATAGGGTTTGGGGAGGGGATATTTTTTTTTAGTTTTGGCTATGCTCTGGGTCATCATTCTGGGAACATATCCTGTTTTATTATGTCTTATAATTTTCTGGCCCACTGTACCTCATATTATGGGCCTCTGTACCCCACCTGTCTACCTCAGTTACGGCCCGTTGTCCCCCATAGTGTTCTCCTATTTTAGGGCTCAGTGCTCCCCCCATTAACACTCCTTGAGGGGGGGTCCCACATCCTGGCTCCATGTCAAGCTCAAGGTCCCTGACTGTGCTCCCACTCAAGCAAGACCTGCTGTGCACCCGCCAAGCCTAAATCATCAAAAAATAAGGTATGTCCTTACTCCAAAGAAATGTATTTACAAATTGTGGGGTGTCTTTTATGCCATTAACCCTTGTAAAAATGAAACATTTGGGGGGGAAAACACATTTCAGTGTTTTTTTTTTTTTTTTTTTTACATAGGCAAAAGTTGTGAAACCCCTGTGGGGTATTAAGGCTTACTTTACCCCTTGTTACATTCCTCAAGGGGTCCAGTTTCCAAAATGGTATGCCATGTGGGGGGTATTTTGCTGTCCTGGCACCATAGGGGCTTCCTAAATGCGACATGTCCCCTCCATTTCAGCAGTTTGCAAATGTAACTCCTTCTCTTCTGAGCATTGTAGTTCGCCCGTAGTGTATTTGACGTCCACGTATGGGGTACCTCCATACTCAGAAGAGATGGGTTACAAATTTTGAGGGGTCTTTTCTACTATTAACTCTTGTAAAAATGTAAAATTTGGGGGGGGGAAACACACATTTTAGTGAAAAAAAATATACATTTTTACATATGCAAAAGTCGTGAAATCCCTGTGGGGTATTAAGGTTCACTTTACCCCTTGTTACGTTCCCCAAGGGGTCTAGTTTCCAAAATCTAATGCCATGTGGGTTTTTTTTTTTTTGCTGTCCTGGCACCATAGGGGCTTCCTAAATGCGGCTTGCTCCCAGAGCAAAATTTGCTTCCAAAAAGCCAAATGTGACTACTCCTCTTCTGAGACATGTAGTGAGCCAGCAGAGCTCTTTTCACCCCCCCCCCCCCCTATAGGGTGTTTTCTGAATTGGGAGAAATTGGGCTTCAAATTTTGGGGGGTATTTTCTGCTTTAACCCTCTGTAAAAATGAAAATTTTTTGGGAAACCAAGCATTTTCGGTAAAATTTCATTTTTTTTTTACATACGCAAAAGTCGTGAATCACCTGTGGGGTATTAAGGTTCACTTTACCCCTTGTTACGTTCCCCAAGGGGTCTAGTTTCCAAAACATAATGCCATGTGTTTTTTTTTTTTTTTTTTGCTGTCCTGGCACCATAGGGGCTTCCTAAATGCGGCAAAAATTTGCTTCCAAAAAGCCAAATGTGACTACTTCTCTTCTGAGACCTGTAGTGCGCCATCAGAGTACTTTTCACCCCCACATGGGGTGTTTACTGAATCTGGAGAAATTGGGCTTCAAATTTTGGGGGGTATTTTCTGCTATTACCCTTTTTTTAAATGTAACATTTTGGGGAAAACAAACATTTTATGTAAATTTTTTTTTTTTTTTTTTACATTTGCAAAAGTCATGAAACGCCTGTGAGGTATTAAGGCTCACTTAATTCCTTGTTACGTTCCCCGAGGGGTCTAGTTTACAAAATGGTATGCCATGTGTTTTAAATTTTTTTGCTGTTTTGGCACCCTAGGGGCTTCCTAAAGGTGACATGCCCCCCAAAAACCATTTCCGAAAAATGTTCTCTCCAAAATCCCCTTGTCGCTCCTTCCTTTCTGAGACCTCTACTGCGGCCGCCGAACAATTTACATAGACATATGAGGTATATGCTTACTCGAGAGAAATTGGGCTACAAATACCAGTAAAATTTTTTATCCTTTTACCCCTTGCAAAAATTCAAAAATTGGGTCTACAAGAACATGGGAGTGTAAAAAAATGAAGATTTTGAATTTTCTCCTTCACTTTGTTGCTATTCCTGTGAAACACCTAAAGGGTTAAAACACTTACTGAATGTCATTTTGAATACTTTGTTGGTGTAGTTTTTATAATGGGGTCATTTATGGGGTATTTCTAATATGAAGACCCTTCAAATCCACTTCAAAACTGAACTGGTCACTGAAAAATAGTGAGTTTGAATATTTTGTGAAAAAGTTGACAATTGCTGCTGAACTTTGAAGCTCTCTGGTGTCTTCCAAAAGTAAAAACTCATCAATTTTATGATGCAAACATAAAGTAGATGTATTGTATATGTGATCCAAAAAAAATGTTTTTTTAATATCCATTTTCCTTACAAGCAGAGAGCTTCAAAAATTAGAAAAATGCAAAATTTTCATTTTTTTCATAAAATTTTGGGATTTTTCATCAGAATGATAACTAAAAGCATTCCAGAGTTATTAATGTTTAAAGTGACAGTGGTCAGATGTTCAAAAAATGCTCTGGTCCTAAGGTGTAAAATGGTTTGGTCCTTAAGGGGTTAAAAAGGGGTACTCCAGAATCAAACTTAAGTTCCTTCAAGCAACTAACTACTACAGTATTCAAAGGGCTGAAAGATATTAGTCCGTGTGTCTTGCAACAGCTGGAGGCACCCTGGTTGGGAGGGAACCGCTGGTTAAAAGGGGTACTCCAGAATCAAACTTAAGTTCCTTCAAGCATCTAACTACTACAGTATTCAAAGGGCTGAAAGATATCAGTCCGTGTGTTTTGCAAGTTGCAACAGCTGGAGGCACCCTGGTTGGGAGGGAACCGCTGGTTAAAAGGGGTACTCCAGTATAAAACTTAAGTTCCTTCAAGCAACTAACTACTACAGTATTCAAAGGGCTGAAATATATCAGTCCGTGTGTTTTGCAACAGCTGGAGGCACCCTGGTTGGGGACCACTGCATAAAAGGGGAACTCCACTGGCAAGCTTTTTTTCTTTAAAGCAACTAACTACTACAGTATTCAAAGGGCTGAAATATATCAGCCCGTGTGTTTTGCAACAGCTGGAGGCACCCTAGTTGGGGACCACTGCTTAAAAGGGGAACTCCGCTGGCAAGCTTTTTTGCTCATTATCACACTAGTGCAAATCACATTAGGTGTGACAGTTGTGCAAATAAAAAAAATACCTTTTTTGGCTGTAAAATAAAATCAGTCGTCACTGTCAGTTCACGCCACAGTTGCCATTTTTTTTGCCTGCAGGGAAAATTGTGTCACCCTAGTGCAAACCACATTAGGTGTGATAGTTGTGCAAATAAAAAAAATACCTTTTTTGGCTGTTAAATAAAATCAGTCGTCACTGTCAGTTCACGTCACAGTTGCCATTTTTTGGGCCTGCAGGGCAAATTGTGTCACCCTATTGCAAATCCCATTAGGTGTGACAGTTGTGCAAATAAAAAAAATACCTTTTTTGGCTGTTAAATAAAATCAGTCGTCACTGTCAGTTCACGTCACAGTTGCCATTTTTTGGGCCTGCAGGGCAAATTGTGTCACCCTATTGCAAATCCCATTAGGTGTGACAGTTGTGCAAATAAAAAAAAATAAAAAAACTTTTTTGGCTGTTAAATAAAATCAGTCGTCACTGCCAGGTCACGTCACAGTTGCCATTTTTTTTTGCCTGCAGGGCAAATTGTGTCACCCTAGTGCAAATCACATTAGGTGTGACAGTTGTGCAAATTTTACCAAAAAAATGACAGGCAGAGGAAGGCCACTCCGCAGGGGCCGTCGTGGTGCTGGGATTCCCTTTGGCTCTAGAATGGCCAGTGTTCAGAGGCCACATACCCTGAACCCCCAAAGTTCTGAGGACTTAGTTGACTAGCTATCAGAAGACACCCAATCTACTACAGCTTCTGCTCGGAACCTTGACACACCGTCCTTCTTCGCCTCTTGCTTAGCTTCGGGCACCTCTCATGCTACCACTTGCCCGCCTGCCGCCACCACCAACACTAGCACCGCAGCAGCTTTACTTGATCCGTCAGAGGAGTTATTTACACATCAGTTTGGAGACATGAATGATGCGCAACCATTATTGCCAGAGGATGTAGTTAACAGGGATATGTCTCAGTCAGGCAGCATTACACACATGGACGTACGGTGTGATGATGATGTTGTATTCGCTGCTGCTGCTTCCTTTCTTGAGGTGTCAGATAGTGGTGAAGGTGTTGATGATGACGATGTGTCCGTGGATGCCACGTGGGTGCCCGCTAGAAGAGAAGAAGAGGGGGAAAGTTCAGATGGGGAGACAGAGAGGAGGAGGAGACGAGTTGGAAGCAGGGGGAAGTCGTCGCAAGGAGCTAGTGGCACAGTCAGACAGCATGCATTGGCACCCGGGGTCAGCCAGACGGGATCGCCAAGCAACGCATGCTGTTGCCACCACCAGAATACCGTCATCGCAGAGCAAAGCAGTGTGCATTTTTTTTGTGTGTCTGCCTCTGACAACAGCAAGGCCATTTGCAACCTGTGCCAGAAGAAACTGAGTTGTGGGAAGTCCAACACCCACCTAGGCACAACTGCTTTGCAAAGGCACATGATGTCACATCACAAACGCCTATGGGTTCAACACGTCAGTACAAGCAGCACACAAAGTCAAAGCTGCCATCCTCCTCCTAGTCCAGCATCTTCATCCAGGTCAAGCACTGCTGCCCTCCTTGCCCCCTCTCAACCATTCGCCTCTCCGTCTCTCACCTTGAGCAATTCCTGCTCGTCTGCCCACAGTCAGGTGTCTGCCAAGATGTTTGAGCGCAAGAAGACAATGTCTCAAAGTCACCCCCTAGCCCGGCATCTGACAGCTGGCTTGTCGGAACTGCTAGCCCGCCAGCTTTTACCATACAAGCTAGTGGAGTCTGAGGCCTTTAAAAAATTTGTGGCCATTGGGACACCGCAGTGGAAGGTACCCGGCCGAAATTTTTTTGCTCCAAAGGCAATCCCCAACCTTTACTCCATTGTGCAAAAGGAAATTATGGCATGTCTGGCACACAGTGTAGGGGCAAGGGTCCATTTGACCACTGATACCTGGTCTGCAAAGCATGGTCAGGGCAGGTATAACACCTACACTGCGCATTGGGTAAACCTGGTGACGGCTGCCAAGCATGGAATGCGTGGCTCTGCAGAGGAGTTGGTGACACCGCCACGACTTGCAGGCAGGCCTGCTGCCACCTCCTCTACTCCTCCTACTCCGTCCTCTTCCATAACATCCTCGACCGAGTCCTCTTCCACTGCTGCTTCTTGCTCCTGTTGGCCCTGAACGCACAGGTGGACCAGTGGCTGACTCCGCACCAACTGGAGATCGGCAAGGTGGTTTGTGATAATGGAACAAATTTGTTGGCGGCATTGAGGTTGGGCAAGTTGACACATGTGCCGTGCATGGCACATGTGCGTAATCTGATTGTACAATGCTTTGTGCTCAAGTACCCAGGCTTACAGGATGTCCTGAAGCAGTCCAGGAAGGTTTGTGGCCATTTCAGGCGTTCCTACATGGCCATGGTGCACTTGTCAGATATCCAGCGGCGAAACAATATGCCAGTGAGGCGCTTGATTTGAGACAGCCCGACACGTCAGAATTCAACATTCCTAATGTTCAACCGCCTGCTCCAACAAGAAAAAGCCATCAATGAATATTTGTATGACCGGGGTGCTAGGACATCTTCTGCGGAGCTGGGAATTTTTTTGCCACGTTACTGGAGGTTCATGCGCAATGCCTGTAGGCTCATGCATCCTTTTGAGGAGGTGACAAACCTGGTCAGTCGCACCAAAGGCACCATCAGCGACATCATACCGTTTGTTTTCTTCCTGTAGCGTGCCCTGCGAAGAGTGCTGGATCAGGCAGTAGATGAGCGTGAAGAGGAAGAGTTGTGGACACCATCCCCACCAGAAACAGTCTTATCAGCATTGCTTCCTGGACCTACAGCAATGCTGGAAGAGGATTGTGAGGAAGAGGAGTCAGAGGAGGAATGTGGCTTTGAAGAGGAGGAGGAAACCAACCACAGCCGGCATCCCAGGGTGCTCCTTGTCACCTATCTTGTTCCCGTGGTGTTGTACGTGGCTGGCGGGAAGAAGATTATACCTTCCCTGACATCACTGAGGATGAGGAATGGGACATGAGTAGCTCGGCATCCGTCCTTGTGCAAATGGGGTCTTTCATGCTGTTGTGCCTGTTGAGGGACCCTCGAATAAAAAGGATGAAGGAGAACGACCTGTAATGGGTGTCCACGCTACTAGACCCCCGGTAGAAACATAAAGTGCCTGACATGTTACCACATTACAGCAAGGCGGAAAGGATTCAGCAGGTCCAAAATACATTAAGAAGTATGCTGTACACAGCGTATAAGGGTCATGTCACAGCACAACAGGGATCTAACAAGGGAAGAGGTGAAAGTAATCCTCCTCCCACGAACATGCCGGCAAGGACAGGATGCTGTACAGACATGCTGTTTATGGAGGACATGCAGAGCTTTTTAAGTCCTACGCATTGCCACAGCCCTTTGGGGTCCACCATCAGAGAACGACTTGACCGACAGGTAGCAGGCTACCTGGCCTTAACCGCAGATATCGACACTCTGAGAAGCGATGAACCCCTTGACTACTGGGTGTGTCGGCTTGACCTGTGGCCTGAGCTATCCCAACTTCTGGCCTGTCCCGCTTCAAGTGTCCTGTCAGAAAGGACCTTCAGTGCAGCAGGAGGTATTGTCACTGAGAAGAGGAGTCGCCTTGGCCAAACAAGTCTGGATTACCTCACCTTTCTTAAGATGAATGAGGGATGGATCCCGAAGGGACTGACACTGGGCGATACATTTGACTGAACAAGGCCTGATCAGATGAGCTGCCTTGGACTAAAAATGGTCCACACGCTGCTGTATTTGAACTCTGAATGCCGGATGACTTGCGTGACTTATCCGCCACCAACTAGGGTTCAAGCCGCAATGTTTTAGGGCACTTTCTGCCTTGCGAAACAAACAGAAATTTTTCTGGCCGCTGCTGCTGCACTTGTTATGGTGCTGCAATTTTCATGGCCGCTGCTACAGCTGCGACAATACCAAATTTTCTAACCAGGTGTACATGCCTAATTTTTCTGGCCTCTGCTGCTGCACTTTTTTGGTGCTGCAATTTTTCTGGCTGCTGCTACAGCTGCGGCTGCAACAATACCCAATTTTTCATCCATGTGTACATGCCTAATTTTTCTGGCCTCTGCTGCTGCACTTGTTATGGTGCTGCAATTTTTATGGCCTCTGCTACAGCTGCGACAATACCAAATTTTCCAGCCAATTGTACATACCTAATTATTCTGGCCTCTGCTGCTGCACTTTTTCTGGTGCTGCAATTTTTCTGGCTGTGGCTACAGATGCAGCTGCGACAATACCAAATTTTTCATCCATGTGTACATGCCTAATTTTTCTGGCATCTGCTGCTGCACTTGTCATGGTGCTGCAATTTTTCTGGCCGCTGCAACAGAAGTGGCTGCAACAATACCACATTTTTTAGGATGTGTACATGCCTAATTTTTCTGGTTCTCTCTGCTGACATCTCTGTCCATTTTAGCAACCGTGCATATTAGATGTATGCTAGGGGTAGCATGGTGGCTCAGAGGTTAACACTGCTGCCTTGCAGCAGTGGGGCCTTGGGTTCAAATCCCACTATGTGCTGCCTAATATGGGGGAACCTTATGTGCTGCCCAAAGGGGAGCTCTAACTATGTGCTGCCTAACATGGGGGAATCTATGTGCTGCCTAATATGGGGGAATCTAACTATGTGATGCCTACAGGGGGGCTAAAGCACGTTATTCCAAACCATTTAGGAATAATAGATGATTTATGCCCTTTATGGATTAAAACCAGACTCTGCATCAACTATGTAATTTTCCATGGGAGTTTTGCCATGAATCCCACTCCGGCACGCCACAATCCAGGTGTTAGTCCTCTTAAAAACAACTTTTAAATCACTATTGTGGCCAGAAAGAGTCCCTGTGGGTTTTAAAATTTGCCTGCCCATTGAAGTCAATGGCGGTTCGCCCGATTCGCGAACTTTTGCGGAAGTTCGCGTTCGCGGTTCGCGAACCAAAAATGTTATGTTCGCGACATCACTACTGCAGAATGGGCAAAACAAATTTAGAACAGGACCCTCAGTTTATGCAGAAGATTTTGGTCAGTGATGAGGCAAACTTTTATGTGAATGGTGAAGTTAACAAACAAAACCACCGCTCTTGGTCTGACACTAACCGACATTGGATAGATCCCTCCAAGACTGTTGGAACACAAAAATTTATGGTACGGTGTGGTATATGGGGTACAAAGATAGTGGGGTCATTCTTCATCAAGGGAAACCTCAAGGCCACTGGATATTCGAAATTGCTACATGATGATGTGTTTCCCTCTTTATGCACTGAAGCTGGCATGTTCCCTGAGTTTTTCCAGTAAGATGGTGCACCAACACATCAGCTCAGGTCCGAGCAACCCTAGATGAACAATTGTCTATGCTGTGAAGATACGAGATGTGCAGCACCTGAAACTACGGATACTGGAAGCCTGTGCTAGCATTTCTCCTGCAGTGTTGCTATCAGTGTGTGAAGAGTGGGAGAAGAGGGTTGCATTGACAATCCAACACAATGGGCAGTACATTGAACACATTTTATAAGTGGTGAGAAACTTGTAAATAACTCATGAAAGAATAAAGTTATGTTAAAATCAAGCACACCACTGTTTTTCTTGTGAAATTCCCAATAAGTTTGATGTGTCACATGACCCTCTTCCTATTGAAAAAACAAAAGTTGGATTCAAAATGGCCGACTTCAAAATGGCCGCCATGGTCACAACCCATCTTGAAAAGTTTCCCCCCTCACATATACTAGTGTGCCACAAACAGGAAGTTAATATATCCAACCATTCCCATTTTATTAAGGTGTATCCATATAAATGGCCCACCCTGTATATAGAACAACTTTGTGACTGGATTTAATTAAAAAAATGTTTCCTTTAACCCCTTAAGGACCCAGCCCAAATATACCTTAACCCCTTCAGGACCAAGCCCATTTTGGCCTTAAGGACCAGAGCGTTTTTTGCACATCTGACCACTGTCACTTTAAACGTTAATAACTCTGGAATGCTTTTAGTTATCATTCTGATTCCGAGATTGTTTTTTCGTGACATATTCTACTTTAACATGGTGGTAAATTTTTGTGGTAACTTGCATCCTTTCCTTGTGAAAAATCCAAAAATTTGATGAAAAATTTGAAAATTTTGCATTTTTCTAACTTTGAAGCTCTCTGCTTGTAAGGAAAATGTATATTACAAATAAAAAAATTTTTTATTCACATAAACAATATGTCTACTTTATGTCTGCATCATAAAAGTGACGAGTTTTTACTTTTGGAAGACACCAGAGGGCTTCAAAGTTCAGCAGCAATTTTCCAATTTTTCACAAAATGTTCAAACTCACTATTTTTCAGGGACCAGTTCAGGTTTGAAGTGGATTTGAATGGTCTTCATATTAGAAATACCCCACAAAAGACCCCATTATAAAAACTGCTACCCCCAAAGTATTCAAAATGACATTCAGTCATCATTTTAACCCTTTAGGTGTTTCACAGGAATAGAAACAAAGTGAAGGAGAAAATTCACAATCTTCATTTTTTACACTCGCATGTTCTTGTAGACCCAATTTTTGCATTTTTACAAGGGGTAAAAGGAGAAAATGTATACTTATATTTGTAGCCCAATTTCTCTCGAGTAAGCACATACCTCATATGTCTATGTAAAGTGTTCGGCGGGCGCAGTAGAGGGCTCAGAAGGGAAAGAGCGATAAGGGAATTTTGGAGAGTACGTTTTTCTGAAATGGTTTTTGGGGGGCATGTTGCATTTAGGAAGCCCCTATGGTGCCAGAACAGCAAAAAACCCTCACATGGCATACCATTTTGGAAACTAGACCCCTTGAGGAACATAACAAGGAATAAAGTGAGCCTTAATACCCCACAGGTGTTTCACGACTTTTGGATATGTAAAAAAAAAAATTTTTTTTTTCACTAAAATGTGTGTTTCCCCCCAAATTTCAAATTTTTCCAAGGGTTAATAGCAGGAAATACCCCCCAATATTTGTAACCCCTTCTCTTCTGAGTATGGAGGTATCCCATAAGTTGACCTGAAGTGCACTATGGGCGAACTACAATGCTCAGAAGAGAAGGAGTCACATTTGGCTTTTTGAGAGCAAATTTTGCTCGGGGGGCATATCGCATTTAGGAAGCCCCTCTGGTGCCAGAACAGCAAAAAAAAAACACATGGCATACCATTTTGGAAACGAGACCCCTTGAGGAACGTAACAAGGGGTACAGTGAGCATTTGCCCCCCACTGGTGTCTGACAGATCTTTGGAACAGTGGGCTGTACAAGTTTTCATTTTCACGGACCACTGTTCCAAAGATCCGTCAGACACCTGTGGGGGGTAAATTCTCACTGCACCCCTCATTACATTCCGTGAGGGGTGTTGTTTCCGAAATGGGGTCACATGTGTTTTTTTTTTTTTTTTTTGCGTTTGTCAAAACCGCTGTAACAATCAGCCACCCCTGTGCAAATCACCTCAAATGTACATGGTGCGCTCTCCCTTCTGGGCCTTGTTGTTCGCCCCCAGAGCACTTTGCGCTCACATATGGAGTATCTCTGTAGTCGGGAGAAATTGCGTTACAAATTTTGGGGGGCTTTTTTCCCTTTTACCTCTTGTGAAAATGTAAAGTATAGGGCAACATCAGCATGTTAGTGTAAAAAATTAAATTTTTTTACACTAACATTCTGGTGTAGACCCCAACATTTCCTTTTCATGAAGGGTTAAAGAAGAAAAAGCCCCCCAAACCTTGTAACGCAATTTCTCCCGAGTACAGCGATACCCCATATGTCGCTCTAAACTGTTGCCTTGAAATACGTCAGGGCTTCAAAGTGAGAGCGCCGTGCGCATTTGAGGCCTAAATTAGGGATTTGCATATGGGTGGACATAGGGGTATTCTACGCCAGTGATTCCCAAACAGGGTGCCTCCAGCTGTTGCAAAACTCCCAGCATGCGTGGACAGTCAACGGCTGTCCGGCAATACTGGGAGGTGTTGTTTTTCAACAGCTGGAGGCTCTGCTTTGGAAACAGTGGCGTACCGGACGTTCTTATTGGGGGAGGGGGGCTGTGTAGGGGTATGTGTATATGTAGTGTTTTTAACTTTTTATTTTATTTTGTGTTAGTGTAGTGTAGTGTTTTTAGGGAACAGTCACATGGGCGGGGGATTACAGCGAGAGTCCCGGCGCAAAATTTGCTGCATCTCAAGATGCGAGAAACCCACTGTAAAAGCCTCGCCCATGTGAATGTACCCTGTACATTCACAGGGGGGGGGTGCACCAGCTGTTGCAAAACCACAACTCCCAGCATGCATGGTCTGTTAGTGCATGCTGGGAGTTATAGTTTTGCAACAGCTGGAGGCACACAGGTTAGGAAACACTGAGTTAGAAACAGACAATGTTTCCCAACCAGTGTGTCTCCAGTTGTTGCAAAACTACAACTCCCAGCATGCCCAGACAGCTGAAGGGCATGCTGGGAGTTGTAGTTCGGCAACATCTGAAGGGCCAGATGTTGCTGAACTAAAACTCCCAGCATGCCTGGACAGTCAGTGCATACTGGGAGTTGTAGTTTTGCAACAGCTGGAAGAGCACAGATTGGAGACCATTATACAATGGTCTCCAAACTGGGGCCCTCCAGATGTTGCAAAACTACAACTCCCAGCATGCATGGTCTGTTAGTGCATGCTGGGAGTTATAGTTTTGCAACAGCTGGAGGCACACAGGTTAGGAAACACTGAGTTAGAAACAATGTTTCCCAACCAGTGTGTCTCCAGTTGTTGCAAAACTACAACTCCCAGCATGCCCAGACAGCTGAAGGGCATGCTGGGAGTTGTAGTTCGGCAACATCTGAAGGGCCAGATGTTGCTGAACTAAAACTCCCAGCATGCCTGGACTGTCAGTGCATGCTGGGAGTTGTAGTTTTGCAACAGCTGGAAGAGCACAGATTGGAGACCATTATACAATATTCTCCAAACTGGGGCCCTCCAGATGTTGCAAAACTACAACTCCCAGCATGCCCAGACAGCCAAAGGCTGTCTAGGCATGCTTGGAGTTGTAGTTTTCAGACTCCTAGAAGCAGCAGTGAAGATCTCCACTGCTGCTTCTGAGGACCATATACTTACCTGCCGGTTCCGTCGCTGCTCGTCCACGTGGCCGGTCCTGCAACTGCTCCTCGGTCCCGCCAGGTAAGGCCGCCGGTCCCCTGATGTCCCCCCCCTATGCCGCAGTCCCCGCGAGCCCCCGCAGCCATCGTCCCCCGTTCTGCCCGACTTCCAGGGGCGGGCAGTGCGGGGGATCTGAACTTTCACCCCAGATCACTGTGATTGGTCCATTGATGGTCCTGGGGGTGAAGCAGAAGTTGTCCCCTGCTGGAAACAGCGGGACTTCTGCCAGTTAACCCGTGCGATGCTGCGCATCGCCGGGTTAACTGAATGTCATTTATAAACGCCGGGATGCGCGAACGCACTGCACAACCCGGCGTTTATATATGACATTCTGCTATCCGGCCATTTTTTGAACATCTGACCACTGTCACTTTAAGCATTATTAACTCTGGGATGCTTTTACCTTTCATTCTGATTCCAAGATTGTTTTTTCGTGACATATTCTTGTTTATGTTAGTGGTAAAATATTGTCGATACTTTGCCGATCATTTCTTGGTGAAAAATTCCCAAATTTGATGAAAAAATTTAAAATTTTGCATTTTTTTTTTACTTTGAAGCTCTCTGCTTATAAGTAGTGTTGCTCGCGAATATTAGAAATTTGAATATTATTTGCGAATATCGCATATTCGCGAATTCGCGAATTTCGCGAATATAGTGCTATATATTCGTAATTACGAATATTCGTTTTTTTTTTTCTTTTTTTCTTCACAGTACACATCACAGTGATCATCCCTCTCTGCTTCCAGCTTGTGTGGTGTAAAGAAGGCTGTAATACTACTGTGTGAGACTGGCGTGCGAAAATTCGCATATGCGAATTTTCGCATACGCGAATTTTCGCATACGTTAATTTTGTATATGCTAATATTCACATATGCTAATTTTCGCATATGCGAAAATAAAACGAGAATATAACGAATATGCGAATATTCGCAAATATATGACGAATATTCGTCCATATATTCGCGAATATTCGCGAATTCGAATATGGCCTATTCCGCTCAACACTACTTATAAGTAAAATGGATATTCCAAATACATTTTATATTGATTCACATATACAATATGTCTACTTTATGTTTGCATCATAAAGTTGACATGTTTTTACTTTTGGAAGACACCAGATGGCTTCAAAGTTTCACAAAATTTTCAAAATCAGAATTTTTCAGGGACCACTTCAGTTTTGAAGTGGATTTGAAGGGCTTTCTTATTAAAAAAATACCCCACAAATGACCTCATTATAAAAACTGCTCCCCTCAAAGTATTCAAAAAGTTTGTTAACCCTTTCGGTGTTTCACAGGAATAGCAGCAAAGTGAAGGAGAAAATTCAAAATCTTCATTTTTTACACTTGCATGTTCTTGTAGACCCAGTTTTTGAATTTTTACAAGGGGTAATAGATGAAAAATCCCCCCAAAATTTGTGACCCAATTTCTCTCGAGTAAGGAAATACCTCATATGTGGATGTCAAGTGTTTGGAGGGGGGAGTAGACGGCTCAGAAGGGAAGGAGCGACAATGGGATTTTGGAGAGTGAATTTTGCTGAAATGGTTTTTGGGGGGCATGTCACATTTAGGAAGCCCCTATGGTGCCAGAACAGCAGAAAACCCCCACATGGCATACCAATTTGGAAACGACGCCCCTCAAGGCACGTAACAAGGGGTCCAGTGAGCCTTAACACCCCACAGGTGTTTGACGACTTTTTCGTTAAATTCGGATGTGTAAATGAAAAAAAGAATGTCACTAAAGTGCAGTTTTTTCCCCAAACTTTCCTTTCTATAAAGGGTAATGGGAGGAAATGCCCCCCAAAATTTGTAACCCCATCTCTTCTGAGTATATAAATACCACATGTTAGGACATAAAATGCTCTGCGAGCGAACTACAATGCTCAGAAGAGAAGGAGTCACATTTAGCTTTTGGAAAACAAATTTTGCTGAAATGGTGTTTGGGGGGCATGTCGCATTTAGGAAGCACCTAGGGTGCCAGAACAGCAAAAAAAAACTACATACTATTTTGGAAACGACACCCTTCAAGGAACGTAACAAGGGGTACAGTGAGCCTTAACACCTCACAGGTATTTCACGACTTTTTGTGAAAGTTGAATGTGTAAATGAAAAAAATTATTTTTTCACTAAAATGCTGTGTTTAACCCAAATTTTACATTTTTACAAGGGTTAATAGGAGAAAATGACCACCAAAATTTGTAATCCCATTTCTTCTGAGTATGGAAATACCCCATGTGTGGACGTCAAGGGCTCTGCCGGCGCACTACAATGCTCAGAAGAGGAGGAGTGCCATTGAGCTTTTTGAAAGAGAATTTGTTTGGAATGGAAGTCAGGGGCCTTGTGCGTTTACAAAGCCCCCCCGTGGTGCCAGAACAGTCGACCCCCCCACATGTGACCCCTTTTTGGAAACTACAACCCTCACAGAATTTAATAAGGGGTGCAGTGAGTATTTACACCCCACTGGCGTTTGACAGATCTTTGGAACAGTGGGCTGTGCAAATGAAAAATAAAAATTTTCATTTTCATGGATCACTGTTCCAAAAATCTGTCAGACACCTGTGGGGCATAAATGCTCACTGTACCCCTTATTACATTACGTGAGGGGTGTAGTTTCCAAAATGGGGTCACATGTGGGGGGGTCCATTGTTCTGGCACTATGGGGGCTTTGTAAACACACATGGCCTTCAATTCCGGACAAATTTTCTCTTCAAAATCCCAATGGTGCTCCTTCTCTTCTGAGCATTGTAGTGCGCCTGCAGAGCACTTTACATCCACATATGGGGTATGTTCTTATTAAGAAATGGGGCTACAAATTTTTGGGGGCTTTTTTCCTATTTTCCCTTGTTGTGCGTCCACAGAAAATTTTACACCCACATTTGGGGTATTTCCGTACTCAGGAGAAATTGCGTTACAAATTTTGGGGGTCTTTTTTTGCTTTACCGCTTGTCAAAATAAAAAGTATGGGGCAAAACCAGCATGTTAGTTTAAAAAATTGAAAAAATGTTTACACTAACAGGCTGGTGTAGACCCCAACTTTTCTTTTTCATAAGGGTTAAAAGGAAAAAAAGCCCCCCAAATTTGTAGTGCAATTTCTCCCGAGTTTGGAAATACCCCATATGTGACCCTAAACTGTTTCCTTGAAATACGACAGGGCTCTGAAGTGAGAGAGCGCCATGCGCATTTGAGGACTTCATGGGGATTGCATAGGGGTGGACATAGGGGCATTCTATGCCAGTGATTCCCAAAAAGGGTGCCTCCAGCTATGGATAAACTCCCAGCATGCCTGGACAGTCAGTGGCTGTCCGGAAATGCTGGGAGTTGGTGATTTGCAACAGCTGGATGCTCCATTTTGGAAACACTGCCGTACAATACGTTTTTCATTTTTATTGGGGGGGGGGGGACAGTGTAAGGGGGTGTATATGTATTGTTTTACTCTTTATTTTGTGTTAGTGTAGTGTAGTGTTTTTAGGGTACATTCACACTGGCGGGCGTTTGCAGTGAGTTTACCGCTAGGAGTTTGTGCTGCGGCGAAAAATTAGCTGCAGCCCAAACTTGAAGCAGAAAACTAACTGTAAACCTTCCTGTGTGAATGTACCCTGTATGTTCACATGGGGGGGCAAACCTCCAGCTGTTTCAAAACTACAACTCCCAGCATGTACTGACAGACCGTGCATGCTGGGAGTTGTACTTTTGCAACAGCTGGAGGCACACTGGTTGGAAAACCTTCAGTTACCTAACTCAGTATTTTACAACCAGTGTGCCTCCAGCTTTTGCAAAACTACAACTCCCAGCATGTACTGATCGCCGAAGGGCATGCTGGGAGATGTAGTTATGCAACATCTGGAGGTACACAACTACAACTCCCAGCATGCCGAGACAGCTGTTTGCTGTTTGGGCATGCTAGGATTTGCACTTTTGCAACAGCTGGAGAGCTATAGTTTATAGAGACCACTGCAAAGTGATCTCCAAACTGTGGACCTCCAGATGTTGCAAAACTACAAATTCCAGCATGCTCAGACAGCAAACTGCTATGTGGGCATGCTGGGAGTTGTAGTTTTGCAACATCTAGAGAGCTAAAGTATAGAGATCATTGTGCAGTGGTCTCAAACTGTAGCTCTCCAGCTGTTGCAAAACTACAAATCCCAGCATGCCCAAACAGCTCTCTGGGCATGCTGGGAGTTGTAGTTTTGCAACATCTGGAGGGCTACAATTTAGAGACCACTCTATAGTGGTCTCAGACTGTAGCCCTCCAGATGTTGCTAAGCAACTCACCGGCTTCCGTAGGATCCACGGAGCTGCGTCGCCGTCCTCTTCTTCCGTCGATCGTCGACTGCTGCCGTCGCCGATGGGTGAGTGGACTTCGGCGCCGGTCCTGTGTCGTTTCCCCGTTCTGCCCCGCCTATTGTGGGTGGGCAGTACAGGGAAACCGAAAGTAAAGCACCCCGCCCCCGATCTGCTATTGGTCATCTCGTCTTGATGATCAATAGCAGGGATAAGAGGGGTGGCACACCTGCCACCTTACTCCTATCGCTTCAGGGGGATTGTGGGTGTGGCGGGGGCTATTGTTACCCCAAGGAATACTCGTCTGTCCACAAAAAATGTGGAGAGACTGAACTTTGTGAAGATGAATGAGGCATGGATCAGCCAGGATTTCCACCCACCAATGCCTGATGCATTGACCATGGTGCCACACCAACACTTCACAAATATGGAGAGTGCAAAACATATTGAAGGTTCTGCTCCCCAGTTACAGAAATGTTCTCGCATCAGACCACAAGTATTGAGGATGTGCATTAGCTAAAACTTAACTTAACTTAACTTTTCTTAGGATAAAAAATATGGACCCGAAAGGTGTGCCACCTAAACCACCAAGTGTTGATGTGACGCAAAGACCTCTAAAATGGGGAAGGGAACAACGTATGGTCCATTGTAACAGGTGGGGGTAAAAACTTCCCCTGTAAGGCACTACTCTCGCACTATTAATTCACTTCTTTGTAAGTGTTACTTGCCCTAAAAAGGACAGCCCCACACAGGAACCTCTCCCTGTTTCCGCCTAAAAACACTGAAATTTCCCAGGGTTTTTAGTTGGAAATAGGGAGAGGTTCCTGTGTGGGGCTTCCCTTTTTAGGGCAAGTAACACTTGCCAAGAAGGGAATTAATAGGGGGAGAGTAGGGCCTTACAGGGGAAGTTTTTACCCCCAACGGTTACAATGGACCATATGTTGTTCCCTTACACCTTTTAACATTCTTTCCATCATATCAATACTTGGTGGTGTAGGTGATACATGGTGTTTTTGCACACCTTTCCTTTTGTTAAATTAAAAAAATAAAATGGGTGCATATATTTTATCCTAAGAATATTATTAAAAGTTAAATTTTACATAATGCATATCATCAATAATTGTGCACACTAACACTTTTACAAAAGAGACCGTTTTCTACTGCCTACCTGTCTCAGCTACTATTCTGATCCTGCCCACCTACCTTCGTCACCGGGTACTGGTATTGCCACCCACCGCCCCACTCTGTCACTGGGTCAATTTCTGGACTCCTGATGCTGCTGATGCCACCTCCAGGCTGTCTCATTCTGCCACCATATGTTGTCCTCATGCTGATGCCACCTCCAAGCTGACTCATTCTGCCACCACATGTTCTCTTCATGCTGATGTCAGCTCCAGGCTGTGTCATTCTGCCAACATATGTTCTCCTCATGCTGTAGCCAGCTCCAGGCTGTCTCATTCTGCCACCATATGTTCTCTTCAAGCTGATGCCAGCTCAAGGCTGTCTCATTCTGCCACCATATGTTGTCCTCATGTTGATGCCAGCTCCAGGCTGTCTCATTCTGCCACCATATGTTCTCCTCAAGCTGTTGCCAGCTTCAGGCTGTCTTATTCTGCCACCGTATGTTCTCTTCATGCTGATGCCAGCTCCCGGCTGTCTCATTCTGCCACCATATGTTCTCCTCATGCAGATGCCAGCTCAAGCCATTTAAGACTATGTTTTTTGTGGTTTGGTTAGCACTAACACCAAGATGTGACTGTCTATAAGACAGCTTCCACTACTAAGCAACTTTTTTTTTTACTTTAAAGTAAAAAAAAAAAAAAACACAACACATAAAAAAAATGATCACAAAAACACATGTTAACCATTTTATTTAACCCCTTAAGGCCGATTTTGGCATTAAGGACTCAGACAATAAAATTTTTACGTTTTCATTTTTTCCTCCTCGCCTTCTAAAAATCATAACTCTTTTATATTTTCATCCACAGACTAGTATGAATGCTTGTTTTTTGCGCGACCAGTTGTCCTTTGTAATGACATCACTCATTATATCATAAAATGTATGGCGCAACCAAAAAACACTATTTTTGTGGGGAAATTAAAACGAAAAACGCAATTTTGCTAATTTTGGAAGGTTTTGTTTTCACGCCGTACAATTTATGGTAAAAATGACATGTGTTCTTTATTCTGAGGGTCAATACGATTAAAATGATACCCAATATTACATACTTTTATATTATTGTTGCGCTTAAAAAAAAATCACAAACTTTTTAACCAAATTAGTACGTTTATAATCCCTTTATTTTGATGACCTCTAACTTTTTTATTTTTCTGTATAAGTGGCGGTATGGGGGCTCATTTTTTGCGCCATGATCTGTACTTTTTTTTGATACCACATTTGCATATAAAAAACTTTTAATACATTTTTTATAATTTTTTTTTAATAAAATGTATTAAAAAAGTAGGAATTTTGGACTTTTTTTTATTTTTTTTCGTTCACGCCGTTCACCGTATGGGATCATTAACATTTTATTTTAATAGTTCGGACATTTACGCACGCGGCGATACCAAATATGTCTATAAAAATGTTTTTTACGCTTTTTGGGGGTAAAATAGGAAAAAACGGACGTTTTACTTTTTTATTGGGGGAGGGGATTTTTCACTTTTTTTACTTTTACTTTTACATTTTTTTACATTTTTTTACACTTGAATAGTCCCCATAGGGGACTATTCATAGCAATACCATGATTGCTAATACTGATCTGTTCTATGTATAGGACATAGAACAGATCAGTATTATCGGTCATCTCCTGCTCTGGTCTGCTCGATCTCAGACCAGAGCAGGAGACGCCGGGAGCCGCACGGAGGAAGGTGAGGGGACCTCCGTGCGGCGTTATGAATGATCGGATCCCCGCAGCAGCGCTGCGGGCGATCCGATCGTTCATTTAAATCGCGAACTGCCGCAGATGCCGGGATCTGTATTGATCCCGGCACCTGAGGGGTTAATGGCGGACGCCCGCGATATCGCGGGCGTCGGCCATTGCCGGCGGGTCCCTGGCTGCGATCAGCAGCCGGGATCAGCCGCGCATGATACGGGCATCGCTCCGATGCCCGCGGTTATGCTTAGGACGTAAATGTACGTCCTGGTGCGTTAAGTACCACCTCACCAGGACGTACATTTACGTCCTGCGTCCTTAAGGGGTTAAATAAAACTGCTGGTTATCAACATAGTTCACTGAATCATACATAGTCCTTTGCTTACATGGATCTGAAACAAGAAGTAATGAAACACATGAAAAATAGGTTAGAACATTTAGGATGCTCTCTGCTGTGTAACCCCCCCCCCCACCACCACCTGCATCCATCCGCTGTATATAACCCAAGAGTGAATTAGCACTCAGCCCAAAAAGTTTTCACAGTAAACCAGCAATTTGGACTTATTAATGGTTTAAAGGGATGCTCCAGTGGAAAACTATTTTTTTTTTTTAAATCAACTGGCGCCAGAAAGATAAACATATTTGTAAATTACTTCTATTTAAACATTGTTAATTCTTTCAGTACTTATCAGCTATTGTATGCTCCTGAATTCCTTTTCTTTCTGGCCACAGAGCTCTCTGCTGACACCTCTGTCCATGTCAGGAACTGTCCAAAGCAAGAGCATATTCCCATAGCAAACCTATCCAGCTCTGGACAGTTCCTGACATGTACAGAAGTGTCAGCAGAGAGTGCTGTGGTCAGACTGAAAATAAATTCAAAATGAAAAGAACTTCCTGTGGAGCATACAGCAGCTGATAAGTACTGGAAGGATTAAATTTTTTTTAATATAAGTAAATTACAAACCTGTTTAACTTTCTCGCACCAGTTGATTTAAAAAAAACATTCCACTGGAGTACCCATTTAATGGGGTACTCAGGTGGAAATTTTTTTTTTTTTTTAAATCAACTGGTGGCAAAAAGTTAAAATAATAACATGGAAAAATAGCTGTTGAGAAAAACCCCCACAAAGAAAACTACACTCCACCCCAGTAAATGAGGCTCAATATTCCTAATTGCCATCATGGTTTCCCCTTTTGGTGGTTCTGCTCCCGTAAGTCCTGTAAATTTAACAAAAAGCATTATGTCATGTTAAGAAACTGATCTAAATATAGAAACAGAAAAGAGTTATATCCAGCTCACCCTTGGGATAGCGCTTGGACTGGACCAGGACTAGTCCACTTAGCACATTGAAAGAAGAGAATGTCCAGCGCCAGACTCGTGCAAGGAACTTCCTTCTTTATTAGGTTGCCATGGGAAACGACAGGAACTCAAGTAATGTGCCGCGTTTTGGCCCACAGGGCCTTAGTCAAACCATACCGTATTACACCAAAGAAAAAGAAAAGCTAGCAATCATATGGTGCTGCACACCAAAAAATTCTATGAGTCAAATGTACCATACATACACCTTTTTGTATCACATCACTTAACCCCTTAAGGACCAAGGACGTACTGGTACGTCCTTGGTCCTGCTCCCCTGATATAATGCGGGATTACACGGTAACCCCGCATCATATCATGGCCGGCCCGGCGTCATAGTGAAGCCGGGACCCGCGGCTAAAACCGAAAGTGAAAGCTGACGGTTAACTCAGTGGGCTGTTCGGGATAGCCGCGGCAAAATCGCGGCATCCCGAACAGCTTACAGGACAGCGGGATGGCCCCTACCTGCCTCCTCGCTGTCCGATCGCCGAATGACTGCTCAGTGCCTGAGATCCAGGCATGAGCAGTCATGCGGCAGAATCGTCGATCACTGGTTTCCTATGAGAAACCAGTGATCAATGATGAAGATCAGTGTGTGCAGTGTTATAGGTCCCTATGGGACCTATAACACTGCAAAAAAAAAGTGAAAAAAAAAAGTGAACGAATATCATTTAACCCCTCCCCTATTAAAAGTTTGAATCACCCCCCTTTTCCCATAAAAAAAAAAAAACATTGTAAATAAAAATAAACATATATGGTATCACCGCGTGCGGAAATTAAACCGCTCGGTCAATGGCGTGCGCGCAAAAAAATTCCAAAGTCCAAAATAGTGCATTTTTGGTCATTTTTTTATATCATTTAAAAATGAATAAAAAGCGATCAATAAGTCCTATCAATGCAAATGGTACCGTTAAAAACTTCAGATCACGGCGCAAAAAATGAGCCCTCATATCGCCCCATACACGGAAAAATAAAAAAGTTATAGGGGTCAGAAGATGACAATTTTAAACGTATTAATTTTTCTGCATGTAGTTATGATTTTTTCCAGAAGTACGACAAAATCAAACCTATATAAGTAGGGTATCATTTTAATTGTATGGACCTACAGAATAAAGATAAGGTGTCATTTTTACTGAAAAATGTACTACATAGAAACGAAAGCCCCCAAAAGTTATTTTTTCAAATTTGTCGCACAATGATTTTTTTTCCCGTTTCACCGTAGATTTTTGGGCAAAATGACTGACGTCATTACAAAGTAGAATTGGTGGCGCAAAAAATAAGCCACATATGGATTTTTAGGTGCAAAATTGAAAGAGTTATGATTTTTTAAAGGCAAGGAGCAAAAAACGAAAATGCAAAAACGGAAAACCCCCCGGTCCTTAAGGGGTTAAAGATACATGTATAGATATACCATTTTCTAATTTTCTAAGAATATTACAATGAAACAATAAAACAAAAATATTTACTCATTATACATAAACACCCTAGGGTAGAAGACTACATTTTTAATACTTCATTCCAAATCATTTATATATACACTTTCTCCTTGTCTGTTATACTTTACCACTTATTTTATTACGTATACAAATATAGAATTATCTACATACAACATGTCGCAATACCATTTCCAATGTCAAATATACTGTTTCTACTTACCATCAGTAACATTTCCCACCTGTTTCACAAATCCCATTTGTGCTAATTGGATGTGACACCTTCTAACAGGGGAGGAGTTACTGGTATATATTCCACCAAATGATCCCCAGAGACATTACATATGTTTAGCTGCTGAAGAAAGGTCCTAAGGAGGACCTGAAACGCGTCCAGCTTCCACCACAAACAATCCAAGTGCCACATCAACCGTTTCCACAAGAATACAACGGAGAACTGCTGCAGTATCCACGGACTGAGCCCACTGCTGCCACTGCACATCTGAGAGGCCGAGTCTCTAGCAGTGCACCCTCTGCCCAGGGACTGGGACTCGTCCGGCGATCAGCACAATCTACAGAAGGTAACCATTCTGACTACACTTTTAAAGTGCAGTTCTTATTGAACTTAACACTGACGCTGCACAATTGGAAGACAGCTGTGTCTCCAACAGCGAGCCCTCTGCATAGAGGATCCAGATTTGTTACACTCTAAAGTCTATTGATACAATTGCCACTAACTAACTTTGCACAAATCGCTGCATTCTTTATTCAAGACATTTACTTTTATTCTAACTGGATACAAAATAATCGGGGAAATTGTGAACCAAGAATATCAGAGAAATCACAGCATATTTACAAATCGCTAAACCATTGCTTTCATTCCTATAGACATGTGGACAGTTATTTAAAGGATTATTTTATGTGTTTTAAAAGCCATATTTTGGAATAACCCTTTTTATTTGCCATGATTTTAATTTTATTGTATTAACCGTTGTACAACCATTTTGGGTTTCTGTTGATTCACAAGGGCCCTGTGATTCACAGTTCACAAGTATAGCAACTTTATACATTACATACTGAAATAAACATATGTTATCCTAATATTCATGACTCTGAGCCCCAATTTCTGTATTCTATATCTATAGCAATCATTTGATAGCTAATACTGTTCAGTGCTATGATCAGTATTATCGGTGATCTTCTGCTCTGGTCTGCTTGATCTCAGACCAGAGCAGGAGATGCCGGGAGATGGACAGAGGCAGGTGAGGGGACCACCGTCCCCCAATACAGATGATCGGATCACCGTGGCAGCGCTGCTGGCGATCCGATCATCTATTTTTACATGCGCATTGCCGCAGATGCTGTGATCTGTACTGGTCATGGCATCTGAGGGGTTAATGGCGGACATCTGCACGATTGCGGATGTCGGCCATTACTGGCGGGTCCCTGGCTGCTGATGCTCACTCCGATGCTCGTGGTCATACACAGGACGTAAATGTACGTCCTGGTGTGCGAAACACCGCCAAACCAGGATGTTCATTTACGTCCATGGTCATTAAGGAGTTAACAGGAACAAAATAGTACATCACTGAGATGTACGTATGTGTTATGCACTTATGAGGGAAGGACAATGCACTCCAGTACACTTAAAACAGTATTTGTGTACAACACCAACAGGTGTGTGCTTTTGTCTGGCCTTTCACATTTTCTAGGCCCTTAAGACTTTAGCAGGAACAAAATAGTACACCACTTAGATGTCCGTATGTGGTATGCACTTATGAGGGGAGGACAATGCGCTCTACTACGCTTAAAACAGTGTTTGTCTACAACACCAACAGGTGTGTACTTTTGGCTGGCCTGTCACAGATTCTAGGCCCTTAAGACTTCAACAGGAACAAAATAGTACACAACTGAGATGTACGTATGTGATATGCGCTTATAAGGAGAGGACAATGCGCTCCAGTACACTTTAAACAATATTCTTTTGTAACTCCAGTGGGTGTGTACTTTTGTCTGGCCTTTCACAGTATCTAGGCCCTTAAGACTTTAACAGGAACAAAATAGTGCACCACTGAGATGTACATTGTAAAAAGCTTTTCTGTGAAACCCCACTGCTCGCTGTCCCTTTCTCTGTGCAACAGAATGCTGATGTGACTGAGAGGTGAATCACTGCTGGAAAAATGCTTTTCTGTGCAACACACAGTGCTGTCTGTCCCTATCTATCTCTCTGCAATAAAAGAATGAAGTGATTGGCCGCAAGATGGCTGCTGCTTATATAGGGCTGTAACATCACAGGGGTGGCTGGCTGCTAATAGGCTGCATGGTGCATGTGATTCAGGGTCATCCCGCCTACCCTTGTTACCGCCTTCCCAGGATTCCTTGCCCCATGAACTCACATGTGGATCTGCCATTTTAGATATCCTGTAGCCTGAACCACACTAAAGGGAGTTTAATGAAGCGATTTGCGCAATCGAATCACGGCGATATTTGCATTTGTTGCAAATCAAATTTTTCGTGAAATTCGGAACGAATCCAGATTCGATTAGCTAATCCCTACTGCCTAGTATTATGAGCAAACTGGGCATTATGCATATTCATGTTTACTCCTTTTCTAAGCAATTAAAATAAAACAAATAAAACTTTATATTTTAATAAGGCAAATAACAGCTTACCATGGGAATTACATGGTCTGTGATTGCAGTTTTTCATTAATCCGTGAAGGTACTTCAAACTGTGTTTTATATCTGAACTAGCTGAAGCATGAAACCAAAAAGCATAAAACAGACATATACACAAGTGAACTCCATAATAAAAAATTAATTTAATGCAAAAGTCTAATATTTTAAACTTTTAAACAAATATGTTTATAGGCATCTAATAGAATTGCCCAGTCTAGACATAAAATCTTCTTACCAAATGAAAAAAACATAAATAAATGAAAACAATAATGTGTTGTTAAATATCATCAATTACGCATAGCAAAAGTTATTTTCCCAGCTTTTTTTTTTTATGAAAAAACAAGCAGGCTTATCTTGGTTACATTTTTGTCTTGTTTTATTATATCTCCTTATTAAAATATATATATTGAGACGTTTGGCTCCAGACTTTCCACTACTGCCACCATGTTGACTGCCAACCATGCTACCACCTTGCTGGCTCAGCTGCTGCCTCACATGTAACCTGCAACCCTCTTCTCCTGATGATGATGCACTCAGCTCCCAAGTGCAATCGACTTCATCATCATAGAGTTGTGTCTGCATTTCACTGATGTCCTCCTCAGTTTCCTCAACAGTGTCTGCTTCAGGAGCCTGAACGCTCACAACACCACCTCCCACACCCCTCTCCTCATCACTGCTTGCCCACCTAGTGGAGGAAATGGCAGATGCCTCCTCCACTTCTTGGCTGGGCAGTAGCTGCTGACTGTCCTCTAGTAGATCGTCCTCACTAAATAGTGGAGCTGAACCCACAGCATAAGATACTTCTGTGGGGGAGGGAACAGCACAGGACAGAGGCAATGGGAGGACAGGGACTGCTCCCGGGCCATGCCAACTGAGGATGGTGTCTAAGATTCCCACTGATTGTTTACTGGGGGTTTCAGATGTCACTTGTGATGAAGTGGATGACTGTGTTAACCAATTGATGATGGCAGATGGGTTGCTGGTCGAGACATGACCACTAACTGATACCGGGAGCTCAGGACTCTTGCTGCGACTCCTGCTGCCACTCGCCCTTAGTCTGCTGTGACCTCTGCCTGATGAATTTAGGCCTCTGCCACTCCTCTGTGCACATCCTGGCACGTCTCTGCCTGACGTATTTAGTGTGTATATGAGGAGAGGACAATGCACTCCACTACGCTGAAAACAGTATTTGTCTACAACATCAGCAGGTGTGTACTTTTTCCTGGCCTTTCACAGTATCTAGGCCCTTAAGACTTTAAAAGGAACAAAAAAGTACACCACTTAGATGTATGTATGTGGTATGCACTTATGAGGGGAGGACAATGTGTTTCAGTATGCTTAAAACAGTATTTGTGTATAACAGAAACAAAATAGTACACAACTTAGATGTACATATGTGTTAAGCACTTATGAGGGGAGGACGATGTGCTCTAGTACGCTTAAAACAGTATTTGTCTACAACACTAGCAGGTGTGAACTTTTGGCTGGCCTTTGAAAGTATCTAGGCCCTTAAAACTTTAAAAGGAACAAAATAGTACGCCACTTAGATATATGTATGTGGTATGCACTTATGAGGGGAGGACAATGCGTTTCAGTATGCTTAAAACAGTATTTGTGTACAACACCAGCAGTACACACCAGTGCTGCAGCACACAGTTGCTGTTTACTGCACCCAAAATTGCACTCATTCATTCTCACTCCCTTCCCTATGAGTGCTTCTAGGCTTAATTTGGACTTGAGGTAAAACGCTGCTGTAAAAAAGCTTTTCTTTGCAACACATTGCTCTCTGTCCCTCTCTGTGATAGAACGCTAATTTGACTGGGAGGTGAATCGCTGCTGGAAAAATGCTTTTCTGTGCAACACACAGCGCATTCTGTCCCTCTCTCTCTGCAATAAAAGGCTGAAGTGATTGGCCGCAAAATGGCTGCCGATGATATAGGGCTGTGACATCACAGGGGTGGCTGGCTGCTTATAGGCTGCATGTGATTAACGGTCATCCCGCCTACCCTTGTTCCCTCATTCCCAGGATTCCTTGCCCCATTTCCTCACATGTGGATCTGCCATTTTAGATGCCCTTGGCCTGGACCGCACTAAATGGAGTTTAATGAAGTGATTGGCGCGATTGAATCGCAATGATATTTGCATTCTTTGCAAATCAAATTTTTCCTGAAATTCGTAACAAATTCAGTTAATCAGATTCGATTTGCTCATCCCTACTGCCTAGTATTATGAGAAAACTGGACATTACGCATATTAATTTTTACTGCTTTTGTAAGCAATTAAAATAAAACAAAAAAATGTTATATTTTAATAAGGCAAATAACAGCTTACCATGGGAATTACATGGTCTGTGATTGCAGCTTTTCATTAATCCGTAAAGGTACTTCAAACTGTGTTTTATATCTGAACTAGCTGAAGCATGAAACCAAAAAGCATAATACAGACGTATACACAAGTGAACTAAGTGAGTCCATAATAAATAATTAATTTAATGCAAAAAGTTTAATATTTTAAACTTTTAAACAAATATGTTTATAGGCATCTAATAGAATTGCCCAGTCTAGACATAAAATCTTCTTACCAAATGAAAAAAAACATAAATGTTTCCCTAATGAAAATAAAAACAATCATGTGTTGGTAAATATCATCAATTACGAAGAAGTTACTTTCCCAGCTTTTTCAACTTTTTTTTATGAAACAAGCAGGCTTATCTTGGTTACATGTTTTGTCTTATTTTATTATATAACCTTATTCAAATATATATATATATATACATATATATATATATATATATGTATATATTGAGACTTTCTACTGGCAGTCATAAAATGGGCAAAGCTCTGTTTACAGCTCTTTTTTTTTTTTTTTTTTTATAGTCAGCAGGAGAGTTTCCAGTGCATACATCAAATGTATCCATTTGGTCCCATGCACCCAGCATATGTAAATAAAAATAGTGTCCTTTTTACTACAGTCATGGCCTTAAATGTTGGCACCCCTGAATTTCTTTAACCCCTTCCCGCAGAATGTCATATATAAACGCCGGGTTGTGCAGTGCGTTCGCGCATCCCGGCGTTTATAAATGACATGCAGTTAACCCGGCGCTGCACAGCAGCGCAAGGGTTAACAGGCAGAAATCCCGTGCCCAGCGGCAGGAGACAAGTTCTGCTTGACATCCCAGGACCATCTGTAATTGGTCCTGGGATTAGAGCCCTGTGATTGGTCCCTGTGGACCAATCACAGTGTATCAGTGTCTTTGTTACAATAACACCGGCTCCGAAGCTTTCAGTTCGTTCTGAACAGCGATCGGAGCCGGTGTTAGTGTTAGGACAGAAGACAGAAGACAGAAGAGTGTTAAAAAGCTTTTCTAAAAGCTAAAAATTTAAGTGGAAGTAAAAGAACCCCCCCTGTAGTGCCCCTTACCCTGCTGCTGCTGCCGCCGTCTGAAGTCTGCAGCCTGTCCGATCTGACAGGCTGCAGTGAAGATCCTAGTGACTGTCACTGTATATAACAGTGACAGTCTTGTATAAATCTGTGCCCCAGTAGTGCCCAGCAGTGCCCCCCAGTGCCCATCTGTGCCCATCTGCTGCCTCCTAAGTCTGCAGCCTGTGCGATCTGACAGGCTGCAGTGAAGATCCTAGTGACTGTCACTGAATATAACAGTGACAGTCTAGTGCCCATCAGTGCCCATCAGTGTCCAGTAGTGCCCATCAGTGCCCAGCAGTGCCCATCAGTCTCCAGTAGTGCCCAGCAGTGCCCCTTCCAATTGCTGTCCTCCCTGTCTGAAGTCTGCAGCCTGTGTGATCTGACAGGCTGCAGTGAAGATTGTAACTTGTAACTGTAACTGAATATAGTTACATTCTACAGTACAGTACAGTAATAAAGTTTCAGTGCCCATCAGTGCCCCTTATCCTGCTGCTGATTCATTCATTCGTTCATTCATTCATTCATTCATTCATTCATTCGTTCATTCATTCATTCATTCATTCATTCATTCATTCATCAGCTGTGAAGAAATTGAAGTCTGTCACTGACCATAACAGTGACAGTGAAGAATAATATAAAATACTGTCAGTGCCCCTGAAGTGACTGTCACCCTTTCATCCCATCACCACCTTGCACACCTCCATACTACCCTGTTACGTTTTTTCCTGGTGCGTCACTGATTAGTGACAGCAGTGACAGTTCGCCGCTGTTTTTTTTTAGTTCTAGTGGCGCTTTTTGTTTCAGTTTTTCCGTTGTTATAAAAAAAGTAAAAAAGTAAAAAAAATATATAAAAATATAAAAATACAAAAAAAATATTGTTCTAGTGTTGTACATCAGAGACACTTCGCCACTTATAGTGTCATCCAATATGTCAAGGCGTCGCATGTACAGCACTGAGGAGGCATATGCCTTCTTGGCATCTTCCTCTGGTTCAGATAGTGGTGAAGAGTTGTTATATTTGCCCTCTTCTTCTTCCTCTTCCACTGATTCTGACGAGGAACCTCCCCGCCACCGCCCTAGGCCAGGTCCTAGTACCAGTCCTAGTACCAATATTGAGCCAGGTCCTAGTGCCATCTCTGAGTGGGCTCCAGCTTCAAACTTTATACCCAATTTGCCTGAGTTTGTGGCCACTGCAGGCATTCGTGTTGACACCGTGGGGTTGAAAGAAGCTGATTTTTTTCAGCTCTTCTTTTCAGAAGAGCTGATTAATTTGATAGTGGAGGAAACCAACCGGTATGCTGAGCAATTCATTGCGGCCAATCCACAGGCATATCATGCTAGGCCTTATCAATGGACGCCAACCAATGCACTAGAGCTCAAAAATTTTTTTGCCCTTTTGTTTAACATGGGCATAGTTAAAAAGCCCACAATTCGCTCCTATTGGAGTAATGATATGCTTTACCATACTCCACTGTACCGGTCGGTCATGCCAAGGAATCGGTTTGAAGCCCTCCTCAAATTTCTACATTATGCTAATAATGAAAATTGTCCACCTCCCAGTGATCCAAATTTTGATCGCATATATAAAATTCGGCCCCTTGTTAATTATTTAAATCAAAAATTTTCTGAAGTTTACACCCCAGAAAAAGAGATTGCAGTGGACGAATCTCTTGTGCACTTCAAAGGAAGGTTGCACTTTAGGCAATACCTGCCTAACAAACGGGCCAGGTATGGGGTAAAACTTTATAAGTTGTGCGAGAGCACAACCGGCTATACGCACAAATTCAGAGTCTATGAGGGGAAAGACTCTAAAATAGAGCCCCCAGAGTGTCCCCCCGTACTAAAAACAACGGGAAAAATAGTATGGGATCTAGTTCACCCCCTGCTAGATCAAGGGTATAACATCTACCTTGATAATTTTTACACTAGCGTCCCATTACTACAATGCCTGTTTGCCAAGGGGACTGTGGCCTGTGTACCATCAGGCGAAATCAAAGGGATCTGCCTAAAATTTTTGTACGGCAAAAGTTGAAGAAGGGGGAAAGCAAGGCTGTGTGCAAGGACAACATGATGCTTGTGAAGTACCAGGACAAGCGTGATGTTCTTGTACTAACCACCTTACACCCAGACAGATCCACCCCTGTCCAAGTCCGTGGTACCACAGAGAGTGCCCCTAAACCGGTGTGTATCCAGGACTATAATAAGTTCATGGGAGGGGTGGATCTGTCAGATCAGGCCTTGCAGCCGTACACTGCCCTACGCAAAACTAAGACCTGGTATAAAAAATTGGCACTGCACCTCTTCCAAATTACCATGTACAATTCATTTGTGGTGTACAAACGTGCAGGAAATACATGCACATACCTGCAATTCCAGAAAAATGTTATTAAGGACTTTCTGTTTGGGGATCCGGAAGGGGAGGAAAGCAGAGCCACAGGATCGGAGAACAGAATAGTTCCAGGGCAACATTTTCCTGCGGTAGTTCCCCGTAGAGAATCGGGGAGTAGGCAACAGAAGCGGTGTCGGGTGTGCTCCAAGCGTGGCATTAGAAAATGCACTATATACCACTGTGAGACATGTCCCCACAAACCCGGTCTGTGCATTGAAGACTGTTTTAAAATCTATCACACAACATATGATATCTAATTTTGTCCCCTTTAATTATTTTTAGAATGACTTTGAGATAACTCTACCCAATGCACCCTTGGAATGACATGTGAGCAATTCATTTATTTCCCCCTTTTTCTCCACTAAACTATTAAAAAAAATCTAATTGGCAAACCCCTAATAAAACTAAAAATTCCCATTATACCCCTAGATGAATACCTTGGCAGGTATAGTTTTATATTTTCAACATTTTGCTAAACCCTTAACAAAAAAAAAAATTCCATTATACCCCTAGATGAATACCTTGGCAGGTATAGTTTTATTTTCACTATCTTGCTAAACCCCTAAACAAAACTTAAAAAAATTTCCATTATACCCTTAGATGAATACCTCAGCAGGTTCCCGGGGTTCTGGCTCCATAGGGGCTTCCTAAATCCGACATGCCCCCAAAAAATTCTCTCTCCAAATTTTGCTCCTTCCCTTCTGAGACCTGTAGTTCACCAGCAAAGCATTTTACGTGCTTTTATGGGTTATTTCCTTGCTCAAGGGAAATGGGGCTACAAATTTAGGGTTAATTTTTCAGCTATAACCCCTTGTAAAAATGAAAAATTTGGGGAAAAACAAGCATTTTAGTGATTTTTTTATTTTATTTTTTACATATGCAAAAGTCGTGAAACACCTGTGGGGTATTAAGGTTCACTTGACCCCTTGTTACATTCCCCAAGGGGTCTAGTTTCCAAAATGGTATGCCATGTGTTTTTTTTTTTGCTGTCCTGGCACCATAGGGTCTTCCTAAATGCGGCATGCCCCCAGAGCACTTCCAAAAAGCCAAAATGTGACTCCTTCTCTTCTGAGACCTGTAGTGTGCCAGCAGAGCACTTTTCACCCCCATATGGGGTGTTTTCTGAATCGGGAGAAATTGGGCTTCAAATTTTGGGGGGCATTTTCTGCTTTAACCCTTTGTAAAAATGTCAAATTTTTGAGAAACCAAGCATTTTAGGTAAAAAATATATATATTTTTTTACATATGCAAAAGTCGTGAAACACCTGTGGGGTATTAAGGTTCACTTTACCCCTTGTTACATTCCCCAAGGGGTCTAGTTTCCAAAATGGTATGCCATGTGTTTTTTTTTTGCTGTCCTGGCACCATAGGGGCTTCCTAAATGCGGCATGCCCCCAGAGCAAAATTTGCTTCCAAAAAGCCAAATGTGACTCCTTCTCTTCTGAGACCTGTAGTGAACCAGCAGAGCACTTTTCACCCCCATATGGGGTGTTTTCTGAATCGGGAGAAATTGGGCTTCAAATTTTGTGGGGTATTTTCTGCTTTAACCCTTTGTAAAAATGTAAAATTTTTGAGAAACCAAGCATTTTAGGTAAAAAATATATATTTTTTTTACATATGCAAAAGTCGTGAAACCCCTGTGGGGTATTAAGGTTCACTTTACCACTTGTTACGTTCCCCAAGGGGTCTAGTTTCCAAAATGGTATGTCATGTGTTTTTTTTTCCTGTCCTGGCACCATAGGGGCTTCCTAAATGCGGCATGCCCCCAGGGCAAAATTTGCTTCCAAAAAGCCAAATGTGACTCCTTCTCTTCTGAGACCTGTAGTGCACCAGCAGAGCACTTTTCACCCCCATATGGGGTGTTTTCTGAATCGGGAGAAATTGGGCTTCAAATATTGGGGGGTATTTTCTGCTTTAACCCTTTGTAAAAATGTAAAATTTTTGAGAAACCAAGCATTTTAGGTAAAAAATATATATATTTTTTTACATATGCAAAAGTCTTGAAACCCCTGTGGGGTATTAAGGTTCACTTTTCCCCTTGTTACGTTCCCCAAGGGGTCTAGTTTCCAAAATGGTATGTCATGTGTTTTTTTTTTGCTGTCCTGGCACCATAGGGGCTTCCTAAATGCGACATGCCCCCAGAGCAAAATTTGCTTCCAAAAAGCCAAATGTGACTCCTTCTCTTTTGAGACCTGTAGTGCGCCAGCAGAGCACTTTTCACCCCCATATGGGGTGTTTTCTGAATCGGGAGAAATTGGGCTTAAAATTTTGGGGGGCATTTTCTGCTTTAACCCTTTGCAAAAATGTAAAATTTTTGAGAAACCAAGCATTTTAGGTAAAAAATATATATATTTTTTTACATATGCAAAAGTCGTGAAACCCCTGTGGGGTATTAAGGTTCACTTTACCCCTTGTTATGTTCCCCAAGGGGTCTAGTTTCCAAAATGGTATGCCATGTGGTTTTTTTTTCTGTCCTGGCACCATAGGGGCTTCCTAAATGAGGCATGCCCCCAGAGCAAAATTTGCTTCAAAAAAGCCAAATGTGACTCCTTCTCTTCTGGGACCTGTAGTGCGCCAGCAGAGCACTTTTCACCCCCATATGGGGTGTTTTCTGAATTGGGAGAAATTGGGCTTCAAATTTTGGGGGGTATTTTCTGATTTAACCCTTTGTAAAAATGTCAAATTTTTGGGAAACCAAGCATTTTAGATATTTTTTTTTTTTTTTTTTACATTTGCAAAAAGTTGTGAAACCCCTGTGGGGTATTAAGGCTCACTTAATTCCTTGTTACGTTCCTCAAGGGGTCTAGTTTCCAAAATGGTATGGCATGTGGGCGGTTTTAGCTGTTCTGGCACCATAGGGGCTTCCTAAATGCAACATGCCCCCCAAAAACCATTTCAGAAAAACATATTCTCCAAAATCCCCTTGTCGCTCCTTCGCTTCTGAGCCCTCTACTGCGCCCGCCGAACAATTAACATAGACATATGAGGTATGTGCTTACTCGAGAGAAATTTGGCTACAAACACAAGTAAAAATTTTCTCCTTTTACCCCTTGCAAACATTAAAAAATTGGGTCTACAAGAACATGCGAGTGTAAAAAATGAAGATTTTGAATTTTCTCCTTCACTTTGCTGCTATTCCTGTGAAACACCTAAAGGGTTAAAACACTTACTGAATGTCATTTTGAATACTTTGGGGGTGCAGTTTTTATAATGGGGTCATTTGTGGGGTATTTCTAATATGAAGACCATTCAAATCCACTTCAAACCTGAACTGGTCCCTGAAAAATATTGAGTTTGAAAATTTTGTGAAAATTTGGAAAATTGCTGCTGAACTTTGAAGCCCTCTGGTGTCTTCCAAAAGTAAAAACTCGTCAATTTTATGATGCAATCGTAAAGTAGACATATTGTATATGTGAATAAAAAAAAAATGTATTTTTAATATCCATTTTCCTTACAAGCAGAGAGCTTCAAAGTTAGAAAAATGCAAAATTTTCAATTTTTTCGTCAAATTTGGGGATTTTTCACCAAGAAAGGATGCAAGTTACCATAAAATTTTACCACTATGTTAAAGTAGAATATGTCACGAAAAAACAATCTCGGAATCAGAATGATCAGTAAAAGCATTCCAGAGTTATTAATGTTTAAAGTGACAGTGGTCAGATTTGCAAAAAACGCTCTGGTCCTTAAGGCCAAAATGAGCTTGGTCCTGAAGGGGTTAAGAAAATGAAATATTTCTCACAGATAAGCATTGCAGTAACACGTTTTGCTATACACATGTTTATTCTATTTGTGTGTAGTAGAACTAAACCAAAAATAGGGAGGAAAAAAAGCAAATTGGACATAATGTTACATCAAACGCCAAAGATGGGCGGGACAAAATTATTGGCACCCATTAAAAAAGAAGCAGAAAAAGGAGAAGAGAACTGTCTGAGGGCTTGAGAACCAAAATTGTGAGAAAATATCAACAATCTCAAGGTTACAAGTCCCCCTCCAGAGATCCAGATTTGCCTTTGTCCACAACGTGCAACATTATCAAGAAGTTTTCAACCCATGGCACTGTAGCTAATCTCCCCGGGCGTGGACGGAAGAGAAAAATTGATCAAAGGTGTCAACGCAGGATAGTCCGGATGGTGAATAAGGAGCCCCAAACAAGTTCCAATGATATCCAAGCTGTCCTGCAGGCTCAGGGAGCATTGAGTAAGCCAAAATCCTTCTGGGACAGAACGTCTTGTGGACAGATGAGACCAATATAGAGCTTTTTGGTAAAGCCTATCATTCTACTGTTTACCGAAAATGGAATGAGGACCACAAAGTAAAGAATACAGTACCTACAGGTAAATATGGTGGAGGTTCAATGATGTTTTGGGGTTGTTTTGCGCCTCTGGCACTGGGTGCCTTGAATGTGTGCAAGGCATTATGAAATCTGAGGATTGGTTTGCATCTGAGGTCTTGGGTCTTCCAGCAGGACAATGACCTCAAACATATGTCAAAAAGCATCCAGAAATGGATGGCAACAAAGCACTGGAGAGTTCTGAAGTGGCCAGCAATCTCACTGCTTCTTCTCAATCTTCTTTATTGAATATACATACTCACATACAAATCACTGGAGGGGAGGGACACATATTGGGGGGCGTACGAAGGCAGCCGTTGTTTCACACAGGTTACATGCTTCGTCTAAGGCCAGACAAAGCACGTAACCCGTGCGAAACAACTGCTGCTGTTGCCTTCGTACCCCCCCGATATGTGTCCCTCCCCTCCAGTGATTTGTATGTGAGTATGTATATTCAATACAGAAGATTGAGAAGAAGCGGTGAGTCACCGGCATCTTTTGTTTCTCTGCTATTTGTGTTTACCTGCTTGCCACGCCAGAGCACCACCGTATCTCACCGTGTGAACAGTACTCCCCTACATACACTGCAAGTGACATTTCCTAATCACAGAGCTAGCAGTGCCGGTCCTACTTGTGTTTCCTTCCTGAAAATATAAAAGAGTCATGATTTTTTTAAGGCGAGGAGGAAAAAACGAAAACGTAAAAATAAAATTGTCTGAGTCCTTAAGGCCCAAATGGGCTGAGTCCTTAAGGGGTTAAAGACATTTCTTTAAAGCATACCCATCAGATCACTCAAAAAAACAAAACTGTTATATGTTGCTCAGTATCTCATCCTGATCATGTACATGTACCTTGTATGTGTCTGTGACCTACATTTCTCTCAGAATTAGCTTTATTTCTGAAATACCTTCATTTTATCCACCAGAAGCAGGGGGCGGGTACTCACTGTGATAACCACTCCCCCTCCTCCCCCTCCCTCTCCTCAGTCCAGTGCTTCCCAACCAGGGTGCCTCCAGCTGTTGCAAAACTAAAACTCCCAGCATGCCTGCACAGCCAAATGATGTGCAGGCATGCTGGGAGCTGTAGTTTGGCAACAGCTGGTGGTAGTCCCCCTTTATTTTACACACACACAGGCTTCATATATTCTTACACATACACATTAGGTAGACACACTGATCTACACACATACACATATATCCACACACACATATATGCAGGGACACTTACTTTTTCATCTGCAATCCATGTTTCTGCCTCTCATTGATGTCTGCTGTTTGAGAGCCGGCAGCAGTCTTCCTGCCCCTCCCCCTCCCCTTCTCTTCACAGGAGTCTCTGCAGTGTGTACAGCCCCTCCCCCATCCAAAATGTCCTGGAGTCCAGGACGAAGCAGTGTTCACAGTAGCACTGAATGCATTCCAGAAGGCAGAGGGGGCAGTTCTTTGACTGGCTTTTTCAGTATGAAATACTGAAAATTTTCTAATAAAAGCAATTGCAAAACCTATTGGTTTTGCATGCTTTACAACATATCAAAAGTTTTTATATCTGACAGTGCCTATTTCATTGTTTTTTTCATTATGTTATACAGCTTTTTTTAATCTATGAGACATGAGGACATAGTTACATTCCAAAATTAAACGTTGACATAAGCTCAAAGCTGTACCATGATGATGTTATTCTAAACATTAATTAGACTACATATCTTGGGAAGCCCTAGATGTCTTCTCATCAATTTTTGGTCTGGGATAGTGCCATAGAGTCTGGTAAAACATAATTGTTGTCAAGGTTTATCTAGTTCTCTTTGATATAGGATGGATGGATGACAACACAAATTTTACACTCTTAATTCTTTTGTTTCACCTGACAGATCTAGTCCATCATGATGTCACTCGTGGTGTATGAAGTGGGCTCCTGACTCAGGCTGTTCCATACCTGGCAACCCTCAGCCAGTAGCTGGGAGCTGTCACTAAAAGGCAGTGTGAAGTGCAGACTTGCGTCCCATGCAAGTCTGCATCCACTCCTCCCCTCAGCTCTCCAAAGCTTTCCGAAGCTAGAGCTGGGGGAAGGGCAGAGCTAAGGCAGAGCAGGGGGAGAGAGGACGTACACCTCTCTCATCTCCCCTCCCTCAGGTCAGTTTGCAAGGGCTGGACAGGGGGAGGACGTAGACTTGCATAGGGTGCAAGGCTCTGTCCTTTAGGAGTTAAAGTTAACCCTTGTATACCTGAGTCTAATTACTTAGTGCCGCCTAGTGAATTAGTAAATGGCCATTAAGCCGAAAGAAAGTTAATATATGGTAAATTATATTAATGGATGCTTATTTGTATCTGTACACACCCAGTAGAATCCAAATTTAGAGGGTATGTATCAACTGATCAGACTTCTGGTAAAAACCATGTACATTTTCTAATCTTAGAGTACTACAGATTTTAAAATCTTAAGGAGACCTAGAACAGATGGAATTAGTTATAGGGAGAGGTGATACACTCTAAATCACCTTAAGTGTCCAAATCACCTTAAGTGGTAACAAAGCTATGGCTACCCATGACGATGCCATGGACCCAGCTTTCCCAGGTGCAGAAGTTAGATCTAATATGATCTTGGTACGATGAAAATGGTTACTCATTTGAATAAAACCAATTTCCAGGTTGGGATTGTAAGGGTAATCATATAGATTATGTTCTCCTCCTTCTACAAAGAACGGGGTATATTCTATCCATACAAATGCATTTACATGATGTTGATAGCATAGTCTACATATGATCCCTTCACCATCTAATTGAAATAACTGGTATTCCCACGAGGGAGCTGGTTTCCTAAATGTAAGTACTATAGATTAAATATCTTGTACTGTGTCTTGAAAAGTTCTTACCCAGAGTCAAAAATTAGATATTGATATCATTGGGTACTTTTGCAGATTAAGATACCTTCTATCTGTATGACATATGAAGTAACATTGTAACTGTTGTTATATTGTGACATGGTTACTAGCGTCTTTGATTTGTAGTCTTACTGTAGTTGTAGTAGTAACTAACAAAAGCTTATAATGCTTACATTATCATATATTATTGTGTTTATTATTTACTCATTTATGTTTATTATTTATAAACAATACAGTTGCATATTATTTTAAAACCTGTGTATTACTTTATTGTATAGGAAAACTACCTTCCCAGTGTTAATGTCATCAAAAGAACTCAATATATCTGAGAATTCGTTGGCTCAGATGTGAATTGATTATATTTTTCTGCAATTTACCAGGTCATGATTTTTATTCTTTTTGTTGACCATATTTCATAATTCATAATTGAGTTAGAATATCAAATTAAAATTACTGACGAGTGAGGTGCGGATGAGAGAGCACAGGGACAATGTGAGGGGCAATGTTGAGATATCAGGTCAGAGATGTACGGGAGGAACAGGTGGTGGACTGCTTTGTATTTCATGGAAAAAATTCAAAGAGGTACTCTGCCCCTAGACATCTTATCTCCTGTCCAAAGGATAGGGGATAAGATGTCTGATCGTGAGGGTCCCACATGGGGAGTCCCGAATGGACTCCATGCTGAATGACTTACAATTCGGGGCGGAGGCTCATGATGTCACGACCACGCCCCACTCGTGACATCATGGCCATGCCCTTCAATGCAAGTCTATGGGAGGGGGCATCACGGCCATCACACCCCCTCCCATAGACTTGCATTGAGGGGGCACAGTCATGATGTCCCGAGCGGGGTGGGTACATGACATCACAAGCCTCTGGCGCTGCACCCAGCACTCCAAATGAACGCCGGGTGCAGCAGGGAGGTCGCGGGGGTCCCCAGCGGCAGGATCCCTGCGATCAGACATCTTATCTGTCCAGGGGCAGAATACCCCTTTAAACTGAATTTTTAGAAAAATGGGTAGTCAGTGAAGGGATTGGCAAAAGTTTTAGACAAAGGATGAGCAAGGGGAGAGGTGGATAAGTCGGGCAGCAGAATTGATGGCAAATTGGGGGAGAGCAATTGTCATAATGGAAGGCCAAAGAAGAGTGGGAGATGATGAGTATATGTACCAAAAGTTTAGTTGAGTCAAAGATGAGAAATTTGAGATATGAGAAATGTTTTTAATGTTAAGGCGGCAGGTGGTGGTAAGGGTCTGGATGCATAGTTGGAAGACATTCCAGAATGGGAGGTAATCCCAAGGCAGTGGGCTTGGAGGACTGAGGAGATAGGGAAGTCATTGACTGTAATAGATTGGATGAGGGGTAGGAGCAACATGGGAAAAGATAATAAATTCAGATTTTTTCATGTTAAGGTTTTGAAAGGCATCGGCATAGAAGTGATACTATAAGTTATGAGATTTTATGATCTGTCCCAGGCCAAGATGGTAGATGGAAAAGAGTAAGGCTCAGGACAAAACCGTGGGGTACTACAACAGTGAGAGGGTGAGGGGAGGAGATGGTGTTTGAGTTGGAGACACTGAATGTGCAGTTGGTGAGCTATGGGCCAAATTTGTGATCCCTAGGGATGAAAGAGTTTGTAGCAGAAGGGAGTAGGTGACTGTATCAGGCAGAGGAAAGATCAAGAAGAAGCACAGAGTATAGGCATGAGGCTTTAGTGGTCAAAGGATCATTGGCCACCTTGGTTATGATGGTTTCATGAGAATGGTGGGAACAAAAACCAAATTAGGTGGTCATAGAGTGAGTTGGATGAGAGATGGGAGGACAGTTCAAGGTAGACATGTTGTTCAAGAAGTTTTGAGGCAAAGCGAAGAAGCAAAGGGAAGGACAAAAAAGGATGGGTCAAGGTGTGATAAAGGCATTACAGGTGTTAAAGGAGTAGTCGAGTGCTGATAAACGTATCCCCTATCCTAAGGATAGGGGATAAGTTTCAGATCGCGGGGGGGTCCGACCACTGGGGCCCCCCGTGATCTCCTGTACGGGGCCCTGGCAGCCCGCGGGAAGGGGGCGTGTTGACCACCGCACGAAGCAGCAGCTGACACGCCCCCTCAATACAACTCTATTGCAGAGCCGGAGCGCTGCCTTCGGCTATCTCCGGCTCTGCAATAGAGTTGTTTTGAGGGGGCGTGTCGGCCGCCACTTCATGCGGTGGTCAACACGCCCCCTTCCCACGGGCTGCCGGGTTCCCATACAGGAGATCACGGGGGGCCCCAGAGGTCAGAACCCCCGCGATCTGAAACTTATCCCCTATTTTAGGATAGGGGATACGTTTTTTAGTACTGGACTACTCCTTTAAAGCATTGACGGGGGTTGTGGGATAGAGGAGACATGACAGTAAAACAATGCTTACCAGTCAAGACATATATTCCACAAGACCTCTAAAGATGTCCTAAGGTATTAGCAGCCAGCTACCCACTGGTAATGGCGGACATAAGCAACCATGCTGATATCAACCATTAACCCCTTAGATGAAGTGACCAATACAGATCACAACATCTGTGGCAATGCGATTGTTTAAATGGATGATCGGATTGCGCGGGGTGCTGCCGCGGGGATCCGATCATCCAACATGGTGGCTGGAGATCCCCTGCTGTACCTGCAAAGAAAAAAGTTTTTTTTTTTAAATGTGAAAAAGTCCCTCCCCCAATAATAATTTTAATGGCCCCTTTTTCCCATTTTATTCCAAAAAGTGTAAAAAAAAAATAGTAAATGTCCAAACTATCAAAAATTATGTAATCATGGATATAATTTTAATCGTATTGAACCACAGAATCAAGAAAACATGTAATTTTTAGCGTAAAGTATATAGCGGGGAAACAATACTTTCCAAAATATGCAAATTTGTTCTTTTCAATTTCCCGACACAAATAATAATAATGTTTTGGTTGTGCCATACATTTTATGGTAAAATTACAAAATTTAATTACCGTATATACTCGAGTATAAGCCGACCCGAGTATAAGCCGAGACCCCTAATTTCAACCCAAAATCCCAGGAAAAGTTATTGACTCGAGTATAAGCCTAGGGTGGGAAATACATCATCCCCCCCTGTCATCATCCAGACCCGTCATTAACATCCTCATCATCATCCCCTTTTCATCATCCCACACATCCCCCTTCATCATCCCCTTATCATCCCACACATCCCCCCTTCATCATCCCCTTATCATCCCACACATCCCCCCTTCATCATCCCCTTATCATCCCACACATCCCCCCTTCATCCCACACATCCCCCCTTCATCATCCCCTTGTCATCATCCCACACATCCACCCTTCATCATCCCCTTGTCATCATCCCACACATCCCCCCTTCATCATCCCACCCACCCCCCTTCATCATCCTCTTGTCATCATCCCACACACCCCCCTTCATCATCCTCTTCTCATCATTCGCCCTCAGTGGTCTTCAACCTGCGGACCTCCAGAGGTTTCAAAACTACAACTCCCAGCAAGCCCGGGCAGCCATCGGCTGTCCGGGCTTGCTGGGAGTTGTAGTTTTGAAACCTCCGGAGGTCCGCAGGTTGAAGACCACTGCGGCCTTCGACATCATCCAGCCCCCTCTCACCCCCTTTAGTTCTGAGTACTCACCTCCGCTCGGCTCTGGTCCGGTCCTGCAGGGCTGTCCGGAGAGGAGGTGTTCCGGTGGCATAGTGGTTCCGGGCTGCTATCTTCACTGGGGAGATAACCTCCGGAGGGCGCCTCTTCTCCGTGCTTCCGGCCCGGAATAGAGGCGTTGCCTTGACAATGACGCAGAAGTACGTTGGCAATGAACGCACCTCTGCGTCGTTGTCAAGGCAACGTGACTATTCTGAGGCCGGGCCCGAAGCGCTTAGAAGAGGCCTCCCCGGTGAAGATAGCAGCCCGGAACCACTATGCCACCGGACCACCTCCTCTACGGACAGTCCTGCAGGACCGGACCAGCGCCGAGCGGAGGTGAGTACTCAGAACTAAAGGGGGTGAGAGGGGGCTGGATGATGTCGAAGGCCGCAGTGGTCTTCAACCTGCGGACCTCCGGAGGTTTCAAAACTACAACTCCCAGCAAGCCCGGACAGCCGATGGCTGCCCGGGCTTGCTGGGAGTTGTAGTTTTGAAACCTCTGGAGGTCCGCAGGTTGAAGACCACTGCGGGTGGGGGAGTTCACTCGAGTATAAGCCGAGGGGGGTGTTTTCAGCACGAAAAATCGTGCTGAAAAACTCGGCTTATACTCGAGTATATACGGTACAAAAGACAATTGGTCGCATAAATAAAAAGCCCTCACATGGGTCTGTGGATGAAAATATAAAAGAGTTATGATTCTTAGGAGGCGAGGAGGAAAAAACGAAAATGCAAAAATAAAATTAGATGTCTCCTTAAGGCCAAAATGGGCTGTGTCCTTAAGGGGTTAAAGGGGTACTCTGCTGCCCCAGCGTTGGGAACATTTTGTTCCGAATGCTTGGAGCAGACAATGGGGTTCGTGACGTCACGACCACGGCCTTCGTGACATTCTAAACGAACGCTGGGGGCGGCACTGAGATCGTGGGGGTCCTGGTTGTGGGGCTTCCGTGATCAGACATCTTTTGCCCTATTCTTTGGATAGGGGATAAGATGTCTAGAGGTGGAATACCCTTTTAAAAGCCTTGGCAATATCGGAACATAAAGTAAAGTACATTGTGTGTTCAAAAGCATGTTATCAGATAGAATATTGTTCTGGTGTGTCTATATACATATGTGTAAGTCATAAGATATCATTAGTTTTAGCAGCAATGTCCATGATGGAGGGAAAAGCATTGATATGTGCAATATACACTGCTCAAAATGTGGAAATTATAGGCAATTAGCAAAACACCCTCAATAAAGTAGTGGTTCTGCAGGAAGTGACCACAGACCACTTCTCAGTTCCTATGCTTCCTGGCTGATGCTTTGGTCACTTTTGAATGCTGGTGGTGCTTTCACTCTAGTGGTAGCATGAGACAGAGTCTACAATCCACACAAGTGGCTCAGGTAGTGCAGCTTATCCAGGATGACACATCAATGCGAGCTGTGGCAAGAAGGCTTTCTGTGTCTGTCAGGGTAGTGTCCAGAGCATGGAGGCTCTCCCAGGAGATAGGCCAGTACATCAGGAGATGTGGAGGAGGCCGTAGGAGGGACACAACCCAGAAGCAGGACCGCTACCTCCACCTTTGTGCAAGGAGGAGCAGGAGGAGCACTACCAGAACCCAGCAAAATGACCTCCAGCAGGTCACAAATGTGCATGTTTCCACTCAAATGGTCAGAAAACAGACTCCATGAGGGTGGTATGAGGGCCCGACGTCCACAGGTGGGGGTTGTGCTTACAGCCCAACACTGTGTAGGACATTTGGCATTTGCCAGATAACATCAATATTGGCAAATTAAACACTGGGGCCCTGTGCTCTTTACAGATGAAAGCAGGTTCAGACTGATAACATGTGACAGACGTGTCAGAGTCTGGAGATGCCATAGAGAACGTTCTGCTGCCTGCAACATCCTCCAGCATGACCAGTTTGGTGGTGGGTCAGTAATGGTGTGGGGTGGCATTTCTTTGGGGGGCCGCACAGCCCTCCATGTGTTTTCCAAAGGTAGCCTGACTACTATTAGGCACCAAGATGAGATTCTCAGACCCCTTGTGAGACCATATGCTGGTGCGGTTGGCCCTGGGTTCCTCCTAATGCAAGACAAAGCTAGACCTCATGTGGCTGGAGTGTGTCAGTAGTTCATGCAAGAGGAAGGCATTGATGCTATGGACAGGCTCACCCTTTCCCCAGACCTGAATCCGATTGTGCACATCTGGTTGTCGTTAAACCACATTGTTGCACCACAGACTCATCAGGAGCATGCCCAGGTGTTGTAGGGAGGTCATATGGGCACATGGAGGCCACTCACACTACTGAGCCTCATTTTGACTTGTTTTAAGGACATTACAACAAAGTTGGATGAGCCTGTAGTGTGGCTTTCCACTTTGATTTTGAGTGTGACTCCATATCTAGACCTCTATGGGTAGATACATTTGATTCCCATTGATAAGTTTTGCGTGATTTTGTTGTCAGCACATTCAACTATGTAAAGACAAAAGTATTTCATATGATTAGTTCATTCATTCAGATCTAGGATGTGTTATCTTAGTTTTCCCTTAATTTTTTTGAGCAGTGTATTAACATATACAACATTAAATAATCTTTGCATTCTTAGAGTAATCATCCTTTTATATTTCCATCCACAGAGCCATGAGGGCTTGTTTTTGTGTGAACAAATGTACTTTGAAATGACACTTTTTATTTTATCATAAAATGTGTGAAAAAATATCAATTAAATTTTATTAGAAAAAATTCAGGCAAATTCGAAAAAATACAGTATTGCAACTTTAGTTTTTTTTACACAGTGCACTTAAACTTTATTCTTTGCGTCAATATGACTAAAACTATACCCATATTTACATAGTTTTTTTTTTTTTTCATTACTGTGATACTTTTTAAAAGTCAAACTTTTTTGACAAAATAAATATGTTGAAAATTGTCGGTTTGTTTGAGGGCTCCATTTTTGTTTTGATGGGATTTTTTTTTCTTTCATTTTTAATATTTTTTCTCATATATATATAGTTATACTATTATACTGTTTTTTAACCACTTAATGACCAAGGACATATATTTATGTCCTTGGCCGGCTCCCGCAATATAACGCGGGGTCACGCGGTGACCCCGCGTCATATCGGGTCGGTCCCGGCATGTATCTGATGCCGGGACCCGGGGCTAATAGCGCGCGGCAGCGATCGCAGTGTCGCGCGCTATTAACCCTTTAGACCGAAAGTGAAAGCTGCCTGGCTGCTCAGGGGGGCTGATCGGGACTACCGCAGTGAAAATGTGGTGTCCCGATCAGCTGGGACATGAGCAGAGGTCCTCTTACCTGCCTCCGGCGTGTACCCTCGGCGATTGATTGCTCCAAGCCTGAGATGCAGGCTTGAGCAATCGACCTCCGATAACGCTGATCATTGCAAAGCTATTGCTTTGCAGTGAACAGTGCTGGCAATCAGTGTGTGCAGTGTTATAGGTCCCTATGTGAGCTATAACACTGCAAAAAAAAGTGTAAAAAAAGTTAATAAATGTGATTTAACCCTTTCCTTAATAAAAGTTCAAATCACCCCCCTTTTCCCATAAAAAAAAAAACACCATGTAAATAAAAATAAATATAAACATATGTGGTATTGCCGCGTGTGTAAATGTCCAAACTATAAAAATATATCATTTATTAAACCACACGGTCAATGGTGTACGCGCAAAAAAATTCAAAAATCCTATATATATTTTTGGTCGCTTTTTATATCATGAAAAAATGAATAAAAAACGATCAAAAAGTCCGATCAATACAAAAATGTTACCGCTAAAACCTTCAGATCACGGCGAAAAAAATGAGCCCTCATACCGCCCCATTTGCAGAAAAATAAAAAAGTTATAGGGGACAGAAGATGACAATTTTAAACGTATACATTTTTCTGCATGTAGTTATGATTTTTTACAGAAGTACAACAAAATCAAACCTATATAAGTAGGGTATAATTTTAACCGTATGGACCTACAGAATAAAGATAAGGTGTCATTTTTATCGAAAAATGTACTGCGTAGAAACGGAAGCCCCCAAAATTTACAAAATGGCGTTTTTTCTTCAATTTTGTCGCACAATGATTTTTTTCCCGTTTCGCCGTAGATATTTGGATAAAATTACTCATGTCACTGCAAAAAAGAATATGCGAAAATTCGCACACCAGTCTCACACAGTAGTATTAGAGCCTTCTTACACCACATAAGCTGAGAGGGATGATCACTGTGATGTGTACTGTGAAAAAAAAAAAAATGAATATTCGTAATTACGAATATATAGCGCTATATTTGCGAATTCTCGAATATGCGATATTCGCGAAAAAAATTTGAATTGCGAATATTCTCGAGCAACACTAAGTGTTATTAGTGATCTACTGATAAAGTCTGCCTCAGCATATCTAACCTAGGACTCATATGGAGCAGGTGAGGGAACATTTGGTGGACATAGAAAACCGATTATACCCCCATATATGTGTTGTAGGGGTACTTGTTCTTCTTAGTATTGCTGTGAGTAGCAGCCATTACACAAAGACTTTGAAGCAAGTGCAGCTCCTACGCTCGCTTCATAGAAAGAATATCGTTTAGAACGTAAATGTATGTCCCGATGCTGACACTTCTGTCCATGTCAGGAACTGTCTCGAGCAGGAGAGTTTTCCTATAGGGATTTGTTCCTACTCTGGACAGTTCCTGACATAGACAGAGGTGTCAGCAGAGAGCACTGTGGTCAGACTGAAAATAACAACTCAACTTCCTCTGGAGTATACAGCAGCTGATAAGTACTGAAAAGATTAAGTACTGAAAAGAGCAATCGACCTCCGATAACGCTGATCATTGCAAAGCTATTGCTTTGCAGTGAACAGTGCTGGCAATCAGTGTGTGCAGTGTTATAGGTCCCTATGGGAGCTATAACACTGCAAAAAAAAGTGTAAAAAAAGTTAATAAATGTGATTTAACCCTTTCCTTAATAAAAGTTCAAATCACCCCCCTTTTCCCATAAAAAAAAAAACACCATGTAAATAAAAATAAATATAAACATATGTGGTATTGCCGCGTGTGTAAATGTCCAAACTATAAAAATATATCATTTATTAAACCACACGGTCAATGGTGTACGCGCAAAAAAATTCAAAAATCCTATATATATTTTTGGTCGCTTTTTATATCATGAAAAAATGAATAAAAAACGATCAAAAAGTCCGATCAATACAAAAATGTTACCGCTAAGATTTTTGAATAGGAGTCATTGACAAATCTGTTTGTCAATTACTTATATTAAAAAATCTTAATGTTTAATGTTTTGTAGCCAGTTGATATGAAAAAAAATATATGTATTTTCCACCGGAGTACCCATTTAAGTACCAGGCACCAGGACTTACATCTATATTAATAGGGGGTTAAAGGCCAAGTCAATACCTGAAACCTATTTGGGGGAGATTTATCAAAACAGGAATCATGCCACAGTTGTCCATAGAAACCAATCAGATTATTATATATTTTTTTTTTCATTTTTAAAAAGACATCTGAAAAATAAAAAAAGCAATCTGATTGGTTAATCTGGGCAACTTCTCCACACTTCCTCTACACAGGTTTCTCCCCTTTGTCGTCTTTCTCAAACCATTCCTTAACAAATTTTGCAGTGTGGCAGGATGGAGGCTCAAAACATTTATCATCTATTAAAGGAGTATTCCATGAAAAAAAAACTTTTTTTATATGTCAACTGGCTCCAGAAAGTTAAACAGATTTGTAAATTACTACTATTAAAAAATCTTAATCCTTCCAATATTTATCAGAGGCTTAAGTTGAGTTGTTGTTTTCTGTCTGGCAACAATGCTCTCTGCTGACACCTCTGCTTGTCTCGGGAACTGCACAGAGTAGAAGTGGTTTGCTGTGGGGATTTGCTTCTACTCTAGACAGTTCCCGAGACCGGTGTCATCAGAGAGCACTTAGACAGAAAGGAACAGCTCAACTTCAGCAGCTCATAAGTACTGAAAGGATTACGATTTTTTAATAGAAGTAATTTACAAATCTGTTTAAATTTCTGGAGCCAGTTGAGATATATATATGTATATATATATATATATATATATATATATATATATATATATATATATATAATTTTTTTCCTGGATAACCCCTTTAAGTACACGGGTAATAAAATTAGATTGGTGGTTGTCTGACAGCACAAAGCTTTTATGCTGTACACTTATACGGTATATCTTTAACAATAAAAGTTCTTCCTGCTTCCTGTATAAGAGCTTTTATTACATATCTATTGGATAGATGTTTTAACCTGGAATGCCCCTTTAAGATTTAAAAATTTCATTTAAAATGTGAGCACTTTATTTGGACGCGGTTTTTAAACAGTATCGACTATACATAGAATTTTTTCTAAAATCATAGCAATGACAGTGCTGTACTTTTGTAAATTGATGGCTTAGGCACAGAAAGTAGGCTAAAGATCAAAATATTATGGCTATGACAAGTTAAATAACATCCTAGAGAAACATTATCAGGCTTAATATATTGTTGACATCTAAAAGAGATCTATGTCACATAAATTGCAACTACTGGTCAATATTATGTTTTTTTTTGTGTGGCTTTGACTGACATTTAATTGTGGTGTCTTTATACTGGTACACACGTAAAGTGAGCACTCTTTCCCCACATTCAAGCATTGATCAAAAAGAGCAGAATAACACTAAATATTATGTGACTTTAGGAAGAAATGATTGATGTGTTATGGGCTTAAATCATGGCATCGATGATCTGTATTAGGTTTTCATGGCCTTGACTGACACTTAATGGCTTATCTTTTCTGACAGATGGGTTAGTTCTATCATAAAAAAAATACCTTCGATGCACTTACTAAGCTTTTGTAAAAATTGAGTTCAAAGTAGCATATCACCTATGTTCAGCATGGACATTTTATATATAACTTTTTGAAAGGAAAACTCTAGAGCACAATGTGTGTCTATGTGTGTGTGTGTATATATATATATATATATATATATATATATATATATATATATATATATATATATATCTCCTGGGTGGTGGAACAGGGTCAGACACCAGGGGAGTGGAACAAGAGAAGAACAAGGGTGCAGTAAGTAGGTGCTTATAATCTGCAAACAAGCTCTTGCTGACTTTCTCAGCTGCTAGGTGTGGGCTTTGTGCGAAAAGCATCCCTTTCCTGTTGTCCATGTGGGGAGATCACTTAGGAGTGGGCTCTGATAGGCTCTGCTGTGGATGGTGGAGCACAGGGGTGGACTGCAAACACTCGGGCCCTCGGACCAAAAAAAAAACAAGGGCCCCCTGTAAGATTCCGCCCCTGGCCACACCTCCCACTCAAATCCCTTCTCATGCCCCACCTCTACACAGAAAATAAAATAAAATAATATAAAATATGTTAACGTAGGTAAGATAATTTTCCATGACCAATAATACCAATATACAAGGAGGAAATATATACCACCACAGGATAGCTGGATAATACCACCATACTGTACTGAATAAAACCACTATACACAGACAGTTATCCACCATACATATAGTGGTAGATACCAGCTGTACACATGATCTGTATACCATATAACTAGTTATATACAGGAACATATACAGGTAGATACCAGCTATGCACAGGATCTCTATACCATATAAGGGATTACATGCAGGACTGTATTGCGGTAGATATCAGTATACTATATAAGTAATTATATACAAGACCATATAGAGGTAGATAACATCTGTGCACAGGATGCATATATCATATAAGTGATTACAGTTACATCTAGGGAACTCACAGGCATTTTTTCTGATCGGCTGCATTCTCTTTCCTTTTCTTTTTCATCAGACCTCCATGATTATCCAAAACTAATTTCTTATCATCTGCAGTACAAATATGTTAGACTTTGCATTTTTTAGTGCCATCCCTCCTCCACACAATCTCCTCATCTATAGGCCCCTAACTGTTATAATTTCATCCTTGGTGTCCTGCTCAGAAAAGAGCAGGTAGGTAGGTAGGTAGCTAACCATGTTGTTAGGTAGCCAGATATGTGGGTAGGTTACTAGCCAGGTATGTAGGTAGCCATGTATGTTGGTAGATATGTAATTCCTCCACTCACACAGAGTGAAGGCTTTCAGCTGTATGCGTGTGAGCCGCGCATACAGCTGAAAGCAGCATTAGCCTTTCTAGGATCAGGGACAAGTGGCCTGGACCCCCCAGGAGCGGCAGTGGCAGGTCCTTTAGGACCATGTCTGAATGGACCGGGTGCTCAGTCCACTCCTGGTGGAAACGGTACAGAAGTCAGCACTTCTAAGCACCATGGTCTATTGTCTGCTCAGCTATAGTCAGCTATACGTCATTGCCAATTTCCAGTCCCTACTCAGCACCACTTTACATTGCTGTTGAACTTTGGTCCCTGCTTAGGACCACTATACATTACTGCTGGTCCCCAGTTCCATCTCAGCACCACTATACATTACTGCTGATCTCTTGTTGCTTCCCAGCACCACTATACATTACTGCTGCTCTCCAGTCCCTACTTAGCACCACTTTACTACTGCTGTCCAGTCCCTGTTCAGCATCACTAAACAGGTTCACTGGGTACACCAGGAAGCAGAGGAAGAAGGGGGTGCAAAACTGGTGCTTATAAACTGCAAAGGAGAGCTTTGATAACTGGATGCTGAGCCCAAGCAAGTCATTGAGCTTGGTACTGTCAAAAATCAAATGTCTGCAGCTGCACAGGTAAATCCTTTAAACATACTAATTTTCATGCAATCAGGGCTCTGTGAACTAAGAATAAGCAGGGCTCTGTGTACTGATGCTCTGTGGCACATACCTTGCACACACAGTAGGCTGATCCACAGGATAGGAGATAAGTAGCTGATCGCTGAGACCCTGCGTGATCTCCAGGGAGGGACCCCAGCACTCTCAGTGAGGAACCTGTGTCATCTACGAGTAGATGATGTCATCACGCGTGTTCAGGGAGAGAACAGCAGAGCGCCATCCCATGCAGGAGAAGTTATGTGCCCCTCAGAACGAAGGAAGAGGAGGCCCTGTGCAGGAGCGATGGTAAGGTGAGTGGGATTTTTATTGAGGGAAGGGGAGGGAGAAGATTGCCTACCTTCACTACCCATCTACCAACACTGCCTACCTGCACTACCCATCTGCCAAGACTGCCTACCTGCACTACCCATCTGCCAACACTACTTTCCTGCACTACCCATGTGCCAACATTGCCTACCTGCACTAACCATCTACCTACACTACCTGCCTACCCATCTACCTACACTACATGCCTACCTACACTACCCATCTACCTAAACTACCTGCCTACCTGCATTACCCATTTATCTATACTACCTGCCTACCTGTACTACCCATCTACCTACACTATCTGCCACCTGCACTACCTATCTTCTTACACTACCTACCTAGCAGAGGGCACTATCTACCTACCAGGGAGAACCATCATTTATCTACCAGCGGCCAATATATATCTACTGGGGGGCTATATCCTACCCTCGAGGGGGGGGGGGGTTACCTTATAACCCACCATCATACAAACCCCTACCCATCCCCCAAGCTGCTCACATTCTCACTCAAACTAGGGTTGGAAATGTGCTGGAAATGTGCGGTGCCTAACATGTTTTTCTGGCGCATAGAGCTCAGCCCAGCAAGTGGTTAAAAGATGCGCCGTGCTTGCAGCTGTTTAGCTGCAGGCACAGCTCAGACTCAACATTGCCAGGTTCGGCCGAGCCAAACTGAAAGTTCGCTGTTGCTTAACTACAACTCCCATCTTTCCAAGACAGCCAAAGGCTAGAAATGATGGGAGTAGTAGTTAAGCAACTACAAGCATCCAGCTGTTGCCAAACTTGAGGTTCACTGTTACTTAACTACAACTCCCATCATTGCCAGACAGCCAAAGGCTGTTGCTGCTTGGTTAGTATCTGGTTCAGAATGAAAATAAGGGAAACCCCACTTATTTTTAAATTTATTTATGAAAAAAAAATGTGTGGAGTTTTTTTATTCTCTATTTTTATTCACAGCCAGATACCAACCAGGGAGCAAAAGCCTGGCATTACTAGGGTGGGCAAGGACCATTTTTACTGACCCTTCCAGTCTAAATAATGCCAGTTCATTACTGCCTTTCCCAAAAGCGACTAATTGATTCTTCGGCCTGTTGGTACCGGCTCTTCCCCTGTGGCGGTGTGTATCGGCGTAATAATTGGGGGTTAGCGCTATCTGTTTTTGGGGCTAACGCTAAACCTCGGCTTAGTAATGGATTCTGTCCTTGACCTTTCCCCATAATGGGAGTTGTAGTTGAGCAACAGCGAGCCTCCAGTTTAGCAATAGCTTGGTGGCTTGAAGTTGTTAAACTACTACTCCTACCATTTCCAGACAACTGGCTTTGGAATTGACAAGATGATGGGTAATGACTGGGATATAACAATACCAGGGTTCTCTTTATATAGAAAAGACAAAGAAGGCAAGAAAGGGGGGAGGAGCCCTGTATGTGAAATATAGCATATCATCTAACCTTACAGGCCAACATAGAGTAAGTTTGGGTTGTGTTGTGGTTTGGTAATTATGCAGTCACTTGTGTGTGTGGATTTATAGACATCCTGGTCAAGTAAAAGAATAAGCTAATCTACTAGTTGATGAATAGCTAATATTGTAGGGGGAAGTTATCTTCATGGGGGAACTTTAATCTTCCTGGTGTGAACTGGAAATCCAAAATTGCTTGTTCTGCCAGAATTACAGATATTCTAAATTCCCTATTGGGATTATCTCTACAACAAGTATTTTAGAAGCCAACTCTGAAGAAGTTTTACATTTAGCATTCACAAATGGGGATTTGGTATTAGATATCACTGAAGTTGCAAGGCTGGAATATAGTGTTTAATTTAAGAGTACTAAAACAAAAGTCTTAGATTTCTTAGATACATTTAGAAAAAAATGACTTTTTTCAAAAATTTTGTTAGTGAGATTAGTCAAATTGGGACAGTTTAAATTGAGTCCAAGAGAAATGAGACTACTTAAAGTTGTATTACTGAAGGCAACAGATAATTGCATTAGGTTTGTCATTAAAACCAAAAAAGAAAGAGACCACTGTTGTGCTCAGCAAAAGTGGCAAAAAATAATAATAATAATACAAAAAAATAAATAAATAGCATATAGTAATGGTAATAAAAAAAAAAAAAAAAAAAAAAGCAGAGCCATGAAGATATCCAAATTGGATTAGGAAGAAAGAGGCCAAGCAAGTCTTAATCTATACATATAAAACTCAATGTGTGTGTGTGTATGTATTTATGTTCCACAAAAAATTCCAAAAGGCTAAATATATCAACATGAAACTTGGCACACATGTTACCTATATGTCAACAACAAACATAGGATAGGTAATTTAACCCTTACTCACCCCCATTTGCCAGGGACGGGGTTTATGTTTAAAGTCCTATACAAGTCTATGGGAAATATATGTTACTGCATAACTTCCAAACTGCTGGAGAGATTTTGATAATACTTAGTCACATCTTACTTATATGTCCACTTAAAATATAGGATAGTTAATTTAACCCTTAACTATCCCCATTTGTGTGGGTCGGGTTCTTTGTTTAAAGTCCTATGCAAATCAATGGGAAATGTATGTTCTCACATAACTTCTGTACGGCTGGAGATATTTCAATACCTGGTACACATATTAAAGGTCGGGATATCAGGACAGCATGGGAGGTGGAGATAGGAGGTGGATATAGGAAGACGGGATAGGAGGTCGGGATAGGAGATCGGGATATGAGGACGGGATAGGAGGTTGAGATAGGAGGACAGGATAGGAGGATGGGATAGGAGCTTGAGATAGGAGGACGAGATAGGAGGACGGGATAGGAGGTCGAGATAGGAGGTCAGAATAGGAGGTCGGGATAGGAGGTTGAGATAGGAGGATGGGATAGGAGGTTGAGATAGGGGTCGGGATAGGAGGTGGAGATAGGAGGACGGGATAGGGGGTCGAGAAAGGAGGACGGGATAGGAGGACGGGATAGGAGGTTGAGATAGGAGGACAGGATAGGAGGAAGGGATAGGAGGTCGAGATAGGAGGTCGGGATAGGAGGTCAAGATAGGAGGTCAAGACAGGAGGATGGGATAGGAGGATGGGATAGGAGGTTGAGATAGGAGGACAGGATAGGAGGTCAAGATAGGAGGTCGGGATAGGAGGTCGAGATAGGAGGATGGGATAGGAGGACGGGATAGGAGGTTGGGATAGGAGGTCGGGATAGGAGGAGGGGATAGGAGGAGGGGATAGGAGGACCAGATAGGAGGGTGAGATCGGAGGTCAGGATAGGAGGACTGGATAGGAGGTCGGGGTATGAGGACGGGAAATGAGGACAGGATATGGGGTTGGGATATGACAACAATATATGGGGATGGGATTTGAAGTCAAAAGCTTCCTTCTTTCTTTATTTTCCTCCCCAACAAGGATGAGGAAGGAAAACCCGGGCAACGCCGGGTACTCAGCTAGTAGCTTCTAAAACATAGGCACAAGAGAAGCTAGCTCAGTCAGTAACTATGAGAGTAAAAGATTTTTTAGATATATAAATTAAAGGGGTACTCCGGTGGAAAACTTTTTTTTTTTTAAATCAACTGATGCCAGAAAGTTAAAAAGATTTGTAAATTACTTGTATTAAAAAAACATAATCATTTCAGTACTTATCAGCTGCTGCATACTACCGAGGAAATTCTTCTTTTTTTTTTTTTTTTTTTTTTTTTCTGTCACGACCACAGTTCTCTCTGCTGACACCTCTGTCCATGTCAGGAACTGTCAAGAGCAGGAGAAAATTCCCATAGCAAACCTATTCTGCTCTGAACAGTTACTAAAATGGACAGAGGTGTCAGCAGAGAGCACTGTGTTCGTGACAGAAAAGGAATCCCAAAATAAAATAATTTCCTCTGTAGTATACAGCAGCTGAGAAGTACTGGAAGGATTAAGAATTTTAATAGAAGTAATTTACAAATCTGTTTAACTTTCTGGCACCAGTTGATGTAAAAAAAAAAAAAAGTTTTCCACTGGAGTACCCCTTTAAAATAAATTATAAATTAAACAAAAAATAATTAAACTTAAAACAAAAGAAAGTAAGGTATTAAACAAGGATAAATGACTAGACTATACTTTTGTGTGATATTTACAGAAGAAAATTAAGGAAAAGGACCTCAATTGAGAGGAAAGACTAAGAATCATTTAATATATTTGCCTTCAAAAGGGAAGAGGTTCAATATTAGCTGTCTAAAGTAAAGACAAATAAGTCACAGAGCCCTGATGGGATACACCAAAAGTTATTAAAAGAGCTAAGAGGTGTACTGTCACGATTCGGCAGGCTGGAGGTGGATCCTCTGTGCCAGAGAGGGATAGGCGTGGACCGTGCTAGTGGACCGGTTCTAAGCTGCTACTGGTTTTCACCAGAGCCCGCCGCAAAGCGGGATGGTCTTGCAGCGGCGGTAGCAACCAGGTCGTATCCACTAGCAACGGCTCAACCTCTCTGACTGCTGAAGATAGGCGCGGTACAAGGGAGTAGACAAGAGCAAGGTCGGACGTAGCAGAAGGTCGGGGCAGGCAGCAAGAATCGTAGTCAATATGGCAATAGCAGGAGGTCAAGTACACAGTATGGACAAACACAGTAAACGCTTTCTCTAGGCACTAAGGCAACAAGATCCGGCAAGGGAGTGCAGGGGAAGTGAGGTATAAGTAGGGAGTGCACAGGTGGAAACTAATCAGGAAGATTGGGCCAGGCACCATCATTGGTGCACTGGCCCTTTAAATCTCAGAGAGCTGGCGCGCGCGCCCTAGAGAGCGGAGCCGCGCGCCAGAGCATGACTTGGGATGCGATTCGCGAGCGGGCGCGTCCCGCTATGCGAATCGCATCCCCGCCAGCAATGTCAGTGCAGCGCTCCCGGTCAGCGGGTCTGACCGGGGCGCTGCAGGGAGAGAAACGCCGCGAGCGCTTCGGGGAGGAGCAGGGACCCGGAGCGCTCAGCGTAACAGTACCCCCCCCCCCCCTTAGGTCTCCCCCTCTTTTTGTCGGGATGTCGCTCCACCTGGGACGAGGACATTGGGAGCGATTGTAGAGTCTCCTTCTGGGGGACAGTGAAGTCCTGGGCAGACCGGTCAGAAGGAGTGGGAATGGGGAGGGAGGGCAGAGGGTGAGGCTTGGCACAGTCCTGATAGGCCTTGGGGAGACCAGGCACAGGAGGGGACACTGAGGCCCGACAGACGGGGCTGGGAGCAGACGTGAGGCATTTCTTGCGGCAAGCAGGACCCCAATTCTCGATCTCCCCGATGGTCCAGTCAAGGGTGGGAGAATGGTGCTGGAGCCATGGCAGACCGAGAAGGACTTCAGATGTGCAGCCGGGCAGAACCAAGAATTCAATCTTTTCGAGATGTGGTCCAATGCTCATAAGCAGAGGCACTGTGCGAAAACGCACAGTGCAGTTCAACTTGACTCAGTTGACTGAAGCAATGTAGAGCGGCTTGATGAGACGGATCACCGGGATGCAGTACCTATCAAGCAAAGAGGCCAGAATAAAATTTCCAGAGGAACCAGAGTCCAAGACGGCCACGGCAGAGAAGGAGGAGTCGGCAGAAGGAGAAATCCGTACGGGCACAGTGAGACATGGAGAAGCAGACTCCGTACCCAGAGACGCCAGACCCACATGAGCAGGTTGCGTGCGTGCATTTTCCAGACGAGGAGGACGAATCGGGCAATCCACCAAGAAATGTTCGGTACTAGCGCAGTACAGACATAGATTCTTATCCCTACGGCGAGACCTCTCTTCAATAGTCAGGCGAGACCGATCTACTTGCATAGGCTCCTCGGCGGGAGGCACAGGGGTAGATTGCAACTGATACCGTGAGAGAGGTGCCCAGGGATTAAGGTCTTTTTCCTGGCGGAGTTCCTGGTGTCTTTCCGAAAAACGCATGTCAATGCGGGTGGCCAAATGGATAAGTTCATGCAGATTGGCAGGAATCTCTCGTGCGGCCAGCACATCTTTGATGTTACTGGATAGGCCTTTTTTAAAGGTCGCACAGAGAGCCTCGTTGTTCCAAGCTAATTCGGAAGCGAGAGTACGAAATCGGATGGCGTACTCGCCTACTGAAGAATTACCCTGGACCAGGTTCAGCAGGGCAGTCTCGGCAGAAGAAGCTCGGGCTGGTTCCTCGAAGACACTGCGAACCTCAGAGAAGAAGGAGTGTACAGTGGCGGTGACAGGGTCATCGCAGTCCCAGAGCGGTGTGGCCCAAGCCAAAGCCTTTCCAGACAGGAGACTAACCACGAAAGCCACCTTCGACCGTTCAGTAGGAAATTGGTCCGACAACATCTCCAAATGTAGGGAACATTGTGACAGGAAACCTCGGCAGAGTCTAGAGTCCCCATCAAATTTGTCCGGCAGGGACAAGCGGAGGCTAGGAACGGCCACTCGCTGCGGAAGAGGTGCAGGAGCCGGCGGAGGAGATGGTTGTTGCTGCTGTAGCTGTGACTGAAATTGCTGTAGCTGTGACTGAAGCTGCTGTAGCTGCGACTGAAGTTGCTGTGTCATGGTGGTCAAGTACGACAGCTGTTGATCTTGTTGGGCGATCTGTCGGGCTTGCTGGGCGACCAGCGTAGTGAGGTCAGAGACAACTGGCAGGGGAACCTCAGCGGGATCCATGGCCGGATCTACTGTCACGATTCGGCAGGCTGGAGGTGGATCCTCTGTGCCAGAGAGGGATAGGCGTGGACCGTGCTAGTGGACCGGTTCTAAGCTGCTACTGGTTTTCACCAGAGCCCGCCGCAAAGCGGGATGGTCTTGCAGCGGCGGTAGCAACCAGGTCGTATCCACTAGCAACGGCTCAACCTCTCTGACTGCTGAAGATAGGCGCGGTACAAGGGAGTAGACAAGAGCAAGGTCGGACGTAGCAGAAGGTCGGGGCAGGCAGCAAGAATCGTAGTCAATATGGCAATAGCAGGAGGTCAAGTACACAGTATGGACAAACACAGTAAACGCTTTCTCTAGGCACTAAGGCAACAAGATCCGGAAAGGGAGTGCAGGGGAAGTGAGGTATAAGTAGGGAGTGCACAGGTGGAAACTAATCAGGAAGATTGGGCCAGGCACCATCATTGGTGCACTGGCCCTTTAAATCTCAGAGAGCTGGCGCGCGCGCGCCCTAGAGAGCGGAGCCGCGCGCGCCAGAGCATGACAGCCGGGGACCGGGACAGGTAAGTGACTTGGGATGCGATTCGCGAGCGGGCGCGTCCCGCTATGCGAATCGCATCCCCGCCAGCAATGTCAGTGCAGCACTCCCGGTCAGCGGGTCTGACCGGGGCGCTGCAGGGAGAGAAATGCCGCGAGCGCTTCGGGGAGGAGCAGGGACCCGGAGCGCTCAGCGTAACATGTACTAGCAAAACCGTTTACAGATTTATTTAACAAATCACTCCTGACAGGAGTCGGCCTAGAACATTGGAGATTGGCAAATGTGCCTATTCACAAAGAAAGGTAGGTAGTAGAGAGGATTTAGGCAATGATAGGCCAGTAAGCCTGACTTCAATAGTGGGTAGATTAATGGAAACCCTGCTAAATGATAGGATTGAGAAACATCTTTAATTACATGGATTGCAAGATGAGAAACAACATGAATTTATTTTAGGGAGATCAGGTCAAACAGATTTTTTTGATTGAGTGACTATGACTAATGTAATAGATAAAATAGGTCCAGTAGAAATTGCTTATATATATTTTAGTAAGGCTTTTGGACACTGTCCCTACAAAGAAAACTTATCAATAAACTGCAGTCTTTGAGCTTGGGCTCCTATATTGTTGAGAGGATTAGGCAGTGGCTGAGTGACAGACAACAGATGGTTGTAGTCAATGGAGTATAGTCAGACCATTGGGGTACCTTAGGAATCTTTATTGGGACCAAATAAATGTTGTTTAATATTTTATTAGTGATATTGCAGAAGGTCTCATTGGTAAGGACTTGATGTCTTTTTGCTGATGACACACATTTTTTTTTAAGGGTTAATGTTCCTAGAGGGATACACCAATTGGCAAAGGATTTAGGTAATCTAGAAAAATGGTAAGAACTCTGGCAACTGACATTTAATGTAGAAAATTGCAAAATAATGCACCTTGGATGTAAAAACTCAAGAGCATAATAAACAATATTTAAAGGGGTACCCCGGTACCATAGCTTTATGATTCTCTAGCGTGTTTGTAGCGAGTTGAGCACCTTTGTAATTCACATGTTATACATCTGTCCACAGCATGTCTGGTTTCTACTGACCTCTTTTCTGTGATGGAAGTTCAGTAGTTTTTCTGGTTGCTTTTGATTGTCTTCCACACTCAAGGCCATGTTTGTTCACTGTTGTGAACAAGACATTTATGTTGCAGGTGTTGCTATTTTTTTTTCCTCCTGAAATGGTTTCGCCCTCTTGACAACCCCCCCCCCCCCCCCCATAATGAATATTCATTAAATTGGTGTTGTTCCGTGATTGGTTGGGAGTTCCGTTCTCTCCCTTCCTTTTACACACAGTACAAGATGACAGTGGGAGGATGGATGTCTTCTCCCACTGTCAGCCAGCCCTGTGCCGGTGGCTCACAGTGTACTGAATACCTTGTATCAGCGCTGTGGCTGACCCCTTTCCCACCATGTAGGGAATCAGGGGAATCGTCTATCATGATTCCCCCCATGGGCACACAGACCCCAGGGCGGTGGAATTAGTAACATGTCAGCCGCAGCACTATCAACCACAGTATGCTGTCGCCATATCGGGAGAACTAATCATATGTGACCCACAGGCACTGCTCTGCTTCTCCCCCCCCCCCCCCCAAACGTGATGTCCCCGATTAAAGGGTTAAATGTGAGCCACAGCACTGCACATTCTCCCCACATCGGGGAATGAATGATTTGTGAGCCGCGGGTGCAGGGCTTCTGTTCCCTGAACAGAAGCTGTCACCACCCCGTGCAAGCACTGAAAGCCAAAGAGCCATGGGCACTGCAGAGCTTCTGCTCTGCAGCGCCCGAGGTTCACACTGACTTTCTGCTCTGCAGCACTGACTTTCAGCACTTTCAGGGGGGGGTCACAGCTCTTGCAGGGGGAGGTAAAAGCTTCTGTTCTCCGATTCCCGAATGAGAATCGGGGAACAGAAGCCCTGCGCCAGCGGCTCAAAAATCATTTATTCCCCGACATGGGGGAAATGTGCAGTGCTGCGGCTCACAGTCAACCCTTTCCCGATGCGGGGATATTGCTTTTTGGGGGGGGGGGGAGAAGCAGAGCAGTGCCCACGGGTCACATATGATTAGTTCCCCATGAGGACAGCGGGGTGAAAAGCTGATAGTGTGCCTGCGGGGGAATCATGATAACTGATTCCCCTGATTCCCCCCCCGCAGGAGCACAGTCCTCATGGTGGGGAAGGGGTTGAAGGGGTTATATATCAGCCGCAGAGATGATACAGGGTATTCAGTACACTGTGATCTGCGGGCGCAGGGCTGGCTAACAGTGGGAGGAGACATCCAGACAGCCATCCTACCGCTGTCATCTTGAACTGTGAGCCACGGGTGCAGGGCTGCCTGACAGCTGGAGGAGACATCCATCTTCCCTCTGAGAAACGGCAAGGACAAATCAAGTTGGGCAAGGCACTGATAGAGGAGACAGGCTACAGGTATGCTGGGAGCTGTAGTTTCTAAAACAAAGGCAAAACGGAAATATATGCTACACTACATGGACACACTTGTGCAAAGAAAGGAAAAGAAAGACAAATAAAAAGCAAGTACAAGACCAGAAATAAGAAGAAAACTCACCTGCAAGGGTAAGAAGAAACTGAAAAAACACATTGGCCACCGGAGTACCCCTTTAACCCCTTAAGGACTCGGGGTTTTTCCATTTTTGCATTTTCGTTTTTTCCTTCTTTCCTTTAAAAAAATCATAACTCTTTCAATTTTGCACATAAAAATACATATAATGGTTTATTTTTTTGCGCCACAAATTCTACTTTGTAATGACATCAGTCATTTTACCCACAAATCTACAGCAAAACGGAAAGAAAAATCATTGTGAGACAAAATTGAAAAAAAATAAACATTTTGTAACTTTTGGGGGCATCCGTTTCTACACAGTACATTTTTTGGTAAAAATGACACCTTTTTTTTATTCTGTAGGTCCATATGATTAAAATGATACCCTACTTATATAGGTTTGATTTTGTCGTACTTAAAAATCATAACTACATGCAGGAAAATGTATACGTTTAAAATTGTCATTTCCTGACCCCTATAACTTTTTTATTTTTCCGCGTATGGGTTGGTATGAGGACTCATTTTTTGCTACCACCTGTTCCAGCCCCTGCCTCTCAGCGCACGTCCATACTCTTGAAAAGGGAGGGACTGCAGTACCTGCAACTTGGAGAGGAGCACATTCAGCTTCTGTGCCATTGGATAAGCATAAAGCTAGAAATGGCGGCAGTGAAAAGGCTCACACTTGTATTTTAAAATCGAGGTGGTGGTCCTCACCCAGGCAAGATACCACCTGTTCCAGCCCTTTTCTCTCAGCGCCCCCCTGACCGTGAAAGTGCAAATGTTTCATTTAATCAGTTATGGTTCATTGTTAACAAGCTGTTGGAACAAGCGGTTTCATTGTGATAATTCCATAGGCAATATGACGGCAACGACCATAGGGCCTCAGTCTTGAAAAGATTACATAATTATTTTTTTTATTTACCGTATATACTCGAATATAAGCCGACCCGAGTATAAGCCGAGACCCCTAATTTTAACCCAAAATCCCAGGAAAAAGTTATTGACTCGAGTATAAGCCTAGGGTGGGAAATACCTCATCCCCCCCTGTCATCATCCAGACCCGTCATTAACATCCTCATCATCACCCCCTTGTCATCATCCCACACATCCCCCCTTCATCATCCCCTTATCATCCCACACATCCCCCCTTCATCATCCCACACATCCCCCCTTCATCATCCCCTTATCATCCCACACATCCCCCCTTCATCATTCCCTTGTCATCATCCCACACATCCCCCCTTTATCATCCCCTTATCATCCCACACATCCCCCCTTCATCATCCCCTTGTAATCATCCCACCCCCCCTTCATCATCCCCTTGTCATCATCCCCACCCCCCTTCATCATCCCACACCCCCCCTTCATCATCCTCTTCTCATCATTCGCCCTCAGTGGTCTTCAACCTGCGGACCTCCAGAGGTTTCAAAACTACAACTTCCAGCAAGCCCGGGCACCCATCGGCTGTCCGGGCTTGCTGGGAGTTGTAGTTTTGAAACCTCCGGAGGTCCGCAGGTTGAAGACCACTGCGGCCTTCAACATCATCCAGCCCCCTCTCACCCCCTTTAGTTCTCACCTCCGCTCGGCGCTGGTCCGGTCCTGCAGGGCTGTCCGGTGAGGAGGTGGTCCGGTGGGATAGTGGTTCCGGGCTGCTATCTTCACCGGGGGCGCCTCTTCTCCGCGCTTCCGGCCCGGAATAGAGGCGTTACCTTGACAACGACGCAGAAGTACGTTGGCAATGAACGTCGTTGTCAAGGCAACGTGACTATTCTGAGGCCGGTCCCGAAGCGCTTAGAAGAGGCCTCCCCGGTGAAGATAGCAGCCCGGAACCACTATCCCACCGGACCACCTCCTCACCGGACAGCCCTGCAGGACCGGACCAGCGCCGAGCGGAGGTGAGTACTCAGAACTAAAGGGGGTGAGGGGGGGCTGGATGATGTTGAAGGCCGCAGTGGTCTTCAACCTGCGGACCTCCGGAGGTTTCAAAACTACAACTCCCAGCAAGCCCGGACAGCCGATGGCTGCCCGGACTTGCTGGGAGTTGTAGTTTTGAAACCTCTGGAAGTCCGCAGGTTGAAGACCACTGCGGGTGGGGGAGTTCACTCGAGTATAAGCCGAGGGGGGTGTTTTCAGCACGAAAAATCGTGCTGAAAAACTCGGCTTATACTCGAGTATATACGGTAAATTTAAGATTTATATAAGATTCCCAAGTTTAATGTCCTAGTGTTTACTTTGAACTAATACTGTATGACCCCAAAACCCAAACTAACAAGGAGTCACGTGGCGCCACAATGACAGAGCCTAGAGGTGGCAACAGCATGAGTAAACCATAATCTGGCAGAATAACACAGCCTAGAATTGGCAGCAGCAAGAGGAGACCATATAGTGGCTGAATGCTACAGCCTGCAGCTCGCAGCAGCATGAGGAGATCATAGGTCCTCACAATTCCTAAGATTAAAAGATGAATTTTATGGTAGCTAGTACCAGCAGCATCAGTAAACCATCAGCGGTAGCATGAGTAGAACATATAGTGGCTAAATGACACAGCCTGGAATTGGAGGCAGCATGAGTAGAACATATAGTGGCTTAATGGCACAGCCTAGAGTTGGCGGCAGCATGAGTAGTACATATAGTGGCTGAATGCCACAGCCTGGAATTGGCGGCAGCATGAGTAGAATATATAGTGGCTGAATGGCATAGTCTGGAGTTGGCGGCAGCATGAGTAGAACACATAGTGGCTGAATGGCACAGCCTGAAGTTGGCGGGATATGAGGAGACCATATAGTGGCTGAATGGCACAGCCTGGAGTTTGCGGAAGCATCTGGAGAAAATACGGTGGCAGAATGAGACAGCCTGGAGGGGACAGCAGCAGCATCAGGAGTCCTGAAAGTGACCCGGTTAAAGAGTGGTGCGGTGGGTGGCAATACCAGTGCCCGGTGACGAAGATTGGTGAAAAAAGGCCAGATGGGGAGAAATGTTTGTAACTGGGGAGCAGCGCCTTAAATCTGTTTGGCACTATACATATTTGTGAAGTGTTGATGTGGCACCATGGTCAATCTACTCTGATGCATCAAGCATAGGGTTGAAATCCTGGCTGATCCATGCCTTATTCATCTTTACAGAGATCAGTCTCTGCATATTTTTGTGGACAGACGAGTTCTCCTTGGGGTGACTATGGCCCCTGCCGCACTAAACCCCCAACTCTGATGGCAACTATTGGCCGGGCAGGACAGCTTTTCCAGGGCAAACTCTGCTATTTGCGGCCACAAATCAACTTTGGCTGCCCAGAAGTCCAGCGGTTATTCAAGGTTTGTTGGCATGGGCATGTCAAGGTATGCCACCACCTGCAAGTTCAGGTCCTGCTCCACGTCTACCTGCTGATGATGAGTTGCTTCACTATGCGGGTGAAGAAAGGTACTCATCAATAACTGTAGACTACTGTAGGCTGCTGATGATGGAGCTGGTACTGGTCCTGCCACCCCACTCCTCCCCAGCAGCCATGGCAGGGGAAGGTGAGCGCAAAGGGCCCCTCGAGTCAGACCTGTGAGAGGATGGACGATGGCACCGATAGGCATTGGCCAACTGACTACGTAGGATGTCTGTAGTAGGTCAGTTTTTACTCCCTCTCAGTGGGTGTAAAAAGGGCCCCTGTTTTGTGGCAGTGGCGATAGTCCAATCAAGTGGAGAGCCAGAAGTCATCCCGCTGCCGAATGGTGACAATTTGGTGATCACTACGAAAGCAACTGAGCAAGCATCGTGCCATTTGTGCAAGTGACTTCGAGGGACTCCCTGCCTCCATCTCCACTGCAAACTGCCACGGTGTGTCTGGGTCTTCTGTCTCGCCTTCCTCGGAACCCTCTTGCTCTTCTGGCTGCTCCTCCCCTCCTGTCAGATGACTAGAGAAACCGACCCCATCATGCAAAACTTAAACTGTGCTCCACTGTGCCTGTCCCCTCCTCCTCCAATTCAGCCCCCACAGGGCTTATGTGGCCATGAGATGTAGGTGCCACGTCTTCATTGCCCTGACCAGCCATTGTTTCCAACATGTGTTGTAGGAAATGAAGCAGTGGAATTACGTAGTTCATTATGTAATCCTGGTGACTGACTAGTAAAGTGGCTTCCTCTAAGGGCCTGAGCAAACGGCAGGTGCAACGTATGAGCTGCCAGTGGTTGGCATTGAAGTTATACAGGGGAGTCCCCCTATCTGCTTGGATCATCAAGAAATCAGTGATGGCTTTTCTCTGTTCGTATAGTCTGTCCAAAATATGGAGGGTGGAATACAAACGTGTGGTAATGTTGCAAATAAGACTATGTTGGGGGATGCCGTTCTAATGCTACAGGTAAAGGAGGGTGTGCTTTGCTGTGTAAAAGTGGCTGAAGTGTATGAAAGTTTCCTCCCCATTGTTAGGATGACTTGCAAATGGGGGGAACACTTCAGGAACCGTTTTACAACCAGATTGAACACATGTGACATACACGGCACATGACTGAGCCTGCCTTGTCGCAGCGCAGACAAGATGTTCTTCCCGTTGTCAGTCACCATGGTTCCCCTTTCCAGTTTTCGTGAAGAAACCATGCTCCGATTTTTTTATGAATTACTTTTAGCAATTCCTCCGCTGTGTGACTCCGTTCGCCAAGGCAAACCATGTGAAGAACAGCATTACACCGCCATGCCCTGCACACATGGTATGCTGAAGGGGCACTGAGACTTGACTGTGCAGTGGAAGCTGAGGACACAGTGGAGGATGAGGAGACACTGTCACAGGACCAACGGCCTGAGAGCATGGAGAAGGAAGCTGCGTGACCTGTCCAAGTTGGTGTTGTGGCTGTGCAGGAACCACATTCCCCTAGTGAGCCATAAAGGACATGTATTGTCCCTGACCATAGTTACAGCTCCAGATGTCGGCGCTGCCATGCAATTTGGTACACACCGACAGGCTCAAGGGCTGGACAAACATCTCTTCCACAAAATTGTGTAGGGCCGGTACTGCCTTCTTCGCACAGAAATGACGGCTGGGCACTCTCCACCTCCGCTTGGCACCTTTCCCTCCAACAATCCCCACTAATTGACTGCTACTGCCGCTGTCTCCAGGAACCCCCGTTCCACAACCTCCCGGGAAGGTAGGCTGCCGCGAAGCAGGTGGTGTCCCCCAGGCACATTTGGCTCCAGAATTTCCATTTCTGCCACCATGCTGACTGCCAACCATGCTACCAACTTGCTGGCTCAGCTGCTGCCTCACAGGCAACCTGTAACCCACTACTCGTGGTGATAATGAAGCCACTTCTGCACCCAGCTCCCAATTGCAATTGCCTTCATCATCATCAACAAGTGTCTGCACATGACAGATGTCCTCCTCAGGTTCCTCCACAGTGTCTGCTTCAGGACCTGAAATGCTGGCAACACCACATCCCACGTCAATTTCCTCATCACTACTTGCCCGCCTAGCGGAGGAAGCAGCGGATGTCTCCTCCACTTCTTGGCTGGGAAGTAGCTGTTGACTGTCCTCTATTAGATTGGCCTCAATGAATAGTGGAGCTGAACCCACAGCATAATATACTTCTTTAGGGGTGGGAACAGCATAAGACAGAGGCAAAGGGAGGACAGGGACTGCTCCCGGGTCATGCCGACTGAGGGTTGTGTCTGAGCAACCCACCAACTGTTGACTGGGGGTATCAGATGTCACTTGGGATAAAGTGGAAGACCGTGTGTAAGATGAGTGCTCCTGTCCCTGCACCTGGACCGGAGCGCTCGCGGCATATGTCCCTGCGGGGTGCCCCGGTCGGACTCTCTGATTGGGGACAATCCGTCTCTGCTCCTGTCGGGGACGCGGTCCGCGCTGTGGGATGTCCCCATGCGCATCCCGCGTCCCAGCGCCACTTACCCGTGCCCGCTCCGGCCCTTTCCTCTGTGGTACGGTCCTCGCCAATCCCTCTCTGGCACAGAGGATCCACCTCCTGTACCGCTTCCCACTACTAGTCCGGATCCTGACAGTAAGATCCGGCCATGGATCCCGCTGAGGTGCCTTTGCCAAGTGTCGCGGACCTTTCTACAATTGTGGCCCAGCAGTCGCAGCAGATCGCCCAGCAAGGTCAACAGCTGGCACAGTTGACCACCATGTTGCAGCAACTTCTACTTGCGCAGCAGCAGCCGCTACCTCCTCCGGCACCAGCTTCACCACCGCAGCCTGTGGCCGCCTCTTCTTCTCGAGTCCGTTTGTCCATGCCGGCCAAGTACGACGGTGATCCCAAGTTGTGCGGCGGATTCCTGTCTCAATGCTCTCTCCATCTTGAGATGTTGGCGGACCAGTTCCCCTCTGAGCGAGCCAAGGTGACATTCGTTGTTAGCCTGCTTTCTGGGAAGGCCCTGGCCTGAGCTACACCGCTTTGGGACCGCACTGATCCAGCCACTGCAAGTGTCCAGAGTTTCTTCCAGGAATTCTGGAGTGTCTTTGAGTAGCCAGCCCGGGCTTCCTCTGCTGAGACTGCTTTACTGAACTTGTCCCAGGGGAGTTCATCTGTGGGAGACTACGCTATTCGTTTCCATACCCTTGCTTCGGAACTCTCCTGGAATAAAGAGGTGCTCTGTGCTACTTTCAAGAAAGGCTTGTCCAGCGCCATAAAGGATGTCCTGGCAGCACGAGATGTGCCTACCAACCTGAGTGACCTCATCCACTTGGCCACCAGGATTGTCCTGCGTTTTGCTGAGAGACGAGAGGAACTGCTGCAGGAAAAGGGAAGTGCTCGTCCCAGACGTTTTCCTCGTCTGGCTCCTATCTTCCAGCATCCACCGCAACCCTCTACTGGGCCTCCCGAGGCTGAGGAAGCCATGCAGGTGGATCGGTCTCGCCTGACCACGCAAGAAAAGAACCGCCGTAGAGACGAGAATCTCTGTATGTACTGTGCTAGTACTGAGCATTTCCTAAGGGACTGCCCTCTTCGTCCACCACGTCAGGGAAACGACAGCACCTAGTAAACGTTGAAGAGGGGTTACTAGGTGTGAATACCTCCTCTCCATGCATTACTGCATCCGTGCGGATTTCAGTACCCGCCAAGACATCCTTTGCTGCCACAGCTTTTCTGGATTCCGATTCTGCCGGTAACTTCATCGATGCCTCGCTGGTAAACAAGTTCAACCTCCCTGTGGTTGGCTTGCAAAAGTCCTTCTTCATCTCCACAGTCAACGGAGAGAGACTCGACGGCACGGTGCAGTTCCGTACGCACCCCCTCCAGATGGACATCGGAGTTCTGCATTCCGAGCGATTGGAGTTTTTTGTGTTACCCCATTGAACCTTTGAACTCCTCTTGGGTCTGCCTGGCTCCAGCGCCATTGTCCCGTTCTGTATTGGACCTACGGAGAGATCCGAAGCTGGGGCTCGGCTTGTCTTGGCAGATGCCTCAAGCCGGTACAAGTCAAGTCTGCACCTGTCGTTCCTCCTCCTCCCGGTCTGCCTGAACCATATGTGGATTTTTCGGACGTTTTTTGCAAGAAACAAGCGGAGGTGTTGCCTCCACATAGGCCATATGACTGCCCCATTGACTTGCAACTTGGTACTTCGCCACCTAGAGGAAGAATCTACCCTCTTTCTCCTCCAGAGACTCTAGCCATGTCGGAGTATATCCAGGTGAATCTGCAGAGAGGGTTTATCAGGAAATCCTCTTCTCCTGCCGGAGCAGGATTCTTCTTTGTTTCTAAAAAGGACGGCACCCTCAGACCTTGCATAGACTATTGAGGACTTAACAGCATTACTATTAAGAACCGTTACCCTCTTCCCCTGATTGCTGAACTCTTTGACCGCTTGCAAGGCGCCAAGTACTTTACCAAGTTGGATCTCAGGGGGGCCTATAATCTCATTCGTATCCGAGAGGGTGATGAGTGGAAGACGGCTTTTAATACCAGAGATGGTCATTTTGAGTCCTTAGGCATGCCCTTTGGACTCTGTAATGCCCCAGCTGTCTTCCAGGAGTTCGTTAACAACATTTTCAGAGACCTGCTCTATACCTGTGTCGTAGTCTATTTGGACGACATCCTCCTCTTCTCTTCTAACTTGGATCAACACCGAACTCATATCCGCTTAGTGCTCTCCCGTCTCAGGAAGAACCGCCTCTATGCTAAGTTTGAAAAGTGCTTATTCGACCGCACCAGTCTCCCATTCTTGGGCTTCATCATTTCAAGTGGACCCTACCAAGCTCTCTGCCGTCTTGGATTGGCCTCGTCCTTCTGGCCTCAAGGCCATTCAGCGATTTCTCGGATTCGCTAATTACTATAGACAGTTCATCCCGCATTATTCCACCCTTGTGGCACCAATTGTGGCCTTGACCAAGAAGGGGGCTAATCTGAAATCCTGGCCTCCTCAGGCTGAGGAGGCCTTCTGCGATCTCAAGTCTGCCTTTGCCACTGCTCCAGTTCTGTCCAGGCCGGACCCCACAAAGCCTTTCTACCAGGAGGTAGACGCCTCCTCCGTGAGAGCTGGTGCTCTGCTCATGCAAAGGACTCCGAAAGGCAAGTCAATTACTTGTGGGTTTTTCTCTAAAACTTTCTCTCCCGCTGAGAGAAATTATTCCATTGGAGATAGAGAATTACTCGCCATCAAGTTGGCTTTGGAGGAGTGGCAGCATTTACTAGAGGGATCTGTACATCCCGTGAACATCTACAAGGATCATAAAAATCTATTATACCTCCAGTCTACTCAGAGATTAAACCCTCGCCAAGCTCGCTGGTCTCTATTTTTTGCCAGATTTAATTTCCTGATCCACTTTCGTCCAGTGAGTAAGAACTTCAGGGCCGACGCCCTCTCTCATTCCTCTGATGTCTCAGGAGATGAGGCCAAGCCACAGCACATTGTGCCGCTGGAATGTCTTGTCACCGTGGCACCTGTAGACTTGCGCAATCTCCCTCCAGGGAAGACCTATGTTTCTCCCCGTCTTCGTCTGAAAATCCTTAAGTGGGGGCATTCTTCTCTACTCGCAGGCAATTCTGGCGTCCGAAAAACTGTACAACTTATCTCCAGAAGATATTGGTGGCCATCCTTAGAAAAGGACTTCTCTGAGTTTGTGCAGTCCTGTTCTGTGTGCGCTAGAGACAAGACCCCTCGTCAGAGACCTGCCCGCTTTCTCCAGCCACTTCCTGTACCGGAGACCCCATGGTCCCATATCGTTATGGACTTCGTTACAGATCTACCACCCTCTCACGGGAAAACAGTTATTTGGGTCATCGTGGACCGCTTCTCTAAGATGGCGCACTTCATCCCATTGCCAGCCTTACCATCTGCGCCACAGTTGGCCAAGCATTTCTTGCGACACATCTTCCGGTTACACGGCCTTCCTTTGCATATTGTCTCCGACAGATGGGTCCAATTTGTGTCCAAATTCTGGAGGGCCCCTTGTGGACAGCTTAAAATCAAGCTGCTCTTCATCTTACCACCTACAAACCAATGGTCAAGTGGAGCGGGTAAATCAAATTTGTCTCCTCCTGCCAAGATGACTGGGTCGACCTCCTCCCGTGGGCGGAGTTCTCGTATAACCACAAGGACTCTTCCGCCACCAACAAGTCTCCCTTCTTCTTGGTTTACAGTCGTCATCCTCTACCTCCTCTGCCTTTATCCTCCACCTCCGGTGTACCTGCAGTGGATGACCTGGTGCAGGACTTTTCCTCCATCTGGCGCGAAACGCGCCTCTCCCTATTACAGGCCTCATCCCGAATGAAAATCCAAGCGGACAAGAAACGTCGGTCTCCTCCTGTCCTGGTTCCTGGGGACAGAGTTTGGCTCTCCTCCAGATACATCCGCTTCAGGGTCCCTCGTTACGAGCTTGGTCCTTGCTACTTGGGACCCTACAGAGTCAAGAAAAGGATCAATTCTGTGCTTCATCTCCCTACCTCTCTTAGAATTCCCAACTGTTTTCATGTCTCCCTTCTCAAGCCTGCTGTCTTTAATCGCTTTTCCCCCAAGAGTCTTCCTCCCACACCTGTATCCGGTACCTCGGATGTCTTCTCCATTTGCGAGATATAAGCCTCTAAGTTGGTCAGGGGGAGAAGATTTTTTCTGGTTGACTGGGAGCGTTGCGGTCCTGAGGAGAGATCATGGGAGCCAGAGGAGAATATCTTGGACCGCAATCTCATCCTCAGGTTTCTGGGTACAAAGAGGAGGGGGAGACCAAAAATGCGCTACAGTATGCTTAAAAAACTTATTGGAGTAAAACATCAGCCAGAGATTACTTTTGCCTTGCCTTTCACAATATCTAGGGTCTTGACAGATTAACAGGTACAAAATAGTACACTATTTAGATGTAGGTATGTGGTATGCACTTATGTGGGCACAAAAATGCGCTACAGTATGCTTAAAAAATTTTTTTTGCACAACACCAGCAGTACACAACAGTGCTACAGCACACAGTCGCTGTGTACTAAACTCAAAATTGCAATCTCACAGACTATTAGGAATGGACTGCTGGGTGTGTATTATACCATGTACAGACTAGTATAACCAACAGAGCATTTTTTGGGGAACAAAAAGGGCAGAAAAATGCACTACAGTACGCTTAAAAAAGTATTGAAATAAAACACCAGCCGGTGATTACTTTTGCCTGGCTTTTCACAGTATCTAGGCCCTTGACATATTATAAGGTACAACATAGTACACTACTTAGATGTAAGTATGTGGTATGCACTTATAAGGGCAGAAAAATACGCTATAGTACGCTTAAGAAAAGTATTGAAGGAAAACACCTGCCAGTGATTACTTTTGCCTGGCCCTTCACTGTATCTAGGCCCCTGACAGATTAACAGGTACAAAATAGTACACTATTTAGATGAGGGCAGTAAAAAGGTGCTACAATACGCTTAAAAATCTTATTTTTGCACAACACCAGCAGTACACAACAGTGCTGCAGCACACAGTCACTGTGTACTAAACTCAAAATTGCACTCTCTCACAGACTATTAGGAATGGACTGCTGGGTGTATATTATACCATGTACAGACTAGTATAACCAGCAGAGCATTTGTTGTGGAACAAAGAGGGCAGAAAAATGCACTACAGTACGCTTAAAAAAGTATTGGAGTAAAACATCAGCTGGTGATTACTTTTGCCTGGCCTTTCACAGTATCTAGGCCCTTGACAGATTTTAAGGTACAACATAGTACACTGCTTGGATGTAAGTATGTGGTATGCACTTATGAGGGCAGAAAAATGTGTTACAATACGCTTAAAAAAGGTATTGGAGGAAAACACAAGCCGGTGATTACTTTTGCCTGGCCTTTCACAGTATCTAGGCCCTTGACAGATTAACAGGTACAAAAAAGTACACTACTCAGATGAGGGCAGTAAAAAGGTGCTACAGTACGCTTAAAAATCGTATTTTTGCACAACGCCAGCAGTACGCAACAGTGCTGCAGCACAAAGTCGCTGTGTATTAAACCCAAAATTTCACTCTCTCAAAGACTATTATGAATGGACTGATGGGTATTATACCGTCAACAGACTAGTATAACCAGCAGACCATTTGTTGTGGAACAAAGACACAGAGTTGCGCTGCAAAATTATTCCTCCATCCTTTGCCGTTTTTCAAGCTGAGCCAGCTTGTTCAAATGTATGAGGCAACACACAGCTCTCTGCCCCTCTCTGTAATACACTGCTGTAGAAAGTGAGTGGGAGGTTAATGTCTGCAGTAAAATTCTGTCCTGTGATAAATGCACTGCTCTCTGTCCACCAGAATGCTGACATTACTATGAGGTGAAATGCTGCTATAAAAAGCTTGTCTGTGTAACACACAGTGCTGTCTTATCTCTTTGCAGTGAATGGATAAAGTGACGAGCCTGAATATGGCTTCCGATTATATAGGGCTGTGACATCACAGGGGTGACTGGCTGCTGAAAGGCTGCATCCTGCATGTGATTCAGGGTCATCCCGCCTACCCGCCTTCCCACCTTGCATGTGAATCCATCATTTTAGATGCCCTGGAGCCTGGTCCACACTAAACGGAGTTTAATAAAGCGATTTGCCATTCCAAAATGGAAGAAAAAACGCCATTTAGTAAATTTTGGGGGATTCTGTTTCTGTTTTGGGGGATTCATTAAAAATGACACCTTATCTTTATTCTGTAGGTCCATACGATTAAAATGATACCCTACTTATACAGGTTGGATTTTTTATTACTTTGGAAAAATCATAACTACATGCAGGAAAATGTATACGTTTAACCTCTTCAGGACGCCGGGCGTATGCATACCCCTGCATCCCAAGTCCTTAAGGACGTGGGGCGTATGCATATGCCCGTGGGAATTCCGGTCCCCGCCGCTAGCCGGTTGGGGACCGGACCGGGATGCCTGCTGAAATCATTCAGCAGGCATCCCGGCACATCGCCAAAGGCTGTCGGGGCATGCTGGGAGTTGTAGTTTTGCAACATCTGGAGGGTCACAGTTTGGAGACCACTGTTACAGATATGCCCAAATGGTAGCCCTCCAGATGTTGCCAAACTACAACTCTCAGCATGCCTAGACTGCCCAGGCATGCTGGGAGTTGTAGTTCTGTAACATCTGTCCCTTTAGATTTTGCAATTTTCATGACATTTTTTGAAGCCCTCTAATTTTTTCAAAAAGTAAAAATATGTCCATTTTATAATACCAACATATTGGACATATTGTATTTGTGAATAAAAATAAAATGTATTTGGAATATCCATTTTCCTTAAAAGCAGAGAGCTTCAAAGTTAGAAAAATGCAACATTTTCTAAAATATCACAAAATTTTGGGATTTTTCACCAAAAAAGGATGCAAGTAACGACAAAAAATTTCCACCAAAATAAAGTAGAATATGTCAAGAAAAAACAATCTCAGAATCAGAATATTCGGTAAAAGCATTTTAGAGTTATTAATGCGTAAAGCGACGGTGGTCAGACTTGTGAAAAAGGTCTCAGTCCCTAAGGTAAAAAAGGGCTGCGTCCTTAAGGGGTTAAAATTGTCCTCTTCTGACCCATATACATTTTTTATTGTCCCATGTACGGGGCAGTATGAGGGCTCATTTTTTGCACCGTGACCTGAAGTTTTTATTGGTACCATTTTTGTTTTGATCTGACTTTTTGATCGCTTTTTATTCATCTTTTTATGTTAGAAAAAGTGATCAGAAATACGCTATTTTGGACTTTGGAATTTTTTTGCGCGTACGCCATTGACTGTGCAGTTTAATAAATGATATTTTTTTATAGTTCGGACATTTACGCATGCGGCGATAGCACATATGTTTATTTTTATTTACACAGTTTTTTATGGGAAAAGGGGGGTGATTCAAACTTTTATTAGAGAAGGGGTTAAATGATCTTTATTAACTTTTTTTGTTCACTTTTTTTTTTGCAATGTTATAGCTCCCACAGGGGGCTATAACACTGCATACACTGATCTTTCACACAGGACACTGCAAAGCCATAGCCACAGCTCCTGATCTCGCTACATAACCCTCCCATGACGCAGCGCTGTATAAACCCGGTGTTCTGCGGCAAGTGGTTGATAGTGATTCGCAGCGAATATATTTGAACCAAATTTTTTGGGAAAATTCGCCGAATCGCCCGAATCATATTTTTTAAAAATTCGCCCATCTCTAGTGGTAGTGTACATACCAGCTTTGAATGCAGGGCTGGTGCTGGGATTTTTGTCACTCTAGGCAAAATCTAATTTTGCTTCCACAAGGGATGCCTGGCATTTGATTTGACAGGCTTCCATAAAAACACAATGTCAATGTGAGTGAATACTAGGCTTATTATAGCCAGTTTATGGTTTCTCTTGTGTCTTTGATAATTGGAGAACATGTATTTTTATATCATCATCAGGATATGTACTTAAGTACATGTATTTTGTACTGGGTCAGCTTATGGTGATTTAATAGTATTATGTGCATGTCCACCTTAAGGGTGAGCATCTAGATCCCTCGGTTTTGTAGTGTGTTCCTACATGAACTTTAAAAAAAAATGTACATTGTTTGTTGGATCTGTTCTAAAAAGTATTTGTTCAATAAAATATGGTATATGTTTACATGTGCATTCTATTATAGTGTCATTCTGTTCTGGTAACCTCTTAAGGACCAAGTCCATTTTGACCTTTAGGACCAGGCCAATTTTATTTTTGCGTTTTCGTTTTTTCCTCCTCATCTTCTAAAATCCATAACTTTTTTTTTATATTTCCATCTACAGACCCATGTGAGGGCTTGTTTTTTGCATGACGAAATGGGCTTTCTAATGGAATCTCTCATTTTACCAAATAATGTATGGCGAATCCAAAGAATAATTTTTTTAGAGAGCAAATTGAAATTAAAACAACAATTTTGCACACATTGGAAGGTTTCATTTTCACACTGTACTCTTTACGGTAAAAATTACATGTATTCTTTATCCTTTATCCTTCATGGCTAGATACTTTTCTATTTTTGTACTGCTTAAAAAACATCTTAAGCTTTTTGTACAAAATCACTAATATAAAATTGCCCTATTTTAACTACCTATAGCTTTAAAATTTTTCTGTATATGGGGTGGTATGAGGGCCCTTTTCTTGCACCATCATCTGTACTTTTTATTGATATCACATTTGCATATATAAAACTTTTAGATAACTTTTTATTATAAAAAAAATTCTTATAAAATGTGACAAAAAAGCAACATTTTGGCTTTTTTCATTGTCTACGTTTACGCCGTTCACCGTGCAGGATCATTAACATTATATTTTGATAGTACAAAACAAAAAAAATTACGCTTTTTGGGGGTAAAATTGGAGAAAGGGATCATTTTTGTTTTTATTGGGGGAGGGAATTTTTCACATTTTTTGTACTTTTTTTTATTTTTCAACTTTTATTAAACACTTTTTATGTCCCCATAGGGGACTATCAATAGCAATCAATGTAATGCTAATACTGTTCAGTGCTATGCATAGGGCATAGCACTGATCAGTATTATCGGTGATCTTCTGTTCTGGTTTGCTCAATCTCAGACCAGAGCAGAAGACGCTTAGAGACGGCTGGAGGCAGGTGAGGGGAACTCCGGTCGCCATTACAGATGATCGGATCCCCGTAGCAGCGCTGCGGGAAATCCGATCATCTATTTTAAAGGGGTTATCCAGGAAAAAACTTTTTTTTATATATCAACTTGCTCCAAAAAGTTAAACCGATTTGTAAATTACTTTGATTAAAAAATCTTAGTCCTTTCAGTACTTATGAAATTCTGAAGTTAAGGTTGTTCTTTTCTGTCTAAGTGCTCTCTGATGACACGTGTCTCGGGAACCACCCAGTTTAGAAGCAAATCCCCATAGCAAACCTCTTCAAAATTGGGCGATTCCCGAGACACATGTCATCAGAGAGCACTTAGACAGAAAAGAAAAACCTTAACTTCAGAAGCTCATAAGCACTGAAAGCATTAAGATTTTTTAATAGAAGTAATTTACAAAGCTGTTTAACTTTCTGGAGCCAGTTGATATATAATTTTTTTTCCCCTTGATAACCCCTTTAACATGCGCATTGCCCCAGATGCCGTGATCTGTATTGATCACGACATCTGAGGGGTTAATGGCTGACATCCGTGCCATCGATGCTTGTGGTCATACACAGGACGTAAGTGTATGTCCTGGTGCGCTAAGTATCTCTGCACCAGGACATACATTTACGTCAGTGGTCATTAAGGGGTTAAACAGAATTGCATTTTAACCTCTTAAGGACCCAGGACGTATGGTTACGTCCTGGGTCTCGTTCCTGCAATATAACACGGGGTCACACGGTGACCCCGCATCATATTGCGGCGGGCCCGGCATCATAGTGAAGCCGGGACCCACCGCTAATAGCGCGTTGCACTGGTCACTGGTCACGGCTAAAAATGAAGGTAAAAGTGCCCGGCTAGCTCAGGGAGCTGTTCGGGATCACGGCGGTATAATCGCGGCATCCCGAACAGCTGTAGCACAGGAGGAGGTCTTCTTACCTTCTCCTGCGCTGTCCGATTGCAGAATGAATGCTTCAAGCCTGAGATCCAGGCTTGAGCATTCAATTGCCGAAAACACTGATTGATCCATTCCTATGGAGATGCATCATTCAGTGTAAAAGATCAGTTAATGCAATGTCATAGCCCCCTATAGGAGCTATAATATTGCATAAAAGTGTAAAAAAATCATTAACCCTTTCAATTATCCCTTCCCCTAATAAAAGTTTGAATCATCCGCATTTCCAAGAATAAAAAAACACAGTGTAAATAAATTTAAAATAAACATATGTGGTATAGCTGTGTGCGGAAATGTCCGAATTATAAAAATATACCACTTTTCAAACCGCACGTTCAATGGCGTACGCGCAAAAAAATTCCAAAGTCCAAATTAGTGCATTTTTGATCACTTTTTATACCACAAAAAAGTGAATAAAAAGTGATCAAAAAATCTGATCAGAACAAAAATGGTACCGTTAAAAACTTCAGATTACGGTGCAAAAAATAAGCCCTCATAGCGCCCTGAACACAGAAAAATAAAAAGTTATATGGGTCAGAAGATGACCATTTTAAAAGTATAAATTTTCCTGCATGTATTCATGATTTTTTTCTGAAGTGATACAAAATCAAACCTATATAAGTAGGGTATCATTTAACCTACAGACCTACAGAATAAAGATAAGGTGTCATTTTTGCCGAAAAATGTACTGCGTAAAAACGGAAGCCCCCAAAACTTACAAAATAGTGTTTTTTCATCAATTTTGTCACACATTGATTTTTTTTCCCGTTTCATTGTAGATTTTTGGGTAAAATGACTAATGTCATTACAAAGTAGAATTAGTGAGGCAAAAAATAAGCCATCATATAGAATTTTAGGTGAAAAGTTTAAAGAGTTAGGATTTTTTAAAGTTAAGGAGGAAAAATTGAAAATGAAAAAAAAACCAGGTCCTTAAGGGGTTAAAAAGTACATAAAAATCTTTTGTCCAATTGATTTGTATGGAAATGTTAAATAAGATATAGCTACAAATAGAGTCAGGACCTAGTTTACAATGAATGTCCTTCTGCAGTGTACTCTACCCATTGTACTGTATTTGTCCTCTTGTCCTTGTTTTTCTTATTTAATGTTCATGTCTTTAAATATTTAAATCCACACCATAAAAATGACTAGATGCACAGTGTCAATGCACAAATATTAGTTTATTTCCATAGATTTTTATGGCATTTCAACTATTTATACATAAACCACATTTTAACCAGGCATTTATTCCCAGTAAGAGTCTGGTAGAGAATGTAATAAAGAGAAATAATACCATTAAGCAATAACTGTCGAAAAATTGCACTTAAGACTGGCATTTGTCATAAATAACATACTAAAGCTAATGATATAAGCACTTTAGCAAAAAAATGTTTTAATGCAGTCTAAGTACAGTCTAAACAAATTTTCATTGAGCAAGAGGATTATATTAAAAGAAACCAGATACATTAAACACATTTGCACAAGTTAATTTTAAAGGAAGTATCAGTTGCATTGTGTAATGGACATCCATGCTAAACAAAATGCATTATTATGTCAGTAAAGCACAAATACCTGGACCAGTAGAGCAGAAGTTTCCTGTTGCTGTCATAGATAATTTCTTTACTGCAGCTACCGTGCCCGTAATAAGAATATATTATATTATGTTCTGTAAAACTGGACTGGAAAGTGCTAAATGTCAGATGTTATATTGATATTGTATAGAAAGAGCACTGCTTCTTGTAACTTTTCCCATAGTTTAATACCTCTGCACACACATAAAAAAATATTTTCAAGCAGAGTACCAGCAGAAGGCAACTAAAAAGTTATGTCGGTCTTTTGCCAATTGTTTTTTTAAATCTCCCACCCTCCCTACATGTTTGAACTTATGAGTACACTCTGAGGCATGCCATTAAAGGGATACTCTGGTGGTCAACATGTTTTTCCGTTTGTGACTTACCCAATTTGTTTTGTATCATTTCTATTCTTGTTGTTTAGGTGACTCTATTTCCGTTCTTTGTTGTCTTTTTATCCCTCACTTTGTTTTCCTATCTTTGCTTCTATTTCCTGTTTCTTGCTATGCTGAAAACTACAAATCCCAGCATGCCACATGCCTTGCTGTTTTGGGGAGGCTCCTTTTTTGTTTGTTTGTTCTGCCCTTTACCCATCCTACCATTTCCCGGGTCGGCCCCCTTATACACAGCACCCTTATATAATCAGCCTTGGTTAGGATACACTGTCATACACACACAAAAGGGACTACAACTCCCAGCATGTGTCATTCATGTTACGATTCGGCAGGCTGGAGGTGGATCCTCTGTGCCAGAGAGGGATTGGCGTGGACCGTGTCGGTGGACCGGTTCTAAGTTGCTACTGGTTTTCACCAGAGCCCGCCGCAAAGCGGGATGGTCCTGCAGCGGCAATAGCAACCAGGTCGTATCCACCGGCAACGGCTCAACCTCTCTGACTGCTGAGAAGGCGTGGGACAGAAGGACTAGGCAGAGGCAAGGTCAGACGTAGCAGAAGGTCGGGGCAGGCGGCAAGGTTCGTAGTCAAATAGGAATAGCAGAAGGTCTGGAACACAGGCTTTGGATAACACTAAACGCTTTCACTGGCACAAGGCAACAAGATGCGGCAAGGGAGTGCAGGGGAAGTGAGGTAATAGGGAGCACAGGGAGCAGGTGGAAGCTAATTAGGCTGATTTAAACCTTAGAGAGCTGGCGCGCGCGCACCCTAAGGAACGGAGCCGCGCGCGCCAGGACATGACAGCCAGGGGCCGGGACAGGTGAGTGACTTGGGATGCGATTCGCGAGCGGGCGCGTCCCGCTATGCGAATCGCATCCCCGCCGGCAGTGTCAGTGCAGCGCTCCCGGTCAGCGGGTCTGACCGGGGCGCTGCAGAGAGAGGAACGCCACGAGCGCTCCGGGGAGGTGCAGGGACCCGGAGCGCTCGGCGTAACAATTCAGGAGTCTTCAGTCTGTAGTATAACACCAGCATTCTGCCTCTGTAGTCTCCTGGGGGTTGTAGTTCACTACACCTCTATAGGGCATACACCAGAGTTTCCCAACCAGGGTGCCTCCAGGTGTTGCAAAACTCCCAGCATGCCCTGACAGCTTTTGGGCATGCTAGGAGTTGTAGTTTTGCAACAGCTGGAGGCACACTGGTGGGGAAACACTGGTGTAACATGATGTGTATGCTAAATAGACTACAACAGTGTTTCCCAACCAGTGTGCCTCCAGCTGTTGCAAATCTACAACTCCCAGCATGCCCAAAGTCTGTCAGGGCATGCTGGGAGTTGTAGTTTTGCAACAGCTTGAGGCACACTGGTTTGTAAACACTAGCATACACACACACAACAGGGACTACAACTTCCAGCATGTGTCATATAGGAGTCCCCCCCCCTCCCCCTTCACATATAGAGATTATTCCCAGTATGAGTTTTTTTCCCCTGCAGTCTATACATCCCCAGCTCGTGCACCTTCTCATCCTCCCCTTCAGATAACACACTCATCTTATCTGTGTTCTTTCTCCTGTGCAGACCTGCGTCCTTAGAATACAGAGCAGGGGGAGGGGAGGTGAGGAGCTGTGTACACAGCTGGATGAGATAAGGGGGCGTGGCTTATTTCTCATGCAGACAGAGAAAAAAAAAAGCTATGACATCTTGTCCACAACAGACTCAGAACTGTGGACAACAGTAAAAGAAAACCCTCTGAACTACAGAACTTCCTGCCCAACAAACAGGTAAGAAAAACACACACATGCTGCCAAAACATATAACACATGTATATTGCAAAGAAACTAAACTTACAAAGAAGATGCCATATAGTAAAAAAAATTAACCACTGGAGTGACCCTTTAATATTATAATGGTGGTTACCTTGTAAGACTGGGTTCACATCTGTCCGGCATCTGGCATAGGTGACCTCAGCCTAGATCTCGATGCATCTGATGCCATAACTGATGACAACGTGCATCAGTTGTAGGGCATCCAGCATCCATTGTTTCTGGACACCAGACAGAGGAAGGCAGCAAGCTGCATTCCCCTGCCTGGTGCCGTCTGGCATGTTCAACTATTCGGCATCAAAATTTAGACGCTGGATGATTGTTAACTGTCCATTCAAATGAATGGGATCAGTTCTTGCATCAGTTTCCCACTGGTGCCAGACATATGTGAACCCAGACTTAGAGATTTTGAATGAAAGTCCAAGAGCGACATATTATGCTTTTGGATTGTGCTTGTTTTATATCATAGAGTCTAGGTCTCCAAACATGCTGGGAGTTGTAGTTTTGCCACATCTGGAAGTCCACAGTTTGGGGACCACTGTCAGAGAGTAAACGAGAAAAATTGTGCCTCCCAGAAGGACCTATTTATGTGAAATAGATTTTTCTTATTTTATGTTTCTTTACTATAATTTACTATGCTGGGTTATAAGTGTTTTAAAGGAGTTACCCAGTCATTTTTAAAGAGAAAAAATTGTGGTGCTAGAGGATAATAAAAAAAAAAAAAGCCCATACTTACTTACCTGCAGCTCCAGTAAGGCTCTGTCCATTCCTCCAATCATCTTTATTCTTCCTGCTTCCAAGACAAGTGCATGTTGCAGGACCTGCCGTCTCAGCCAATATCTGGCCAAGATGGGACATCACTGTGCCCAGTTATCGAAGTAGAAAGAAGATTAGGGGACTGGACAGAGCCAAGCTCGAGCTTCCATAATAAGTGAATGCCTGACTGTCATTTAACAATCTTGTAACAACAAAAACAAAAGGAACTGTGCAGGCAATGAGAAATAGTGGCGTCCAAAGGATCTCTCTCAGGGAGGCGATGACTTGATGGCTCTTCTTGTAGTAGGGTCTGTCTGTAGACTCTCAGGGAAGGGTAATAGGGAATTTAAATATATAGCAACTAATCATATTGAAGGAGATTTATCATCCTTTTCAAACGTATGGCTTTTATATGACAACATTTTTTAACTTACTTTTGCTTAGGTGCGACCTATTTATCAAATTGTTGCACAACCTTGATAAATAAATCGCACGTAAGCAAAAATTGGGAAACCCACTTATAAAAGCATTTTTTAAAGCAGAAAAGTTTTTCCCTTACAGTATGTTAATGGCCAAAGTTCTTTATCAATCCTTTATTACCAGTAGCGTTGCTAGAAAGTGACGCTACCGGGTCTGGGTGACACCCTGACTGGCCAGTCTGGCACTAAATAGCTGCACTCCAACTATCTTGCAACAACCTATTCACCCTCCTCAGAAATAAAAAAAAATATTAAAAACATACTATACCGCACCATGAATATCCGTAGGATTTTTTGTTTAATTTTGAGGGCACATTTTTGTTACATTGGTGGGCGGAATTTTGCGTCGCTGTGCTGAGGCCAGAGTTTACATCAAGAAGGAAGACAGCGCAGCACCAGCAGGCACATAAACAATAGTGAAGCACCAAGGGGGGTTGGTGTGACTTATGTTAGCCTCAAAAAGCGCTGTTTTGAGGTTTTGGATCCGGATCATGGGTAGGTTCCATTTTCATGAGGAATAGTAATGGGAGGGTGGGGTGCCAGCATAATGCACAGTAATGAAGGGGATAGTGGCGGATCAATCTCTAATGCTAGAGTACCCCCAACCCCGTACTCTAGCATTAACCCACCTTTCTCACACTGCTTTCTCTTTGTTTGCTGAACTTGAGCTGCGGGGACGCAATCCGTAGCAGAGCAGCGCAATGACGTCACATAATCGCGCCAGCACAGGGAGATCATGTCACTGCGGCTGGCACAATGGCCGAACAGTAAGCTGTTTGCTGGGCTAGCTATTTTTCGTTTTTGTAAGATCCAGCAGTAGAGTGTGAGTGTGTATGGGAATGAGTAAGTGTTTGTGTGAATGTGTGTGTCTGAATGTGTGTGTGTGTGTGTGTGTACATTAGCAGAGAAAGAATTGCATTAAACACCATTCACAGTGCAAGTAAGAAAGCTGTAGAAAACACCACAGGGGCACATGACGCATTATGCGCATTACACAGCGCATTATGAAAACTTAGAGGCACATAAAAGGGGACATTTATTGTAAGGGAAACATGGCAGGGGGCATTATAAGTGAGGGGCACATGAGGGGGCATTATATGTGAGGGGCACATGACGGGGGGGGGGCCTTGTCATGTGCCTCTCTCATATAATGCCCCATGAGCTGTGCCCCTCACATATATTGAACCCGCCATGTGCCCCCCTGTTATGTGCCCCTCAATATAATGCCCCATGTATGCCAGCAATTAACAAGGTGTGCAGTGTATATTTTCAACCTTAAAATTCATAGTTATTCGTTATATAATATTTTCTTTCCATAATTAACTTTAACATTAATGTAGTAGCTTTGTTTCATGATACAGAACATGAACAGTTGTTAAAGTGGGTGTTAATGTCCTTTTCTGCAGACGTATGCACTTTCTGTAAGCCAGACAGAGATGCAACTTTTTTTCTTCATAAATAGCGACTATCGCATTTGATAAATACATGACCACTGCAAAGTAAAAAAAACAAACTACGTGAGCAGATTTCAGAAATGTGCGTTGGAATAAGCAAAAATCGCAGCATGTATAGAAAAGTACATGCAACTTTTTTAAGCAAAAAACAGAGCTACAGAGCTTGCTTCATTGCTTCTTTCATTTTGGAGAGGACCTTTTAAAACTGAAAGAAGAGCATTCTTTTTTTTTTTCAGATCAACTGGTGCTAGAAAGTTATAAAGTTTTGTAAGTTACTTTCAGTCCTTATCAGCTGCTGTATGCTCCAAAGGAGATTGTATAGTTCTTTTCTGCCTGACCACAGTGCTCTCTGCTGACACTTCTGTCTTTATCAGGAACTGTCCAGAGCAGGAGAGGTCAGTTATGGGGATTTGTTCCTGCTCTGGACAGTTCCTGACATGGACAGAAATGTCAGCAGAGAGAACTTTGGTCAGACAGAAAAGAACTATAAAACTTCCTCTGGAGCATGCAGCAGCTGATAAGTACTGGAAAGATTAAGAATTTTTAATAGAAGTAATTTACATATCTGTTTAACATTCTGGCACCAGTTGATTTGAAAAAAAAATTATTGTTTTCCACTGGAGTACCCCTTTAAAGGATCCCTTTCAAACCTGCACCAAGTGCATTGTGCAACATGATACTAGATATGTTAAAATGTTTTGTATGGTAGAATTCATTTTATCATATAACTGTTGTGGTATCTTTAATCACATTAAAAGAAAATTGTATATGAAGTTATGTGGTTCTTTAAAGGTTACCTTTCATCAAAAAAACTTTTGATATATTATAGATTAATGTCTAAATCTCAGACTGCAGCTGGAACACAGACAAACTCACCTGCTCACTGCCAGGGAGCAGTGTTGAGCTTGTCTGTGTCCCGGATGCAGTCTGAGATTTAGGACTCCTGCATGAGTCTGAAATCCATAAAAAAAAGGGCTGTTAGGGAGACCCCTAGTGGTCATTTTTTCAAAGTGGAAAATTTAAAAGAAAGAAGCATATTTTTTAATAACATGCTATTGGAAAGTTATTCTGCATACATTAATCTATAATATATCCAAAGTTTTTTTGATGAAAGGTACCCTTTAAAGTACATCCAATGCTTTGTAGATCAACTTCGAGAATGTGAACTGGATTTTTCCATTAGGGAAAAAAAACAACAGTTGTAATATTCATAGTAGTTTTATGCAAAAGATCTCAACTTCCCAAATAACTTTTTTTTTCTGCTGGCCTACAAAAAATGTAAATTTAAAAGATATTCTTTACTTCTGGTGCTTGAACACAGGAGTTAAAATTAAATCTCCAGAACAAATTTGAATGTAACTCTAGGAAAACACATTATACATTACCTTAGCAATATTTTATTATTCACACCGTCAGCTATCTAAAGCCTTTTAGTCGGAAGCCTGCTCCTCAATTTAACAACTTTTACGGAGTTCTTGAATTAACTTGTACATTTTCAGCTCTGTAAATTTGCACAATTTAAAAGCCAGGAAGTTAATACAATTCAATTTCTAACACAAATAATTAGAGTATAAAGAAAAAAATAAATGTAATAATCCTATACATTTCATTTGTAATTTTACGTAATATTGCTAGAGATAATAGGATACTGTATATAGACTATGTTATTTACAAATACCTGTTACCTTCACAGGTTTCAAACTTATGTTGCTATGTCTAAACATTCCTTGAGACTTCTCCTTTATAGTTAAGATGGGACTATGCACAATGCAAATGAACTGACATCCATTAGCAGTGTTAATTGTAGAAGGAAGTCTTTCATGTAAGGCTGGTGGTGGAATATGTTTCACTACAAAATATGTTTTTAAGGATCCTAGGGTTGATCTTTGTATTATAACTACAGCCTTAATGTGCATATCTTAAATGGGTACTGTCAGATCCAAAAACCTTTTATATGTTGCTACTTTTGAAAATTAAATGGGTATTCCAGGATACAATTTATTTCTATTTGACTATGCAACAGTGGCTGTAAAGTTAGTGTAGTTCATATTATAGTGTCTGTACCTGTGTTTGATGGGGGACTCATAATTATTCTGTGATTTTTGCCCCAGTGTTTTTCAACAGCATACAAAATTACTATTGTTTCAGCTTTTTCCAGGTTGCAGTGCAACCTGAGACATTACTTCACTTGTCAGGTGTTCAGACGGAGCGTGTCTTTGCCTCAATAGATGAAGCGACCGCTGTGTGGGAGGGAGATCATTCTGCAAGGAATTGTAGCTTTGCAACAGTTGGAGGCATCCTGGTTAGAAAACACTGGTCTATTGCATGGAAGTGAGCACAGGTGTGTTTCAATGGGTGGAGTAGCTGATGTGTGGAAGGGAGAAAAGTGACCTCACACTTACAAACAAGGAATCATAGGACTTGTAGTTGAGATTGGGAAGTTCGACAGAAAATAGCCATTTCACAAAAAGATAGCCACAGTGTTATGGTAATCTCACAACATAATCATTTAGCCCCAAGACAAGCACAGATCCTTCCTAAGCATGTCAATTACTGTCTGGCAGGTATGTACTAAAATTAGGGTAGATAACCCCTTTAAAGACCTTTTGTAATATGGTTGTTTACAATTGTAATATATATATATATATATATATATATATATATATATATATATATATATATATATATATATATGAAAATGGCTCCTGAAAATCCCACCATTTGTGGGTTCTCATATCTACTGGGACACTAACCAGTCCTGTAGCAGCATCAGGCTTGTACATGCTTCATGGACAAGGCTGCATTTGATAAGGATGCTGATTATGTTTGATTAAAAAAGAAATTATGAGATGCTTGCTATACTAAAAGGAAAAACATTATTACCCTTATAAAGCTATCAGCTTGCAATTGCTAGTAACTAAGATGGTGCCTGATTCCGGGACTACACCTGGACACAAGAAGAAGAAGATTTACAGTGCCATAAAAGGAGAAGTTACATCTAACTGAAATGTATGAAGAAATGGCTCAGCTGGTGGACAAAAAGGACACGTCAACAATCTTCTCGACAAAAACAGGAAGCCTGCATCATATAGCTGAATAACCAATCACAAAAGGACAACATATCCTATACATTGAATCATTGAATCACACCCTCCCCTTTTTGACAACCCTATATAACAGTCTGTTTCCTGAATAAAGTAAGCCAGGGTGCGCTCCAGACTCGGTTTATACCAACTCTGTGTCTGGTGTCAGTTCCTCTTGCTAGCACTCAGCCACCTATCTTCAATTAGGACAATGACAGTCATTCACAATTGCGGTCAAACCAGAACCGAACCGAGCCCTAACACATGAGCAGACACACCAATGATCTCCTACCACAACAAGAGAAGGATACGCCCCCTTCCCTTGAGATGATTTTTATATAATAGGTGCATAAAATATAGATGCACATGGTCCGGATTAGATACTGAGTAACTTATTATTATTTATTATTATTAATAATATTATTATTTGTGGGATCTGACAGTTACACTTTAAGGTTTCAGTCAATTAATAACACCTAATTCTTTTATTTATACCTTCATATTGGTTCCCCTATGATGTCATGCTTAATATCTGTTGGATTATTATAATGTAACATGTCATATAAAGGTATAATTGTCAGTGTGAGTTCTTCTACTTGAGTTTAGAGGTATGTTCTATAATATTTCAGAATTGTGCTTGAATGCAGTATGATGCATTGGGGATCAATATTTATTCCCTCTTTCTGTGCTTTATTTTTTAATTTTTTTACTGTTTCTACACATGTTATGAATACTCATTGTCTATTGTGTAAACACTATACTTTATTATATTAAGGTCTAAAGCTTTAAAAGCTGTACCTTGTTGTCCTGAAACCCTTATCCTCTTTATAGAGTACACAGATGTCCTCAATAACTTCCCATATGGCACAATGAATTCCAAAATGTGTGTCATGTGATCAATAGCCTTCTCAATAACCTGTCTAGATATGTATTTGCTATTTGTGTCTACCTGTGGCCTCCCAGCTGTTGTGATATGGATTGCAGCATGTTTTTTTTCCTGTATGTTTGTTTTTTAATTCCACATATTACATGCATTTGCCACTACTTTGTTTTATTTTACACCCAACAACATGATGTGAGAAAAAGAAAGTCCCAACAGGGAAATAAATGACTAGTAATAAACTAGGGTATGAACTCCAAAGAAAAATTACTAGATACTCAAATAATGAAAAACATTACAAAATCTTTATTAAACCAATACAAACATACATACAAGAGTAGAGAAATGGCACAGCACAGTAACACCATGGATAGCATATACCAAAGGTAAGCCAGCAGTTATATATAGGTAAACAGTCTAGGCAAAGAGTCTCCTCCAGGAGGCATAAGTACAACAAGTAATAAAAGAAGTAAGAGAATAATGAGGACATAAGCCAGACAGATATCACCAATGCTGTATAATACAATAGGTCTTACCCAGGGATATGCATATACATACTTACTTACAGCTGTGATTCAAGCACAGAGGAGGTTCGTGACCTCAGGCTGTTATCCCAACTGATCGGAACCCTACAATTTCCTCACAGTGATCCCAATCGAAATCTCTTGCTATGATCGTTTAGTAAGCCTTGATTTTTGGACGAGCTTAGATCTGCACAGGTGCTGAAGACAGCTTGTTACTGTCTCAGTCTGCAGGCTGAGACAGAGAAAATCCTGACCCTTGTACACCTGAAGGTTGCAGCTTTAAAATAAAAGGACTGTGGGACATATGTGAGGTAACATATTAAAGTTTGTTTTGTTAGGTGACCAGTAATAAGCACGGAGTATAGCGAGGAGAATTTAAAGTGAAAAGTTACTGCTAAGCAAGCAGGTTTTGTTTTGTGCCAATGTTAATACGGCTGTGTTTTGTGTTTGAAAATAAAGAGCAGGGGAAGTCCCGTTTTTGAACTCTGTAATTGTCTCAGGCTTCTGTTTACTGCCATTTGCCCATCTCTATGGGGCTTAAACCACACAGGTAATATATTTGTATGTTGTGACTTGTCCAAGTTACCCTTTAGACTAAGGTGAAAGTAAGACATTGGGGGATATTTTTCAAAGGATTTAGACTGGTTTTTCCTGTCTAAATTTGTCGCACAAAAAGTCGCAGTCTAAATATGTGCGACTTTTTTTGTGACTTTTGCTTGAGAGGATATTTAGAACATTATGCATGCTAGTCTATTTTAGATGGATATGCATTGGAAAATGCATTGGTGCTGAATTTATCAAAAGCGACTTTTCAGCAACAAGTCGCATCGGCTGAAAGTACGCCGAAATGTCAGCCCCATGTTGGAGCAGGTTTAAATACAGTCTAAAGCATAGATCTCAAAGTCTGTGCACAGAATTTATCAAGAGCCGTGCAACTTTTGATAAATTAGGCGCACAATAGACCAGCCTAACCCTCTGTAGTTTGGTCTAAATTGATGCGGGAAATAGACAACTTTGATAAATATCCCCCATTGAGTTGCAGAGGGTTGTTTACCCCTTATAGTTTTTCAACAAAAATTAAGATCTCTCCACCTACAATATTCTTTTTCCTATGCTGTAAGTTTTATACTTCACTGTGGGCAAGGATGTACATACCATAGAGACAAACTATGTGGCTGCTATGGGGACCTTGGAGAAATTGAGCCAGGCCTAGTTCGCTACGCTCAATTTACTACTGTTAGGAAATTTTGCAAGACTTCTCTCCAGGGAACTGCAAATGAAATGTGTCTATATCCTGAATGTTTCTATTTTCATGTATGCACACTTCATATAAGTAAAATGTTTCAGCTTGTATAGAAGCTTGTCAGAGTAGTTTTGTTTATAAAAAAGTGTATCATGTTCTACTCTGTCCAGTCGTTTCTTACAATGACCCATAGGTAGTGGCATAAATTGAAGAAATAGGATCAAGTTTGAAATGGGCATACTATTATGGGGTGTGCATTTGCCCCCCCAGGACAAATCGGTCTGGTGTTTATTTCCTATTGCCTTCCACAACCATTAGGTCAACATCCCCATGCCATTATTTTGCAGTTCCTTGGAGAAGATTCTTTCACAGTTTCCTACAAGTAGGAAAAGAGTGGAGCCAACTAGACATAGGCTGCTTTCTCCAAGGGCCCCATGGTCTGCCTCCATAGTATGAACTCCCTTGCCAACAGTAATTATCCAAAGTTGAATGTTTTAACGACATCCAGGAAAGTTGGATTTTCTCTGCAAACATAGTTTAATTGGCTTTGATAAGTGTGTCTGGGCATAGATTTCCATGGAAATTTATTTTGTCACAGTAAACCAGCTATCTCTATCTATCGCTATAGGTTGCTGGTTTAGTGTAACTCCTTGTTGGGCTGAGTACTAGCAAGGCGAGCCCAGCAAGAAAAGAGTTAAAGGGGTACTCTGCTGCTCAGCATTTGGAACAAACTGTTCTGAATGCTGGAGCCAGGAGCTCGAGACGTCAAAGTCCTGCCCCCTCAATGCAAGTCATGGGAGGAGGTGTGACACTCCCTCCCATAGACTTGCATTGAGGGGACGGGATGTGAAGTCGTGAGGGGGCGGGACTATGACATCTCGAGCTCCCGGCTCCAGCATTCTGAGCAGATTGTTCCAGCGGAGTACCCCTTTAACTAGCAAAGCCCTATTTAACTCCTTGAGGGGGGAGGTTTGGAGAAGATCACTTACAACCTTCCTTCCTGTTCCGGTCCTCTTCCTGTGTAACTTCCCCTCTAGTAATGTCACTAGAGGTGGAGCTAAACAAGAAGATTGATGGAGGAACGAGGGTGTTAAATGTAGATATTTTCACATTATGCATATTTGGCATACCTTTTTGCTTTAGGAATGATATGGGTTGGAGTTTGACAACACCTGGAGGCTACCTGTTTGAGAACACAACACTTTATGGGTGCTCTCTCCCAGGAGAGAAAGCCAAAAATGTACTAACAAATTTTTTCTTTTCTTTTCATTCTAAATATGTGTATATTGTAAACTACTTAGGATTTGTTTGACAATCTCAATTGCCTGTTTTTTTGTTCTGTTTAATTTCAATAAAATTGTTAACAGAGGCTTGTGGGGGGGGGGGGGGGGTTGTAACCAAAAAATGTTAACATGCCCATTCTAAGCAAAAAAGAGATACCACCCTTGTTCGGGTCAATCTACTTGTGAGGCGCCGCCTTTGGTGACATCATCATTACAAATGAAGAGGTCTGGACCAGGAATCAAAAGGGTGGTAAGGAATTATCTCCTCTCCTAAACTTTATACAGCTATCTATACAGATGGCTGTATAATCTATACCCTTCCTCCGAAGAAATTAATTAGCACTGTTCAACATCCCTCGTTAACTTCTTACTTGCTGGGCCAGTGCAAAGTACTTAGCCCAGCTAGATGTTACAGTAAAGCATGCATATACAGTAAAGGAGTTTAAGCATGCATTGGATAGGCATAAGGCTATCCTAAAAGGGGTACTCCGGCAGAATTTTTTTTTTTTTAAATCAACTGGTGCCAGAAAGTTAAACAGATTTGTAAATTACTTCTATTAAAAAAATATTAATCCTTCAAGTACTTATTAGCTGCTGAATACTACAGAGGAAATTATTTTCTTTTTGGAACACAGTGCTCCCTGCTTACATCATGAGCACAGTGCTCTCTGCTGAAATCTCTGTCCATTTTAGGAATTCTCCAGAGCAGCATATGTTTGCTATGGGGATTTTCTCCTTCTCTGGACAGTTCTTAAAATGGACAGAGATGTCAGCAGAGAGCTCAGTGTTCCAAAAAGAAAAGAATTTCCTCTGTAGTATTCAGCAGCTAATAAGTACTGGAAGGATTAAGATTTTTTAATAGAAGTAATTTACAAATCTGTTTAACTTTCTGGCACCAGTTGATTTAAAAAAAAAGAGGTTTTCTACCAGAGTACCCCTTTAATATAAGATAGTGCCAGGGACTTTTGATAGTATTCAGAATATTGGGCAGACTTGTTAAGCCAAATTGTTCTTATCTGCTGACATATTCTATTATTCTATATTCTATGTTAAGCAGCGATCTATGCAGATTTCTCGGAAGCTGGCATTGCTTTCAAGTTGAGCAAGTCTCAATTTTCCCCCAAATTAGGGTCTAAACCTGGACCCGACTCACTCGACACTGGTTGTAACATAGGTAGGAATGTATTTGTCTATGTAAAGTATTTATTTGTATTAACATAATGATGGTAATGTATTGTTATAATACAATAGTAATATTTTGTGACTGTATGGTGATGTTGTTCAGTTATATGGTCGTAACAATAGTGGTCAAGGTGTGAATGTATGTATAGTTGTATTTGTGATATTATCCTTGGTATACTGGGTTTTGTTAGGCAGCAATATACAGAATTGCACATAGCAAATTAGTTATGTTGCCTTTATCATCTAAATATATTTATTTTTATATTTTTTTTGTGAGGAGGGGTGTAAGGCAAATGTTTAGGCATACTACAAATGTTTTGTGGGGAAGCAGCGCCAAAATTTGCCTTTGAGTCCCATACGACTCCAGTAAAGTCCTCTCCTGCAGGTATAAGGCTTTGTATCATTAGCCTTAGTAAGTAAACCTATTGCTTTACAAATGTTAGCTTTAAAGTATTAGTTCACAACCTTTGACTACTGTTTTTTGTTTTCTATACTTTTCATTTAGCAGACAGAACATTTTGAAAGAAAGGGAGAACCCTATCAGTTGTCAGTTGTCCCTCCGATTTAAGAGTTTTCTTTTAAGAAAGAAACAACAATTCTCTGTAAGAGCAGCTCTTAATAAAGGTTACAAAACATATCTGTAGTTTACAGTATCTCTAAAGGATCAAACACTAATTTTCCTTACTTAAGGAAAGCAAAACACAATGCTCTTTTCTATTTGTTATCATTTGCATTTAATGCATAAACACAAATAGAAATCCCCTCTGATTCCCTTCCCTCCTAGAATAGAGGTATACTCTGTTGTTTCTGGGCAGCATCTTGTTACATTATGTCATGGCTAATTGTATTATCTATTGTTTGATATAATTGTATTAAATGTACACAGGCACTGAATCTTTGCAGTGTACATTACAACCAAGCATATTAATCCTAAAAGCCTGGCTCTCCTTTACACCCGGGGAATTGTTCTTTCAGACAAGCAATCAAATATATCTGTGGGAGTCAATAAGATTGTTCCAGACGTCTATTTTCAATCTCTGACAATCACTGGTTACCTTTTTATTGGAAATACGGGAGCTCTATAGTACAGTGGTTTGAATGCTATTAGCTCTGTTAATATGAAATTACTCTGGTTCCTTGACTCATTTAGATAACTACAAATATGTTCTAACTTACATAAAGGGATCATGGATGGACATAAAATACAAACTTTTAACACTTTTAACATATTCCATTTACTGATATGCACGATCAACAATTAACAATTAACATTCTATAATTTCCATAAATCTACTTATTCAAAAATGTTTAATAATAGGAAGCCGATTCCAGACAAGCATTGATGCTAGGCAATTTTTGCGCAATCCAGTTCCTTGCAATCAATAATCTAGCATAAAAAATATCTAATCATTTTATGCTTAAGGTAACTTTGGACCTCTATTTTCCCATCAGCTGCCAGAATAGCTATCTAGAGACAGATTTGTATCTCTTTCCCCACAATCTTCCTAATTGTATATTAGGAACATTGAATATTTCCATCCAATATTTTTTTCACCTCAACACAGCCCCACAACAAGTGAAATAGGTCTGCTTCTAATTCCCCACACCTTGGGGAACTGGAATCGGCTCGCCTTTCTATCCTACTACTTGATTTTGGACAGTAATATGTTCTATGAATAATTCAAAATTGTGTCAAACGATGATTATTATTAAATGAATTATACTTGACATTCATGTATATCCTTCTCCACTCCTCCTCCAATTTCCCCAATATCTCTAACCCAATTTAGTTTACTCTTAAATTTTACCTTCCTACCTTCCCTGTCTATAATATATTTGTATATTTTGCCACCGTTTTCTTATTCTTGATCCTATTATTAACAATTTTTTCAAGAAGACCAGAAATTTCAATGGTTCGAAGACTTTTCTTATTTTTTTGTGGAGAGAAAATCAGTCCTGATCTTTATATATTCAAACCATGCTTTATCTGTCATTAGAGATGAGCAAATCGAAGCTGATGAACCCAAATTTGTTACGAATTTCATGAAATATTCAATTTGCAACTAATGTGAATATCGCCGCGATTCTATCACGCAAATCGCTTCATTAAACTTCATTTAGGCTCTAGGACATCTAAAATGGTGGATCCACATGACAGTTGGATGGGGTAAGGAATGCTGGGAAGGTGGGAAGGCAAGGCGGGAAGGGAAGTAGGCTGGATGACCCTGATTCACATGCAGGATGCAGCCTATCAGCAGCCAGTCGCCCCTGTGATGTCACAGCCCTATATATTCGGCAGACATTTTGCGGCTCGTCATATCATTCATTAGACTGCATAGAGATAGGATGGACATCGCTGTGTGTATGTTACACAGAAAAGCTTGTTGCAGCAGCGTTTCATCTATTAGTCACCTCAGCCTTCTGTAGGACACAGAGCACAAGTATTTGCACAGAAATTAATTCTTACTGCAGCGATTAACCCCTCAGTCACTGTGCATAGCATTGTAATACAGAGAGGGGCAGAGACCTGTGCGTTGCCTCAGCTGCAGAAACATTTTCACAGGAGGGAGAAATCATTTATTAATCAAATCTGTGTCTTTGTTTCATTCCTAATAGTATTTGAGTATCTTTTTGCAATTTTGGGTTTAATTTTTCTTTTTTTTAGCGTACTGTAGTGCATTTTTCTGCCCTCATAAGTGCATACCACATACCTACATCTAAGTGGTGTACTATTTTGTTCCTGTTCATCTTTCAAGGGCCTACATACTGTGAAAGGACCGCCAAAAGTAATCACTGGCTAGTATTTCCCACCAATACCTTTATTAAGCGTACTGTAGCGCATTTTTCTGCCCTCATAAGTGCATGCCACATACCTACATCTAAGTAGTGTACAGTTTTAAACCTCTTAATCTGTCAAGGGCCCAGATACTGTGAAAGTCCAGGCAAAAGTATTCACCGGTTGTTTTTTTTTACTCAGATACTTTTTTAAGTGTACTCTAGCGCATTTTTCTGCCCTCATGAGTGCATACCACATACGTACTATTTTGTACATGTTTATCTGTCAAGGGCCTATATACTGTGAAAGGATGGCCAAAAGTAATCACCGGCTGGTGTTTTACTCCAATACATTTATTAAGCGCACTGTAGCACATTTTTCTGCCCTCATAAGTGCATAACACATGCCTACATCTAAGTAGTGTACTATTTTGTATCTGTTAATCTGTCAAGGGACTAGATACTGTTAAAGTCCAGGCAAAAGTAATCACCCGCTGGTGTTTTACTCCAATACGTTCATTAAGCGTACTGTAGTGCATTTTTCTGTCCTCATAAGTGCATACCACATTCCTTCATCTAAGTAGTGTACTATTTTAAACCTGTTAATCTGTCAATGGCCTAGATACTATGAAAGGCCAGGCAAAAGTACTCGCTGGCTGATGTTGTACTCTGATACTTTTTTTTAAGTGTACTGTAGTGCAGTTTTCTGCCCTCATAAGTGCATACCACATATGTACATCTGGGTAGTGTACTACTTTGTACCTGTTAATCTGTCAAGGGCCTACATACTGTGAAAGGACAGTCAAAAGTACACAGCTGCTGCTGTTCTAGACAAATACTGTTTTAAGCATAGTGAAGCGTATTGTACTCCCCTCATATACGCACTAAGTATGTCAGGCACAGATGTGCCAAGACATGCACAGAGGAGTGGCAGATACCTAAATTCATCAGGCAAAGGTCGCAGCAGACTAGGGATGAGTGGCCTGAGATCCCAGAATCAGCGAGCGGTCGTGCCTTGACCAGCCACCCATCTGCCGTCATCGATTAGTTAACACGGTTATCCACTTCATCACTAGAGATGTAGCCAATTGTTCGCCGGCGAACAGTTACTAGAGATGTTAGCATGTTTGCGTTCGCCTCGCCGGGCGAACATATGTGAAGTTCGATCTGCCCCCTATACTTTAACATTGCGGTAAACTTTGACCCTGTGAGTCAGAGTCAGCAGACACATTACAGCCAATCAGCAGCAGTCCCTCCCTTCCAGACCCTCCTACCTCTTGCACGGATGCCATTTAACCCTCATTCGGCATGCTGCAGGCTTAGGAAGTGGAGGGTCAGAGAAGCTGCTCCTGCTGTATAGGGAAAGCGATAGCTAGGTTGCTGCTAGGTGGTGTATTCAGGGTCCAGTATACTCCTTAAGCACTAGTGTAACATCTGCTTTAAGGATAGCACCCAATAAAGCCCTTTTTAGGGCTCAAATATCAGTCCGTGTGTCTTGCAACAGCTGGAGGCACCCTGTTGGGAGGGAACCGCTGATTAAAAGGGGTACTCCAGAATAAAACTTAAGTTCCTTCAAGCAACTAACTACTACATTATGTCACCAAAGATATATATAACCCTACATGTATAGTAGGTAAGGGTACGTATTTAAACCTCTAACACCAAAAAGAAAACCGTACCACAACAACAAAAAAGTAATAAGATTTAAAAGGTAAACTTTATTAGTGCAATATAATGAAGAAAATAATAAAAGATAAAATTAAAACTAAAACAAAGAAGTAGTAACAATAAACAGGCACCAGTAAACATACAAAGATATAGGACAATGGTAGGACCCAAGTACATCAGAATATACAAGTATAAAGAGTAAATGCCAGAATAGCTGGTAAGGTACAAGAATGATACCTCCCAGAAGTACACAATTAAGGGTGCCAAACCATACCTACACCTGAACCCAACAATCGTTTTGCTATTATGCCGCTTCTTCAGGGGGCGTGACTAACCTGAGAGAGTCTGTAGCCTTTATATCCTGCCCTAACCAATAGGATCCTCCATATTATGATCGGCATCTATATACACCAATTGTAGTATAACCACAAAAAATTTGCCCTCATTCCGCCCCATATGAGCAAATATAAAAAGTTACAGGGGTCAGAAGATGACAATTTTAAACATATTAATTTTCTTGCATGTAGTTATGATTTTTTTCCTGAAGTACGACAAAATCAAACTTATATAAGTAGGGTATCATTTGAATAGTATGGACCTACAGAATAAAGATAAGGTGTAATTTTTACCAAAAAATGTACTACGTAGAAACGAAAGCCCCCAAAAATTACAAAACAGTGTTTTTTTTCCAATTTTGTCTCACAATGATTTTTTTTTCTATTTCGCTGTAAATTTTTGGGCAAAATGACTGATGTCATTACAAAGTAGAATTGGTTGCACAAAAAATAAGCCATCATATGGATTTTTAGGTGCAAAATTGAAAAAGTTATGATTTTTTAAATGCAAGGAGGAAAAAACTAAAATGCAAAAACGGAAAAACCCTCGGTCCTTAAGGGGTTAAAAGGGGAACTCCGCTGGCAAGCTTTTTTTCTTGAAAGCAACTAACTACTACAGTATTCAAAGGGCTGAAATATATAAGTCCATGTGTTTTGTAACAGCTGCAGGCACCCTGGTTGGGGACCACTGCTTAAAAGGGGAACTCCGCTGGCAAGCTTTTTTGCTCATTGTCACACTAGTGCAAATCATATTTGATGTGACACTTGTGCAAAAAAAAACAACCTTTTTTGGCTGTGAAATAAAATCACTTCACTTCACACTTGGGAGTCTTTTGGCCCTTAGGGCTCATTGTCACACTAGTGCAAATCATCTTTGTGGTGACCGACCATAGTGTAAATTTTAAGAAAAAAAATACCTTTTTTGCTGTGAAATAAGATCAGTCAGTTCACTTCACACTTGGGAGTTTTTGGGCCTGCTGGGCTCATTGTCACACTAGTGCAAATCATATGTGGTGTGACAGTTGTGTAAATTTAACAAAATATATTTTGACTGTAATAGATTGAATAGCAGTTAGTTGTCTACAAGCGTGTGTGTCAGGCCTACAGCGTCTACTCTACGACTACATCCGTCAAGGACATGTTTGAGCGCAAGATGCCAATGTCACAAGGTCACCCCCTAGCCCGGCATCTGACAGCTGGCTTGTCTGAACTCATAGCCCGCCAGCTTTTAAAAAATTAATTTAAAAAAATTACAAAAAAAAAATATATAGAAAAAATAGCAAAAATTATTTTTAACTATTGGGACACCGCAGTGGAAGGTACCTGGCCAAAATTTTTTTGCACAAAAGGCAATCCCCAACCGGTACTCGATTGTGCAACAGGAAGTAATGGCATGTCTGGCACACAGTGTTGGGGCAAGGGTCCATCTGACCACTGATACCTGATCTGCAAAGTATGGTCAGGGCAGGTATATCAACTACACTGCGCATTGGGTAAACCTGGTGATGCTGTGCAGGGTTGCCGCGATCGATTTTGAATGAAGACGGGCCTCTTAAAGCTGATTGGTCGCTCGCTGCTGGATGGTATGGGGGCGACCAATCAGGAACATGCCGTACATGGCTGTGTACAGTTACGCTGTCATAGGAAAAAGTCGGTGAGGGGGATGTCATCCAAAGATGGGTGTCAGGATTCGGCAGGCTGGTGGTGGATCCTCTGTGTCAGTGAGGGATTGGCGTGGACCGTACCCGTGGACCGGTTCTAAGTTGCTATTGGTATTCACCAGAGCCCGCCGGGATGGTCTTGCTGCGGCGGTAGCAACCAGGTCGTGTCCACCGGTAGCGGCTCAACCTCACTGACTGCTGAGACTGGCGCGGTACAGAAGGACTAGGCAAGAGCAAGGTCGGACGTAGCAGAAGGTCAGGGCAGGCAGCAAGGGTCGTAGTCAGGGGCAACAGCAGAAGGTCTGGAACACAGGCTTGGAACATACACAAAACGCTTTCACTGGCACAAGGCAACAAGATCCGGTGAAACCAGGAAGGGGAAGTGGGTTTTTATAGGAGGACACAGGTGCAGGTACTGATTGGGCCAGGCTGCAATCAATGGCGCACTGGCCCTTTAAATCTCAGAGAGCCGGCGCGCGCACGCCCTAAGGAGCGGGGCCGCGCGCGCCGGGACTGAGCGGACGGAGGACGGCGAAGGTGAGGAGACTGGAATGCGAGCCGCGGGCGGGCACGTCCCGCTACGCGGGTCGCATCCCCGCCGTAGACAGTAGTGCAGCGCTCCCGGTCAGCGGATCTGACCGGGGCGCTGCACGGAGGTGAACGCCATGGGCGCTCCAGGGAGGAGCAGGGACCCGGAGCGCTCGGCATAACAGTACCCCCCCCTTAGGTCTCCCCCTCTTTTTATCTGCTTGTCCCTTCATACGAGACAAGGCCAGTGGGAGCGACTCTTTAGTCTCCTTCCAGATAACGGAGAAGTCCTGGGTTACTTCATCTACGGCAGTCCAGAAGAAGTGGGAATGGGGAAAGGGGGCAGAGGGTGAAGCATGCCATGGGGCAGAGTGGTACCAGGAAGGAGGCTATGAGGAGGTAAGATCTCTGCTTGCTTTTTGCAGAAAAAAATCAGAAAAGCCCTGGTAAGCCTTGGGAGGGCACGGTAAAGGTGGAACCTCAGGGGTTAGACAAGTGGGAGCAGATGTGAGGCATCTTTTGTGACAAGAAGGACCCCATTTTTTTTTTATCTCCCCGGTGGTCCAGTCGAGCATGGGAGCATAACGTTGGAGCCATGGCAGGCCGAGAAGAATTTAAGAGGTGCAGTTAGGCAGAATGAAAAATTCTATTCTTTCATGGTGAAGTCCAATGCTCATGGGCAGGGGTTCAGTGCGGTAGCGCACAGTGCAGTCTAATTTTTCTCCGTTAACAGAAGAGATAGAGAGCGGTTTGACGAGACGGGTTACTGGGATGCTGAACCTATTAACAAAAGAGACCAAAATAAAATTTCCTGCAGAACCAGAGTCCAAGAAGGCCACAGCTGAGAAGGAGGAGTTGGCGGAAGGAGAAATCCGTACAGGCACAGTGAGACGTGGAGAAGCAGAATTCACACCAAGAGACGCCACTCCCACGTGAACAGGGTGCGTGCGTGCGTTTCCCAGACGCGGGGGACGAATAGGGCAGTCCACTAGGAAATGTTCGGTACTAGCGCAGTACAGGCATAAATTTTCATCTCTGCGACGAGACCTCTCTTCATGGGTCAGGCGAGACCGATCCACTTGCATAGCCTCCTCGGCGGGAGGCACAGGGGTAGATTGCAAAGGATTCTGGGAGAGAGGTGCCCAGAGATCAAGGTCCTTTTCCTGGAGGAGCTCCTGGTGTCTTTCAGAAAAACGCATGTCGATGCGGGTGGCCAAATGGATAAGTTCAGACAGGTTAGCAGGAATTTCTCGTGCGGCCAGTACATCTTTGATGTTGCTGGATAAGCCTTTCTTGAAGGTCACGCAGAGGGCCTCATTGTTCCAAGATAGCTCTGAGGCGAGGGTACGAAACTGGATGGTGTATTCGCCTACGGAAGAACTCCCTTGGACGAGGTTCAGCAAACCAGTCTCGGCTGAGGAGGCCCGGGCTGGCTCCTCAAAGACACTACGAACTTCAGCGAAGAAGGACTGGATAGTAGCAGGGGCAGGATCGTTGCGGTCCCAGAGCAGTGTGGCCCATGACAAGGCCTTTCCAGACAGGAGACTTACCACGAAAGCCACCTTAGACTGTTCAGTGGGGAATAGGTCCGATATCATCTCCAAGTGCAAGGAACACTGGAAAAAGAAGCCACGTCCCATCGAATTTGTCAGATAGTGACAAGCGGAGTCTGGAAGTGGCAACTTGCTGCGGAGGAGAAGCAGGAGCTGGCGGAGGAGATGGTTGCTGCTGTAGAGGTAGAAGCTGCTGTAGCATGGCGGTCAACTGCGACAGCTGCTGTCCTTGTTGGGCGATCTGTTGGGATTGCTGGGCGACCACCGTGGATAGGTCAGCGAGACTTGGCAGCGGCACCTCAGCGGGATCCATGGCCAGATCTACTGTCAGGATTCGGCAGGCTGGTGGTGGATCCTCTGTGTCAGTGAGGGATTGGCGTGGACCAGAGCCCGCCGCAAAGCGGGATGGTCTTGCTGCGGCGGTAGCAACCAGGTTGTGTCCACCGTTAGCGGCTCAACCTCACTGACTGCTGAGACTGGCGCGGTACAGAAGGACAAGGCAAGAGCAAGGTCGGACGTAGCAGAAGGTCAGGGCAGGCAGCAAGGGTCGTAGTCAGGGGCAACAGCAGAAGGTTTGGAACACAGGCTTGGAACATACACAAAACGCTTTTACTGGCACAAGGCAACAAGATCCGAAACCAGGAAGGGGAAGTGGGTTTTTATAGGAGGACACAGGTGCAGGTACTGATTGGGCCAGGCGCCAATCAATAGCGCACTGGCCCTTTAAATCTCATAGAGCCGGCGCGCGCGTGCCCTAGAGAACGGGGCCGCGCGCGCCGGGGGACGGAGGACGGGGCAGGTGAGGAGACTGGGATGCGAGCCGCAGGCGGGCGCGTCCCGCTACGCGGCTCGCATCCCCGCCGGAGACAGTAGTGCAGCGCTCCCGGTCAGCGGATCTGACCGGGGCGCTGCACGGAGGTGAACTCCGCGAGCGCTCCGGGGAGGAGCAGGGACCCGGAGCGCTCGGCGTAACAATGGGAATGGGGATGGTAGGCTTAACTCTGATTGGCTGTTCGGGATGTCGAGTGAGCCAATCAGAGAGGGGACGTATGAGTTCAGGTTGCAAGTCTTTGCCGCTAGTGGCGGCAGGATGTCTTTCAAATCTTTCAGCCAATCGCTGCTGGGCAGGACCGGACGGTGACCAATCCGGTTAAAGACGTATAATTCCTCTTTGGGGGATTCCTAGAGGCAAATCTTTTTTGAAGAATTCGACCAATCGCTGCTGGGCAGGTCCGGGCGGCGACCAATCAGGGATGAGATGTGTATTTCCTCTTTGGAGGATTCCAAGAGGCATCGGCGGCAACTCTTTTTTGAAGAATCTGACCAATCACGTTCCGTCTGGGTAAAGTGGCGACCAAGGATGACTTGCATGACTTTTCTGCCACCAACTATGGTTCAAGTCGCAATGTTACAGGGCACTTTCTGGCTGGGAAACAAACAGAAATTGTTGTGGCTGCTGCTACAATACCAAATTTTTCAGCTATGTGTACATGCCTAAATTTTCTGGTCTCTGGTGCTGCATTTTTTCTGCTGCTGCAATTTTTCTGGCTGCTGCTACAGCAGCGGCTGCAACAATACCAAAATTTTCAGCCATGTGTACATGCCTAATTTTTCTGGTACTCTCTGCTGACATCTCTGTCCATCATGCCAGTGAGGCGCTTGATTTGCGACAGCCCAAGACATTGGAATTCAACACTCCTAATGTTCGACCGCCTGCTCCAACAAGAGAAAGCCGTTAACGAATATTTGTATGACCGGGGTGCTAGGACATCATCTGCGGAGCTGGGAATTTTTTTGCCACGTTACTGGACGCTCATGCTCAATACCTGTAGGCTCATGCGTCCTTTTGAGGAGGTGACAAACCTAGTCAGTCGCACCGAAGGCACCATCAGCGACATCAAAACATATTGTTTTCCTCCTGGAGCGTGCCCTGCGAAGAGTGCTGAGAGTTGTGGTCACCATCACCACCGAAACAGCCTTATAAGCATCGCTTGCTCGACCTGCGGCAACGCTGGAAGAGGATTGTGAGGAAGAGGAGTCAGAGGAGGAATGTGGCTTTGAAGAGGAGGAGGAAGACCAACCACAACAGGAATCCCAGGATGCTCATTGTCACCTATCTGGTTCCTGTGGTGTTGTACGTGGCTGGGGGGTAGAAGATGCTACCTTCCCTGACATCACTGAGGACAAGGAACGGGACATGAGTAGCTCGGCATCTAACATTGTGCAAATGGGGTCTTTCATGCTGTCGTGCCTGTTGAGGGACCCTTTTATTTTGAAAAGGATTTCTTTGTGTTTTTCACCGTCCTGCATTATACAGTCTTCTGGACTTTATGATAATTTAAACTTGAATTTTCAAGAGTACTAACCATTACACAAAGGAACGCTTGTTGTGTGTGCTTTTTTAACTTAAATTTTCATTAGTAAAATACAGAGAGGGAAGAATTCTGTTTCTTTATTTGATGAAAATTTTTCTTTAGAAAATAATTTCTTTGTGTGTTTCTCCGTCCTGCATTATAGAGTCTTCTGGACTCTTGGATATGCGCTTGTTCTTATTTTTCAGCCATGTGTACATGCCTAATTTTTCTGGTACTCTCTGCTGACATCTCTGTCCATTTTAGCACCCGTGCATATTAGATATATGCTAAGTGTAGCATAGTGGCTAAGAGGTTAGCACTGCTGCCTTGCAGCGCTGGGGCCTTGGGTTCAAATCCCACTATGTGCTGCCTAAAGGGGGGGTCCTAACTATGTGCTGTCTAAAGGGGGGCTATAACTATGTGCTGCCTAACATGGGGGATTCTATGTACTGCCTATAGGGGGGATCTAACTATGTCATGGTTAAAGGGGGGGATCTATCTATGTGCTGCCTAAAGGGAGGCTCCAACTATGTGCTGCCTAAAGGGGGATCTAACTATGTGATGCCTAAAGGGGGCTCTATGTACTGCATATAGGGGGGATCTAACTATGTGCTGCCTAAAGGGAGGCTCTACCTATGTGCTGCCTAATATGGGGAAATCTATGTGCTGCCTAAAGGGGGGGGATCTAACTGTGTGATGTCTAAAGGGGGGCTCTATGTGCTGCCTAAAGGGGGCTAAAGCACGTTATTCCAAAGAATTTAGGAATGTTAGGTGATTTATGCCCTTTATGGATTAAAACCAGACTCTGCATCAACTATGTAATTTTCCATGGGAGTTTTGCCATGGATCCCCCTCCAGCACACCACAGTCCAGGTAGTAGTCCCTTTGAAACAACTTTTAAATCACTATTGTGGCCAGAAAGAGTCCCTGTGGGTTTTAAAATTCTCCTGCCCATTGAAGTCAATGGCGGTTCGCCCGGTTTGCGGGTACGCGAACATTTGCGGAAGTTCACCGTTCGCGAACCGAAAATCTTATGTTCGCGACATAACTATTCATCACAGGTGACATCTGATACCCCCAGTCAACAGTCGGTTGGTTCCTCAGACACAACCCTCAGTTGGCATGGCCCAGAAACAGTCCCTGTCCTCACATTGCCTCTGTCCTATGCTGATCCCTCCCCTAAAGAAGTATCTTATGCTGTGGGTACAGCTCCACTATTCAGTAAGGACGATCTAATAGAGGACAGTCAGCAGCAACTGCCCAGCCAAGAAGTGGAGGAGACATCTGCCGCTTCGCACCGCTAGACAGGCAAGTAGTGATGAGGAGAGTGAGGTGGGAGGCAGTGTTGCCAGGGTTCAGGGTCCTGAAGTAGACACTGTTGATGAAACTGAGGAGGACATCAGTGACGTGCAGACACTTGTTGATGATGATGAAGCTGATCGCAATTGGGAGCCAGGTGCAGAAGGGGCTTCATCATCATCAGGAGAAGAGAGTTGCAGGTTGCCCGTGAGGCAGCAGCTGAGCTAGCAAGGTGGTAGCATGCTTGGCAGTAAGCATGGTGGCAGAAGTGGAAATTCTGGAGCCAAATGTGCCCATGGGAGACCACCTGCTTCGCGGCAACCTACCTTTCCGGGAGGTAGTGGAACAGTGGTTCCTGGAGACGGCGGCAGTAGCAGTCAATAATTGCGGACTGTTGGCAGAAAAATCAACTACTCGGCGGTGTGGCAGTTTTTCATCAAGCATCCGGAGAAGGTTCACATAGCCACATGCAAGATGTGTCGACAGAAGGTGAAGCGTGGCCAGGGTCCCAATGTTGGCACCACGGCCCTGCATCAACATATGCTTTGCCACCTTAAAGCGGCCTTGAAGAACCGTGGCTCCGATATAGTGGTCCAGCCTGCTGCATCACCAAATGGCACACCACTCCCTCTTTCAGACAGCCAAGGCTCCACCACCTCAGCTGAAGTGAGCTGTGTGTCATACCCAACTTCTGTCGCACCAGATGCTCCTGCTCCTCCTACTTTTAGTCAGTCCAAGAGACAACAGTATGCACCCACTCATCCAATGGCGCAGAAGCTGAATGTGCTCCTGTCCAAGTTGTTATTGCTGTAGTCCCTCCCTTTTCAAGTAGTGGACTCTGCACCTTTCAGAGGACTGATGGCTTGTACTGAGCCGAGGTGGAGAGTGCCAAGCCGTAATTTATTTGCGAAGAAGGCAGTACCAGCCCTGCTCAACTTTATGGAAGAGAAGGTGGGCCAGTCCTTGAGCCTGTTAGTGTGTAGCAAAGTCTATGTCTGGAGCTGTAACTATGGTCAGGGACAATACATGTCCTTTACGGCTCACTGGATGAATTTTGTTCCCACACAGCCAAAAAATCAACTTGGACAGATTACGCTGCTTCCTCCTCCACCCTTTCAGGCTATTGGTCCTGTGACAGTGTGCGACTCCACTTCCTTATCCTCCACCGTGTCCTCAGCCTCCACTGCCCAGACAAGTCTCAGTGGCCCTTCAGCATACGATGTGTGCAGGGCACGGCGGTGTCATGCTGCTCTTCACATGGTTTGCCTTGGTGAATGGAGTCACACAGGCGAGTAACTACTAAAAGTAATTCATAAAGAAATCGGAGCATGGCTTACTCCACGAAAACTGGAAATGGGAACCATGGTGACTGACAACGGGCAGAACATCTTGCATGCACTGGGACTGGGAAGGCTGAGCCATGTGACGTGCGTGGCCCACTTGTTCAATCTGGTTATGAAGCAGTTCCTGAAGTGTTTCCCTCATTTGCAAGACATCCTAACAATGGGAAGGAAACTTTGCATGCACTTCAGCCACTTGTACACCGCAAAGCACACACTTCTTGAGCTGCAGCGTCTGAACGGTATCCCCAAACTTAGTCTAATTTGTGACGCTGCCACATGTTGGAATTCCTCCCTCCATATGTTGGACCTGACTGTACGAACAGAGAAAAGCCATCACCGATTTCTTGATGATCCAAGCGGATAGGGGTACTCCCCTTTGTAACTTCAATGTGAAGAACCAGTGGCAGCTCATATATGACACCTGCCTTTTGCTCAGGTTCTTTGAGAAAGCCACATTATTAGTAAGTCGCCAGGATTATGGGATGAATGACGTTATTTCACTGCTTCATTTCTTACAACACGTGTTGGAAACGATGGCTGGTCAGGGCACTGTAGACGTGGCGTCTACATCTCACTGCCACATGAGCCCTGTGGGGGCTGAACTGGAGGAGGAGGAGGGGCACAGTGGAGCACAATTTACGTTTCTCCAAATGGGCGGTTTTTCTAGTAATCTGACAGGAGAGGAGGAGCAGGAGTCACCATTCGGCAGCTGGATGACTTCTGGATCTCCATATTATTGGACCCTCGCTACTGCCACAAAGTAGGGGCCTTTTTTACACCCACTGAGAGGGAGGAAAAAGTGACCTACTACAGAGGCATCCATCATCCATCATCCATCCTCTCGCAGGTCTGAATCAGGGGGCCCCCTGCACTCATCTTCCACTGCCATGGCTGCTGAGGAGGGGTGGCAGGAGCAATACCAGCTCCATCAGGAGCAGCCTGAGTCTACAGTCGCTGATGAATAGCTTTCTTCACCCACATAGTGAAGCAACTCATCAGCAGCAGGTACACCTGGAGCAGGACCTGAACCAGCAGGTGGTGACATACCTTGACATACCCATACCAACACACCTCGAAGATCCGCTATACTTCTGGGCAGCCAAACTTGATTTGTGGCCATAACTAGCAGAGTTTGCCCTGTAAAAGCTACCCTGCCCCGGCCAGTAGTGTGCCATCAGTGCAGGTGTTTAGTGCGGTGGGGGATATAGTCACCCCAGGGAGAACTTGTTTGTCCATGAAAAATGTGGAGAGACTGACCTTTGTGGAGATGAATCAGGCATGGATCGGCCAGGATTTCTACCCACCAATGCCTGATGCATCAGAGCAGATTGACCATGGTGCCACACCAACACTTCACAAATATGGATGGTGCCAAACAGATCCAACAACTCTGTTGCCAAACAGATCCAACAAACTCTGTGTTTCGCAGCCAGTGTGCCTTCAGCTGTTGCAAAACTACAACTCTCAGCACGCATTGAATGCCGAAGTTAGGATGCTGGAAGCTGTAGTTACGCAACAGCTAGAAGCAGACTACTACATCTCCCAGCATGCCCTTTGGCTGTCCGTGCATGCTGGGAGAATGTAACAAGGGATACAAGTGAGCCTTAACACCCCACAGGTGTTTGACAAATTTTCGTTAAAGTTGGACGTGAAAATGAAAAATCTGATTTTTTTTCACTAAAATGCTTGTGTTACCCCAAAGTTTTTATTTTCACAAGGAGTAATAGGAGAAAAAGCCCCCAGGGGCTTAGAAGAGAAGGAGCGCATAAGAGAAGGAGTGCCATTGGGATTTTTGAGAGAGAATTTGGCTGGAATTGTATGCCATGTGTGTTTACAAAGCCCCCATGGTTCCAGAACAGCGGAACTCCCCCACATGCAACCCCATTTTAGAAACTACACCCCTCACGGAATGTACTAAGGGGTTCAGTGAGCATTTACACCCCGCAGGTTCTGACAGATTTTTGGAACAGTAGTCCGTGAAAATGAAATATGTTAAACAGATTTGTAAATTAGGGTAGAAAAACAGACATGGTGCACATCTACAATCTTGTATAATGATCTGATTGCTTCTCAGCATAATATCAAAAACTAAGAGGTTGTTAGTATACATTTTTGATCAAAAAGTACAAGCCCACTCGCCACGTCAACGCCACCTATCCAGAGTGGGTCCCTAACGTCCCTAGCATAAAATGCCGCAGCACCGGGCGGCGACCACCACCGCCGCGACGCCAATGCCCAAAGGGGGGGAACGACCCACTGGCAGAGCAGCCCCAATGCCACTCAAACCAGTCTATGGGCCGCACCCTCCCGCAGACACGGCAACACGGCAGCAACAGACACCGCACAGCACCACACCAGTGTGAACAGGGATGTAATAGCTCACTTACCATACTCTCCCAGTCAGACTGGGAGGCAGCTAGGAAAGAAATGGCCCATGTGCAGCTAACTACTACTTATATAGGGTTGGGCTGAGGGGGTGGGGAAGAGTGCAGCACATGTTAAAACAAAGAAAAAGGAGGGGATAGAAATCACAGTGTGAATTCGGGTAGAAAAACAGACATGGTGCACATCTACAATCTTGTATAATGATCTGATTGCTTCTCAGCATAATATCAAAAACTAACAGGTTGTTAGTATACATTTTTGATCAAAAAGTACAAGCCCACTCGCCACGTCAACGCCACCTATCCAGAGTGGGTCCCTAACGTCCCTAGCATAAAATGGCGCAGCACCGGGCGGCGACCACCACCGCGGCGACGCCAATGCCCAAAGGGGGGGAACGACCCACTGGCAGAGCAGCCCCAATGCCACTCAAACCAGTCTATGGGCCGCACCCTCCCGCAGACACGGCACCACGGCAGCAACAGACACCGCACAGCACCACACCAGTGTGAACAGGGATGTAATAGCACACTTACCATACTCTCCCAGTCAGACTGGGAGGCAGCTAGGAAAGAAATGGCCCATGTGCAGCTAACTACTGCTTATATAGGGTTGGGCTGAGGGGGTGGGGAAGAGTGCAGCACATGTTAAAACAAAGAAAAAGGAGGGGATAGAAATCACAGTGTGAATTCGTGTAGAAAAACAGACATGGTGCACATCTACAATCTTGTATAATGATCTGATTGCTTCTCAGCATAATATCAAAAACTAACAGGTTGTTAGTATACATTTTTGATCAAAAAGTTCAAGCCCACTCGCCACGTCAAGGCCACCTATCCAGAGTGGGTCCCTAACGTCCCTAGCATAAAATGGCGCAGCACCGGGCGGCGACCACCACCGCCGCGACGCCAATGCCCAAAGGGGGGGAACGACCCACTGGCAGAGCAGCCCCAATGCCACTCAAACCAGTCTATGGGCCGCACCCTCCCGCAGACACGGCACCACGGCAGCAACAGACACCGCACAGCACCACACCAGTGTGAACAGGGATGTAATTCTACCCGAATTCAGATTTGTAAATTACTTCTATTAAAAAAATCTTAATCCTTGCAGTACTTATTAGCTGCTGAATACTACAGAGGAAATTCTTCTCTTTTTGAATTTCTTTTCTGTCTGTTCACAGTGCTCTCTGCTGACACCTGCTCTTGACAGTTCCTGACATGGACAGAGGTGCCTGCAAGGAGCACTGTGGTCAGACAGAAAAGAAATCCAACAAGAAAATAATTTCCGCTAATATGTACTGGAATGATTAAGATTTTTTTTAATAGGAGTCATTTACAAATCTGTTTAACTTTCTGGCACCAGTTGATTTAAAAAAAAATAAAAAATTCTACCTGAGTACCCGTTTAAGTGAAATTCTTCTCTCTTTTTTTTTTATCATTGGGAAATAGTGCTATAGGTCAGATTCCATATGGAAACCTGCAGGTAGATAGCCTTTCAATTCAGGCAGATAGAATTGGCAGCAGCTAAATCTGTCAGATTTTTTTTCCTGTGAGAACATGCAATGTGTGAGTACTCAGGCTCTGTTCACACTGGCTTTTTTTGTTTCATCAGAGGTTCTGATGTTCTACAGCAAGAATAGTGCTTATAAATCAATAGTCTATTAGGATCCCTTTGATAACAAAATCAGCCTAGCTGTTCTGACTTCATCAAAAACAGCAGTCATGGCACTAATGTGAACACAGCCGATGATGACAAATCCTTTAAAACTGGCTATTACAGTAAGTTTTCATATAGTGTAAATAACATATCAGCGTAAGGAAAAGGGATTGTATATAATTCAAAAGTGCAAAGAAGGATAGTCAACAAGTTTCTTCCTGACTAAACCTGGATTAATACATACTGCTATTTTTGTGTTTTTTATTTCCTGGGATTTTACTCTTTCTGTGGAAATTGCATTTTTTGTGTCCCTTTGGCAGTTTTACTGCGGGCATTTTTTTAGGAATTTGTTAGGGTACCATTTAAAAAATAGTTAAATAAATGATGCAGTACAGATGGCTGAATTTGTAGTGAACTAATTTTATATATTTTTTTTATCCTTTCCAGGACCAAGGGCGTACAGGTAGCCCTGGTACTTAAGGACCAAGGTTGTACATGTACGGCCTGGTCCAAATCACGGTGTTCAAACCGTTCTCACCAGAAAAAAAAGGGTTAAACTCAGTGGGTCTCGGTTGCTATGGCAGCCAGGACCCACGGCTAATGCTGCGATCAAAGTTGATTGCGGCGTCTAAAATGAAAGTGAAACTATCCCGGCAGCTCAGCAGAGCTGATCGGGACTATTGCAACCAAATCGTGATGTCCCAATCAGCTTACTGGACGACGGGAGGGTCCTCACCTGCCTCCTCATTGTCCGTTCGGTGATCTGCTGCTCCAAGCCGGCTCAGCAGGCTAGCGCAGCAGAGTGCCAAGAACACTGATCAATGAAATGGTAAGCAATAAAAAAAACTGCATGTTGTGGCCCCCTGTGGAGGCTAAAAAAAAACGGTGTAAAAATAAAGTTAATAAAAGTGAATTAACCCCTTCCCTATTAAAAGTTTAAATCACCCTCTTTTCCCATTTTTTAAATAAAATAATGTAATAAAGAATAAAAATAATCATATGTGGTACCGCCGCATGCGTAAATGTCCAAACTATTAAAATATAAGGTTAGCTAAACCGCACGGTCGATGGCGTACACGTAAAAATATACCAAAGTCCAAAATTGTGCATTTTTGGTCACTTCACATACGTTAAAAAACTAATAACAAGCAATCAAAAAGTCCCATCAAAACAAACATGGTAACGATAAAAACTACAGACCACAGCGCCAAAAATTAGCTCTCATATAGCCCCATATGCAGAAAAATAAGAAAGTTATAGGGGTCAGAAGATGACAATTTTAAACATACTAATATTGGTGCATGTAGATATAATTTTTTTAAAGTAGTAAAATAAAACAAAAGCTACATAAATTGGGTATCCTTGTAACCATATGGACCTACAGAATAAACATATGGTGTCATTTTTACAGAAAATTGCACTGTGTAGAAACGGAAGCCCCCCAAAGTTACAAAATGGCGTTTATTTTTTTATTTCACCACACAAATATATATTTTTTGGTTTTGAAGTAGATTTTATTAAATGATTGATGTCATTACAAAGCAATTCGTGGTGCAAAAACCAAGCCCTTATATGGGTCTGTAGGTGCAAAATTGAAAGTGTTATGATATTTAGAAGGGGAGGAGGAAAAAACAAAAGCGCAAAAACGAAAATTGGGCTGGTCCTTAAGGTCAAAATGGGCTTGGTCCTTAAGGTGTTAAAATATTTTTGTTTTTCAATTTAAAAAAAAGGGCATCCAGCGGCTATTATAAACTTATTATAGACGTCACTGTGTCCTTTTCTTTACAGTATCCCCCGCTCCTTCCAGCTACCCACCCCTACAGAGCCGCAGCAGCCGCAGCCCAGATTTCAAGTTTTTGGGGGGCACACTGGGGGCCAGGACAAAAGGAAGATGGGCAATTATGACAATGCTACATTTACACACTGCCTTTCTCCTTATATACAAGTAGATGTTATCACCATACATATTACCATCATACTGTTACTGACTAAATCTTGTATAAGACCAACATTACCAATAATACCAGTATACGAGGAGGAATATTATCACCATACATATTACCATTGTACCATAACTGACCAAATCCTGTATACTTGGACCAATAATACCAGTATACAAGGAGAAAATATTACCCATTCAGTGACCATATAGAGTTAGATATAAGCTCTACACAGGCTCTGCAGATCAAATAAGTAATTGCATACCGTTATATCAGGTGATGCCTTCTCTAACAAGTAATTCTCTTTCCTTTTTCTTCTCCATCCAGCCCAGACTGTCATGACAATTTCTTCCAGCCACAACTCATCTTCACAGAACCTGCCAGACATTTTAGGCTATGTGCTTTTTCAGCACCTATAGTGCTCCAAAGAGTAATAACTCCACTGGTGTCTTACACAGTAGAGTGAATAGATATGGGGATTGGGAAAAAGTATTATTGAAGTGCCCCAAATAGGTAGGTGCCACCTGTAGGTAGCTTTCCGTGTAGATGGTTGCCTTCTGTAGGTAGGTAGTTACTACCTGTATGCAGTAGCAGGCCCCTATAAGTAGGGGTTAGTCTCTGTAGATAGGTCCCATTGAAGATAGTAGCCCCCTGTATACAGTTGCAGTCCTCTGTATATAGCAGATAAACATATATGAAAAGAAGCCCCCTTTAGGTAGTAGTAACAGCAGGCCGCCTAGGTAGTAGTAGAAGCTCCCTATAGGTAGTAAAAGCAGTAACCCCCTTTAGGTAGTAGAAACAGCAGGCTCCCTAGGTAGAAGTAGAAGCTCCTTATAGGTAGTAAAAGCAGTAGCCCCCTTTAGGTAGTAAAAACAGTAGCCCCCTTTAGATTGTAGTATCAGTAGCCCCGTTAAGCTAGTAAAAGCAGTAGCTCCCTTTAGGCAGTAAAAGCAGTAGCCCCCTTTAGATTGTAAAAGCAGTAGCCCCCTTTAGCTAGAAAAATTAGTAGCACCCTTTAAGTAGTAGCTGCAGCTGCCTTCTTCAGGTATTAGAAGCAGTAGTCCCCTTTAGGTAGTTGTAGCAGTAATTCCTTTTAGGTAGAAAAAGCAGTAGCCCCCTTTAGGTAATAGCAAAGGCCCCTTTAGGTTTTAAAAGCAGCAGCCCCCTTTATGTAGTAAGATCAGTAGCCCCCTTTAAGTTGTAGTTGCAGTAGCCCCCTTTAGGTAAGTAGACCCCTTTTGGTAGTAAAATCAGTAGCCCGCTTTAGGGAGTGATTGACAGGGAGAGGAGTCAATGGCTTTTCACTCTGTCAAATAGCCGAGGGCTGCATATAACTATAAGCATGTCTGCAATAGTTGCAGTAGCCCCCTTTAGGTAGTACAGAGTAATGTTGGGGGGCCATGACCCCCTCTGGACCCCACTTAGCCACACTGCTGGCAGTGAGCCCTTTAGCCCTCCTCACCTCTGCATTGCCCCAAGATGCGTACAGTCAACATTTTAACTCCCAGTATGTCCTTACTGTCAAGACATGCTGGGATTTGTAGTGTTGACTGTACATAGCATGGAATGATGCAGAGGCAAGCATTGCAAAGGGGCTCACAGCCACAGTGACTGCGGCACCTCTGGATGGAGCGGGGGATACTGGAAACAAAAGCATATGGTGACTTCTATAATAAGTTCACATTAGCCGCTGGATGCCCTCATTGGTCCGAACTGATACCGCATACCACCAACTTTCCTGGCTTTTAAGTTATGATAGCCGAAGGTCTCAGGAGTGAGACCCGGTGCCATCGATCCCTTAGCACCTGTACTACTACTCCAATTCTTTTTTTTTTTTAAATGAAATTCAATAAAAATAGCTATGTCCATCACTTTTTTAGATCATTGCAAAAATGCGAATGTTAAAAGCCACATGGCTTTTTTTATGGCATTTTGTTCACTCCCAAAGACTTCTATGGGAGAAAAACAGCACGATTTCCCCCAAAAATGCCATAGTCTCAACATGATTTTTGATCGCCCACTGAACCCAAAAAAGCTAAAAAACAACAAAACGATAAAAAAAAATGACAAACTGAAAAAGACTAAGTGGATATGGCATTTTGCAGTTCCCCCATTGACTTGCAGTTAACATTTGGTCAGGGTGTATTTTCAATGAAAAAACTCAGTATGGCAGAATGGCCTTTTTTTGGCATTTTTGCAAAAAAAAACAAAAAAAAATTAGTGGAAATCTAGCTTAGTGCTATGTTCATTACTGAGCATTTAAATGACATATATTATATGGATTACTGTGAACAAATAATGACATTTAATGGTAAAATGTGTCTAGAACAAAAATGTGTAATTGAAGCTAAAGAAAAGATTATTGATCAAAAGATGCAAGCATTTATTTAAATAACTCAAGCAAGACAAGGCAGAAATACACTTCCTAATATCTTGACATTTTCTTAATAAATTATTGATTCTCAAGCTTTTGTGAACAAGACACACACTGGACTACAATGAATTGTACCTCCCGTCACAAATCAATGATTTTATGGGTGACATTTTTTTTTCTATTTATCTATGCCAATGGTGATAGCGGGAGTTCAGAAATAGTGTCGCTAATTACAACAATGTTAAACAAGGTTTAATGCATTAACAATGTAAAGGAAGCAAACTGAACTGCTCTCAAGAAGTTACAATTACATAACATTTTTCTATTTTCTATTGTTGCAGGATCCCTCTCAATTGAACCCCTTTTTTGTTTTTCTATCCCCATAAATGAGTGCCATTTTTATTTTTCGGTAAAAATGACACCTTATCTTTATTCTGTAGGTCCATACGATTAAAATGATACCCTACTTATGTAGGTTTGATTTTGTCGTACTTCTGGAAAAAATCATAACTACATGCAGGATAATTTATACGTTTAAAATTGTCATCTTCTGACCCCTATTACTTTTTTTTATTTTACAGCGTATGGGGCAGTTCGAGGGCTAATTTTTTTGCGCCATGATCTGAAGTATTTAGCGGTATAATTTTTGTATTGATTGGACTTATCGATCATTTTCCGTTTTGTTTCATGACATAAAAAGTGACCAAAAATATGTTATTTTGGACTTTAGAATTTTTTTGCGTGTACGCCATTAACCGTGCAGTTTTATTAATTATATATTTTTTAGTTCGGACATTTACACTCGGGGCTATACTACATATGTTTATATTTATTTACATGTACATTTACATGGGAAAAGTGGGTGATTTGGACTTTTATGAGGGAAAGGGTTAAATGACATTTATTAACTTTGTTTTACACTTTTTTTTGCAGTGTTCTAGCTCCCATAGAGGGCTATAACACTGCACACACTGATCTTTTACACTGATGACTGCAAAGCCATAGCTTTGCATTGATCAGTGTTATCGGCTCAAGCCTGCATCTCAGGATTGGAGCAATCAATCGCTGAAGGGAGGCGCTGGAGGAAGGTGAGCGACTCTCTGCTCGCATTCTAGCTGAACGGGACACGGCATTTTCACTGCGGTAGTCCCGATCAGCCCCACTGAGCAGCCGGGAAGCTTTTCCTTTTGTTTTAGACGCGGTGTTCAACTATGAACGCCATGTCTAAAGGGTTAATAGCGCGCGGCTCCGCGATCGCTGACACGCGCTATTAGCGCCCGGTCCCGGCTTCAGATACATGCCAGGACCAACCCCATATGACACAGGGTCACCGCATGACCCCACGTTATATCACGGGAGCCGGCCAAGGACGCAAATATACGTCCTTGGTCATTAAGGGGTTAAGAGTGATAGAATTAAGGTAAAAGCTAAATTATATATTTTTTTTATTTAATACTTTTCCACATTAAAAAAGTGTACTTTTACATTGACAGAGCTGTTACTTATTTAATCAAATTTTTTATTGAATTTTACACTTACTCAATTACAGATTCAATACAGAAAAATCCAATCAATATAAAAAACAAAGAAATATAAAAAAACATCAGGTCTCGACAGCCCATTTATTGTTGCCACGTGGGCCTCCTTCCTACCAATACTGCTTATGCTCTTACTACCATTAGCCCTCCTGCCCATCAACTTCTCACGCTTAATCCTTCCTTCTTCTAATGCTATTAAAGGCCCTAATACATCTTATCCCCTATCCAAAGGATAGGGGATAAGATGTCTGATTGGGGAGGTCCAGCCACTGGGGACCCCCGCAATCTGTCATTCAGCACCCACCTTTGCAAGCTCTCCGTAGCGCTCTCCAAGTGTGCAGCGTGATGACCACGGAGCAGGGGTATCGTGACATCAAGACTCCGCCCATAAATACCGTAAATGCCGTCACTCCCTCTCCCATAGACTTTCATTGAGAGGACAGGGCTAGACCCCACACGGTGTGAAGTCGTGACGTCACAATACTCCGGCCCCATGGTCATCACGCTGCACACTTGGAGCCTCCAGCGCTGCAGAGAGCTTGCAAGGATGGGTGCTGAATGACAGTTTGTGGGGGTCCCCAGCGGCGGGACCCCAGTGATCAGACATCTTATGCCCTATCCATATGTAATATCTATGGATCAGCAGAGTACCAAGAGATTAGGTAGAGGCATCTTTGCTAGTAGTAAACTACACAATTGCTCAGGCAACAGGAGATGGGTGGAGCAACCATATATATGTGGTGCCTTGAAGGGATTGGTGAGGAAACATTAGAGAAGCATGCACTAAATTGTTAAAGTGCAGCAAGTGCCTATGCACAGTCCCTAGAGGACAAAGCAGGAACTGCAGCAGTGGTAGAACCAGCAGGAGTTAGTTTAGAGGACGAAGCCCAGGACCTACAGTGGAGATGTGAAGCAAAGAATGTGCAGGGAACGAGTGCACTCTGTTCTCACCCACTCCCCTGTCCCTGCCTACTTACGTACCTGCCCTAAACGACATGTCCGTAACCATGAAGACAGTCCCTTCCTAAATACATGAGGGCCGTAAATGTCAAAATAATAAACTACAATGACACAGACTTAGGTCTGGGGACAGTAGGAACAGACAGACTAACAAAGAAAGACTAAACACTCACACAATAAGTCCAATGTCAACTATCCACATCTGAAACCAGGAGATGTCACAGTACAAAATTGCTAATACCAGATAAAATAGTCAGAGAGAAGAGCCAAAAGTTCAAAAAGCCAGATATAACAAATACAGACTACAGCTAGCTAGAGTACAAACTGAGCTCTATAGCAAGCACTGACTGGGAGTAGACTGCCAGCTTATATGGAGCCAGAACAGGTGCTCCAATCAAGGTCAGCTGACCAGTCAGACAGGCGGGCATAACTCAACAACAAAAAATAACAAAGAACCCGTCAGAACCTTTTAACCCATAGGTTCTGACAATGGATTGGCACTGGTGAGTGCCAGGACACACAGTACATCAGCGGATGGCAAACACCGGCGTTACAAACGTTTTTTTTAACAAAATCAGTATGCCTAAAATTTTCCTCTTATTGACCCTTATAACTTTCGTATTTTTCCGTATATTTTTCAGGGACTGCATGAGGGCTAATTGTGCCATTATCTGTAGTTTTAATTGGTACCATTTTTGTTTTGATACAACTTTTTCATCACTTTCTATTCTTTTTTTATGATATATGATGAAATCAAAAATCTGCATCATTGCCGTTTCTTATTTATTATTTTTTTTTACATTTACGTCATCATAAACATTATGAGGGAAATTTATCAAAACCTGTGCTGAAGAAAAGTTGACCAGTTGCCCATAGCAACCAATCAGATTGCTTCTTTTTTCAGAGGCCCTTTTTAAAATGAAAAAAGGGGTCTGACTGGTTGCTATAGGCAACTGGTCAATTTTGCCTCTGGACAAGTTTTTGTTAAATCTCCCCCTATATTTTAATAGTTCGGACAATACCAAATATGTTTATTATTTTTGTTTATTTTTTGTAAAATGGGAAAATAACGGGGTTTTAATTTTAAAAATCTTATATAATTTTAGAATTTTTTTTTTCTTTTTAAATAGTTTACATCTCCACAGGGAACTTTTACGTGCAATCATTAGATGGCATAACATTGAACATTGAGAATGTAGCTGCCATCTAGCAGCTGGAGGCAGGTAAGTGGCCCCTTCACCACTATTTTAACCCATTGTGAAAAAGTTAATAAATATATTTAATATTGTCGTGTGCAAAAATGTAAATTTGTTGCCTTCTTGAAGAGAATGTATTGCCTTGATTTTTTTTCCCATTTTCCGATTGTAATTTCTATTATTTAATTATTTTTGTCCATTTTTATGAGTCTGCCATTTTCCCTATACTGTTTATAACAGCATTCAGTAATATGCTTTACAGCAAGCTACGTGGCCCATAGACAGCAATAGACAGGACCTGTCCCATTCAGATAATTTAATATTTTGGCAGAGGTCATTCTACAGGGAAAGGGGGATGCTGATCTGTGCTGAGATTGGAGGGGATCCATGTTATCTCTCTACTGGTGTCCCTTTCCCCTCTGCTCTTGAGAAGAAATACTGAGAAATTATCTGTACAGGACAGGAAACCTCAGCTTATCCCTAGCCCTAGTGGCCAAAATGGAAACTGTAAGATTTCAGAAATTATAAAAAACATCACCAAGAATTCTTTTAAAAACATATTAAAACATAAGGTCATTTTGTGATGGCACATTCCCTTTAGGGGTTAAACATTGATATAAAAAATACAATTTCATTATGCCAGTAGCTTATTCAAAATCATATAACTAAAAATTAGTCACCCAAAAAAAGAGGCACACATGAGATAATGAGGACCACACACGAGATAATGTAGTGATGAAAGAAATAAGCAAATACCTTTGTCATGTAGTTATATATATATATATATATATATATATATATATATTATTTTTTCTATTTTTTTATTAATGAGTTGTCTGTGTAATGCAGTACTAGATATAGAAGCACAGCCACTCCAAATACAAATTGTGGATGTGCGGCTATGTTTCTGCTTCTCTATTTTTGCAGTACTATATAGGGTGAACAAGACTGAGAAACATTTCTTTATCTGGAAAAGGGGTAAAAGGTTTAAACAGAGGGTCTAATTTAAAAGTCTTTAATACAGTATATGAAAATGTGTTTTTAACCCCTTGGGGACGGAGCCCATGATGACCCTAAGGACGGGAGCATTTTTTGCAAATCTGACCACTGTCACTTTAAGCATTAATAACTCTGGGATTCCGAGATTGTTTTTTCGTGACATATTCTACTTTATGTTAGTGGTAAATTTTTGTTGATACTTGCATCATTTCTTGGTAAAAAATTAAAAAATTTCATGAAAAATTTGAAAATTTAGCATTTTTCTAACTTTGAAGCTCTCTGCTTATAAGGAATATGGATATTCCAAATAAATTATATATTGATTCACATATATAATATGTCTACTTTATGTTTGCATAATAAAGTTGACGTGTTTTTACTTTTGGAAAACATCAGAGGGCTTCAAAGTTCAGCAGCAATTTTCCAATTTTTCGCAAAATTTTCAAAATCGGAATTTTTCAGGGACCAGTTCAGTTTTCAATTGGATTTGAAGGGTCTTCTGGTTAGAAATACCCCATTCAGTAAGTGTGTTAACCCTTTAGGTGTTTCACAGGAATAGCAGCAAAGTGAAGGAGAAAATTCAAAATCTTCATTTTTTACACTCGCATGTTCTTGTAGACCCAGTTTTTCAATTTTTACACGGGGTAAAAGGAAAAGAATCCTCTCAAAATTTGTAACCCCATTTCTTCTGAGTATGGAAATACCCCATGTTTGGACGTCAAGTGCACTGCGAGCGAACTACAATGCCCAGAAGAGAAGGAGCGCCATTGAGCTTTTAGAGAGATAATTTGTTTGGAATGGAAGTCGGGGGCCATGTGCATTTACAAAGCCCCCCGTGGTGCCAGAACAGTGGACCCCCCACATGTGACCCCATTTTGTAAAATACAGCCCTCATGGAATGTAATTAGGGGTACAGTGAGCATTTACACCCTACTGGCGTTTGACAGATCTTTGGAACAGTGGGCTGTGCAAACAAAAAATTTTCATTTTTCATTTTCACGTACCACTGTTCCAAAAATCTGTCAGACGCTTGTGGGGCGTAAATGCTCACTGTACCCCTTTTTACATTACATGAGGGGTGTAGTTTCCAAAATGGGGTCACATGTGGGTATTTTTTTTTTGGGTTTATGTCAGAACCGCTGTAAAATCAGCCACCCCTGTGCAAATTACCAATTTAGGCCTCAAATGTACATAGTGCACTCTCACTCCTGAGCCTTACTGTGAGCCCACAGAGCATTTTACACCAACATATGGGGTATTTCCGTACTCAGGAGAAATTACGTTACAAATTTATTTTGGGGGTCTCTTTTTCCTTTTACCTCTTGTGAAAATAAAAAGTAAAGGGCAACACCAGCATGTTAGTGTAAAAATCTTTTTTTTTTACACTAACAGGCTGGTGTAGACCCCAACTTTTCCTTTTCAAAAGGGGTAAAAGGAGAAAAAGCCCCCCAAAATTTGTAGTGCAATTTCTCTTGAGTACGGAAATACCCCATATGTGGCCCTAAACTGTTTCCTTGAAATACGACAGGGCTCCGAAGTGAGAGAGCGCCATACGCATTTGAGGACTAAATTAGGGATTGCATAGGGGTGGACATAGGGGTAATCTACGCCAGTGATTCCCAAACAGGGTGCCTCCAGCTGTTGCTAAACTCCCAGCATGCCTGGACAGTCAGTGGCTGTCCGAAATGGTGGGAGTTGTTGTTTTGCAACAGCTGGAGGCTCCGTTTTGGAAACACTGCCGTACACTTGTACACAAGTGTTTACTCTTTATAAGGTGTTAGTGTAGTGTAGTGTTTTTAGGGTACATTCACACTGGCGGGTTACGGTGAGTTTCCCGCTAGGAATTTGCGCTGCAGCAAAAAATTTGCCGCAGCTCATACTTGAAGCAGGAAACTTACTGTAAACCCGCCTGTGTGAACGTAACTCCAGCTGTTTCAAAACTCCCAGAATGTACTGACAGACTGTGCATGCTGGGAGTTGTAGTTTTGCAACAGCTGGAGGCTGGAAAACCTTCAGTTAGGTTCTGTTACCTAACTCAGTATTTTCCAACCAGTGTGCCTCCAGCTGTTGCAAAACTACAATTCCCAGCATGTACTGATCACAGAAGGGCATGCTGGGAGATGTAGTTATGCAACAGCTGGAGGTACGCAACTACAACTCCCAGCATGCCGAGACAGCTGTTTGCTGTGTGGGCATGCTGGAATTTGTAATTTTGCAACATCTGGAGTGCTACAATTTAGAGACCACTGAACAGTGATCTCCAAACTGTGGACCTCCAGATGTTGCAAAACTACAACTCCCAGCATGCCCAGACAGCAAACAGCTGTGTGGGCATGCTAGGAGTTGTAGTTTTGCAAGATCTAGAGGGCAGTATAGAGATCACTGTGCAGTGGTCTCTAAACTGTAGACCTCCAGCTGTTGCAAAACTACAAATTCCAGCATGCCCACACAGCAAACAGCTGTCTGGGAATGCTGGGAGTTGTAGTTTTGCAACATCTGGAGGGCTACAGTCTAGAGACCACTATAGTGGTCTCAGACTGTAGCCCTCTAGATGTTGCTAGGCAACTCACAGGCTTCCGTCGCATCCAGGGAGCCGTCCTCTTCTGCCTCACGCTGCCCACAGATCTCCGTCGCCGCCCACCGATCGCCGTCGCTCTGCTGCCTCCAGACGGGTAAGTGATCTTCGGCGCCGCTCCTCTTCGTTTTCTCCGTTCTAGCCCGCCTATTGTGGGTGGGCAGGATGGGGAAAACGAAAGAAACCCCCCCCCCCCCCCCGCCCCCAATCTGCTATTGGTGGTCGCGTCTAGACCACCAATAGCAGGGATAGGAGGGGTGGCACCGGTGCCACCTCACTCCTATCGCTTTAGGGGGATCGTAGGTGTCTTAGACACCCACGATCCCCCTTATATTCCGGGTCACCTGATCATTATAGACCTGTAATGACCCAGAATCGGTGCAAATCGCAAGTGTGAATTCACTTGCGATTTGGGCCGATCGCCGACATGGGGGGGTCTAACGACCCCCCTGGGCATTTCCACAGGGTGTCTGCTGATAGATATCAGCAGTCACCCCGGTCCGGTCCCCGCCCGGCCTGCGGCGGGGACCGGAATTCCCACGGGCGTATGGATACGCCCTTCGTCCTTAAGTACCAGGGCGCAAGTGCGTATGCATACGCCCTTCGTCCCCAACAGGTTAACACCATACAACATGTATTTTTGATGTGTCTAGCTTCTGTATTTGGTTCACAAATCCCACAGTTCTGCTATTAGACAGGAGTGAGCACAGAGGAGTGCTATTCCTGTCCTCACTTCCTATCCTTTGTCCTACATGTGCTTCAGCTGGGACAAAGATGATGCTGCAACCAGACAGGATTATGTTCTAGATGGTATAGAGACCTCTACTGTTCTCTTTTGTAAGCCACAGATTCTGTAAAAAGATAAAGATTTTTTTATGACATATATCAGGAAGGTAAATGTTTTGTCATAATTAGAGATGAGTGAATCAAAGCTGACAAACCCGAATTCGTCACAAATTTCATGAAAAATTTGATTCGCAACAAATGCGAATATCGCCACAATTCTATCACGCAAATCGCTTCATTAAACTCAATTTACTGCAGTCCAGGCTCCAGGGCATCTAAAATGGCAGATCCACACGTCAGTACATGGGGCAAGGAACGCTGGGAAGGCAGGAAGGCAAGACGGGAAGGGAAGTAGGTGGGATGAATCACATGCAGGATGCAACCTATCAACAGCCAGTCACCCCTGTGATGTCACAGCCCTATATATTCGGCAGCCATTTTGCAGCTCGCCATTCATTTCATTCATTACACTGCATAGAGATAGGACGGATATCGCTGTATGTGTTACACAGAAAAGCTTGTTGCAGTAGCACAGGGAACATCTCATAAGTAGAAGGAAAAATGGATTCAATAAAATGTCAGCAAATTTTGGATGCTACCTTGATGCCATCTGTGAAAAAGCTGAAGTTAAAGAGAGGATGGCTTCTACAAATGGATAATGATCCTAAACACACCTCAAAATCCACGGGGGATTACATCAAGGCGTAAACTGAAGGTTTTGCCATGGTCTTCACAATCTCCTGACCTCAACATAATTGAAAATCTATGTATAGACCTTAAAAGAGCAGTGCTTGACAGACAACCCAGAAATCTCAAAAAACTGGAAGACTTTTGTAAGGAAGAATGGACAAAGATACCTCAAACAAGAATTGAAAGCCTCTTGGCTGGCTACAAAAAGTGTTGACAAGCTGTGATACTTGCCAAAGGGGGCAGTACAAGATATTAACTCTGCAGGGTGCCCAAACTTTTGCAGATGCCATTTTTTTGTTTTCTGTTATTTTGAAAGTGTAAATGATGGAAATAAAATCTAACTTTTGTTGACATATTATAAAAATGTCTAATCTGTAATTTGATGCCTTTTGGAGATTTTTCCATCTTTCCTTGGCTTCTTTATGCACATTAATAAAAATTTTTACCTAGGGTGCCCAAAATGTTGATCTCCACTGTACATCTAAGTGGTGTACTATTTTGTACCTGATAATCTGTCAAGGGCCTACATACTGTGAAAGGACAGCCAAAAGTAATCGCCGGCTGGTGTTTTACTGAACTAATTTTTAATCGTACAGTAGCGCATTTTTTTGCCCTCATAAGTGCATACCACATGCCTACATCTAAGTAGTGTACTATTTTGTACCTGTTAATCTAGCAAGGGCCTATATACTGTGAAAGAACAGCCAATAGTACACACGTATAAGTTTAAGCGTAGTGAATCATATTGTACTCCCCTCATATGCGCAATAAGTATGTCAGGCAGAGTAGTGCCAGGATGTGCATAGTGGAGTGGCAGAGACCTAAATTCATCAGGCGCTAGCAGAGGTCGCAGCAGAGTAGGGGTGTGTGGCAGCCAGAGTTGCAGCGAGAGGTCTGAGCTCCCGGTGTCAGCTAGCAGTCGTGTATCGACCAGCAACCCAGCAGCCGTGATTGATGGGTTCACTCGGTCATCCACTTCATCCCAAGTGACATCTGACATCCCCAGTCAACAGACGTGGGTCCCTCAGACTCAACTCTCAGTTGACATGGCCCTCATGCTGCTGCTGCCACCTCAAGGCTCTGTCATTGTGCTGCTCTATGGTCTCCTCATGCTAATGCTACCACCTTCAGGTTCTGTCATTGTGCTTCTCTATGGCCTCCTCATGCTAATGCTACTACCTCCAGTCTCTCTCATTGTACCGCCATATGGTCTCCTCAAGCTGATGCTACCACCTCCAGGCTCTCTCATTGTGCTGCTCTATGGTCTTCTCATGCAAATGCTAACACCTCTACACTCTGTCATTTTGCCACCATATGGTCTCCTCATGCTGATGCTGCCACCTCCAAGCTCTCTAATTGTGCTGCTTTATGGTCTCCTCATGCTGATGCTGCCACCTCCAGGTTCTCTCATAGTGCTGCTCTATGGTGTCCTCATGCTGATGCTACCGCCTCCACGTTCTGTCATTGTGCCACCATATGGTCTCCTCATGTTGATGCTGCCACCTCCAAGTTCTCTAATTGTGCTGCTTTGTGCCACATAGTGTGTGGCTGTAAATGGAATGTATCCCTAGGGGGAGGGAGCGGCTGCTTTCTACTCCAGGTATGTGCATATCACTTTTTTACCTTCCTTACACCATCCGCCCCCACACCTTAGTGATACATTCCATTTACAGCCACACACTATGTGGCTATTATCCCACATACTATGCTCCATTGACATCACTTCCGGTGCCGTAAACCGGAAGTGTACGCCAGCCCCACCATATAACTCCATACCCTTCGACTATCCTCATCCACATGCAACTACTGTCGCCATACCTACTTACCTGCTACATGGTCATTGGATACCGTTCTTCCTTAACTTCTCCTCTCCTCCGCAGCAATCCGATGAGTCACCCAGCCATCTGCATTGGTCATGCAACTCTTTCATCAGATTTACAATTATGTTCTTCTCTGATTTTGCATTGTTACTAGCCACCTTTGGTTTATGTATATCATTGCTATATCATATCACTGTTGGTGCAATGTTTATGTTATAGTTCATATCATCATAATATTGGTATAATCCTGTTGACTCGCAATGTACTCCCTCCCAACACTATTGGGCTGCAACAAATTCGCTGTGATGCAATGTATACTTGTTCTTTAGAATTTTGCCTTAATATTTTCACTATTCTTTGAGCAACATTAGTCTATTTTTGTTCTGACTTCTGTGCAATTTCGTTGTTTATTAACTACTGATATGGACTATTTATTATTTATGTATATTATATTATATACTGATGTCATGCTATTTTGCATAGGTCTGAGGAAGGTCATTTTAGACCGAAATGTCACATAAATATTTTTGGATTGCAAGAATAAAATTTTCTCATGCTGATGCTGCCACCTCCAAGCTCTCTAATTATGCTGCTTTATGGTCTCCTCATGCTGATGCTGCCACATCAAGGCTCTCTCATTGTGCTGCTCTATGGTCTCCTCATGCTGATGCTACCGCTTCCACGTTCTGTCATTGTGCCACCATGTGGTCTCCTCATGCTGAGGCTACAACCTCCATGCTCTGTCATTGCGCCGCCATATGGTCTCCTCATTTTGATGCTGCCACCTCCAGGCTCTCTAATTGTGTTGCTCTCTGGTCTCTTCATGCTGTTGTTGCCACCTCCAGGCTCTCTAAATGTGCTGCTCTATGGTCTCCTCATGCTGATGCTACCACCTCCAGGCTCTCTCGTTTTGCTGCCATGAATACTGCAAAACATAATTAAGATGCTGGTCCTCAGTTTCAGAAATTCCTTGCATTAGGGTCACTTTCAGGACTCCTGATGCTGCTGCTGCCACCTCCAGGCTGTCTCATTCAGCACTATATGGTATCATCATGCTTCAGCCAACTCTAAGCTGTGCCATTCAGCCACTATATGGTATCCTCATGCTGCCACAAACTCCAGGTGGTGCCATTCATCCACTATATGGTCTCTTCATGCTGCCACAAACTCCAGGCTGTGCCATTCAGCCACTATATAGTCTACTCATACTGATGCCACCTCCAGGCTCTGTCATTGTGCTTCCATGTGACATGTGATTACTTGTTAGATTTAGTCACTTGTACCCAAATGCCGGGACACTAAAACTTGGTAGTTTAAATTTCAATTTCAAAATCTTAGATTTCCATTTCAAAATCTTAAATTTTAATTTCAAAATCTTAAATTCCAATTGTCTCCTCATGCTTCTGCCAACACCAAGCTGTGCCATACAGACACTATATGGTCTCCTCATGCTGCCACAAACTCCAGGCAGTCATTCAGCCACTATATGGTCATTCAGACACCATATGCTGTTCCTGGGCCTGGGCCTAAACATTTTTATGGTAGCTCTAGCTACCATAAATATTCAATCTAAATTTCAAAATTCATCTTTTAATCTTAGGGATTGTGAATCCCTAGTGCTTACTCTTGCTGCTTCCAGCTCCAGGCTGTGTCATTCAGCAGCTATATGGTCTCCTCATGCTGCCAACACCTCCACGATATGTCATTTAGCCACTATATGGTCTCCTCATGCTGCCAACACATCCACGCTGTGTCATTCAGCCACTATATCAGGGATAGGCAACCTTTTGGTAGTGCTGTGCCCAAAAACAAATTGTGCTGGAAATACGGGTGTGGCTTTATTATGGGTGTGGGGTACTGTGGGTGGGCTTTGTGGTGTTGTGGCTTGTCACAGGGTAAGTGTTTTTTTTCTGAATGTTTCTAATATATTGTCCCCTCTGTAAGGAACTTACAGTGAGGACAAAACAAAGAGAGGGTATTGCCCACAACAGCCAAAAGTATTTGCTTAGCATGCATAAGCATTTTAATTCAGACCCCAGAATCAGACCCCACCATAAAACAAACCCCAGAATCAGACCCCAGTATCACTGCCCTACATAATACAGACCCCAGGATCAGACACCACCATATTACAGACCCCAGAATCAGACCCCAGTATCACCGCCCCACATAATACAGACCCCAGAGTCAGACCCCAGTATCACTGCCCTGCATAATATAAACCCCAGAATCAGACCCCCAAATCACCGCCATGCATAATTTGTAGATGACTGTTATTGGGATCTGTAGATTATATACTGTTATAGGGGGATCTGTGGATGACACACTTATGGGGGGTTCTCTGGATGATGCATTTATGTGAGATATTAAGATGATACAGTTTTGTGGGATATGCAAATCACACAATGTTATCAGGGTTCCTTAGATAACACATTTATAGGGGGATCTGTGAATGAAACATTTATGGGGGATCTGTGAATGACACACTTATGGGGGATCTGTGAATGACACACTTATGGGGGAGCTGTGAATGATACACTTATGGGGGATCTGTGAATGAACACTGTTATGGGGAGCTGTGAATGACACACTTATGGGGGAGCTGTGGATGACACACTTATGGGGGAGCTTTGAATTACACACTTATGGGGGAGCTGTGAATGAAACACTTATGGGGGAGCTGTGAATGACTCACTTATGGGGAAGCTGTGAATGACACACTTATGGGGGAGCTGTGAATAATGAACACTGTTATGGGGAGCTATGAAAGAACACTGTTATGGGGGAATCTGTAGATAACACAGTTATGGGGATCTATAGACTGACAGAGACCAGAGCCTGTCTCTGGGGCAGGAAAGCTGCTGTCAGAGCTGAGCTAGGTGTATTCCACAGAAACATACAGATGACTTACTGGTCTGTAGCAGTGACCCCTGACCTCCTTCAGACACCTCACTGCGGCTGGTACAGAGCTCAGAGCGATCCCCCTCCATGCTGCCAACAGACAGTGGAGCACGGCAGCTGAAAGGTGACAGGGGAGGAAAATAGAGAAAACGTACTCTCTCTTAAGTTGTTCCCAGCACAGCACAGCAATAACCGGGCACAGAGAGGGAGGGGGAGGGATACATCTTCTGTCCCTGGCCGGATCTGTTAGCAGCAGTTTAAAGTGACAGTGTCCCGGGACTACCTGGAGGTCAGCACTCACTCGCGTGACCCTCAAATGCACCGCGTGCCAGGGGTTGCCGACCCCTGCACTATATGGTCTCCTCATACTGATGCCACCTGCAGGCTCTGTCATTGTGCCGCTTTGCGGCAGTGATTCTAAAAGCGATACTGGTAATCTGCATGTCATACTGAATAACAGTATTGTTTCACTAACCCAGCACACTCCATATGGTCGTTAGAAGAAAGCAAAGTGTTCTATACCCCTATCTCTGTAGGCCAGAAATAGCCGTTTTTAATATAGATTTGCCGCAAATAAATTCAACCCGAAACAAATTTTTTAGGAAAATTCGGCGAATCGTCCGAATCTAATTTTTTAAAAGTTCGCTCATCTCTAGTCATAATGTACAGCATATCATTTTTTTTTAATTTTTTTTTTATCTGACAGTGCCAATTTAATAACACCTTATACTAACTACCATTACGAAACAAATATTTTACATTATTATGACAACAAATATTTTTAAAAGTGTAACTTTATATTGAATGAACCCAAGGGAAATCAGATTCTATCTTACAATTACAACTGATTCCTTTATGAGTAGAGAGGAATAAATTATGTAGCAGTCAAGCGTCAAGCCAACATATTTTCCTGTAGCTTCCTTTATAACCCATTGAGGAAAATTTATTTTATGACAGCCTCTGTTTTATGATCCTTCTATAAATAAAGGATGGTTTAAAAAAAAAAAAAAAAGAGAGAGAGACTAATAATACAGTAAAATAGAGAATTGTGTATGCTTTTCCATTATATAGTGGTATCCAGGATATATCTTCCCAGCTGTTGGAAAACTACAACTCCCATCTTAAGGCCATTTACATAGCAGAATATTCACAAAATGAACATGTTAATTTTTTTTTTACAAGTCCGTCATTTAAATTTCCGCTGTAAAGTTTTACACCTCAGAAATATGCTGTGTGCGCAGTGCATCAGAATCCCTTTTAAAACAATGGGAGGCTGCTGCATCGTAATTTCCAAGTGGAATATTTACTCTGGATTTTGCTTAGAAATTCTGCCGTGTGAATGGGCCTTAAAAGTTCATTCTACTTTCCCAACAGTTGGAGAGCAACAGGTTGGAAACCATTTAAGTAATAATAGACTCATAGTACACGTGCATCATGTTAAATAAGTATGATATTTTTTTTTTTATTTCTCATAGAACTACACTTCTCAAAAAAAATGTCAAACAATTCAAATGTTTCATCCCGAAATGTCACAATTTAACAAAAATACTGTAAAACAGTTAGAAAACAGTTAGAAAAGTAAGTTTTTAATTTTTAACAATGCGTTGCTTGGCAACAAGAAGAACTCCTGCAATGTGTTGGTAAAATGATTTTTTAAAAATGTAGCCAAATGTTATTCTATAAATATTTTAGGAACTAATGAATAAAACACCATTGTTTTATCATTCCCCTTTCTCTGTATTATTGAATCTGGGATTTTAAGTGTTTCATACTTTTGGTCTGCTTAGACAAAACAATATATCTGGAAACCTGGAGGACCAGACAATATTGTACAAAAGCATCTTCTAATATTATTTATGCATGCTGTTAAACAATAAATTATGAACAATGCATAATGGAACAGCATATTGTCAAAGTCTTCATTGCAAGAATGGACAGCTAAGTCAGACACATTATGAATACGATAATGATAAGTACTGCATGTATACATTGTATGCAAAAGGTGCTAACAATACTTAGTGCATTTATCAACATGTATAGTCATTTACCAAGGACCGGCAAGCTTTTATCTACTTTCACACATTACCTTGAAAAGTGTAATATGTAATTAAATTGAAGTGAAGGGACTTGTGTTCTTGTGTAAGACATGTGAATCTGTTACATCAAGAAAGTGGATCTTTAAGCTGAATAAGCTGCCACATGTACAGGCAACATCAGATTACTTATAGCCAAAGGACAAAACAACGTTTGCACTGTTTGGCTAAGAAAGGTGCTTAATGAGTATAGCAAACAAATAGTCATACTCTGGTAAGGGGGGCTCCATCGCTTGTCCGCCAGATGGACAGACTCCTATTCAAGTCAATAGATCCATTGGGATCCAACGATATTAGTTGTGCTCTGACCTGTTTAGGGTCCATTAGGCGCAAAAAAAATAAAAAGTGAACTGACCCTAAATAGGTCTGAGCACAGCATCATTGTAAGCCTATTATTATCATGATGCTATCTCAGTAACCTCAGCCTCTTAGGGAGGCGACTGACAGGCTGCTGTGAATGCCCATATACAGTAGACAGAAGTCACCACAAACATGGCAGGGGAAGACAAGGAAATAAGTGCATTATGGGAGTTAGTGACCTTTCACCAGACAAAACATCACTGACAGGACAGAAAAAATGCCCAGAAAATACTATCATCCAATCAGCATTGATAAAGACATATAGTTAATAAGTGTATGCATCGTCCTATACCTTTTGTGGCATAGAATTTATGTCACTGCATAAATACAATAATAACTTGGCCACCAATTTTTGGCTGTTCAACATTTGTCCTATCTGCCCTTGAGGATTTACTAGAGAAATGTGGTACTTGATTTATTATCACTCATGAACAAAGGTTGCATCTAAATTTAAGGATGGAGATACACCGCAACCTATATAGACGTCTGTTCTAGATACTGTAAGGACATCATATGTTACACTATGCGCACATATTTGGGATTGCTGTGCATGAGATAATGGAAAGATTTATTTTGGGGTAAATATTATTCACTGAACAAATTGCCCTAAAAACAGAACAGGAAAAAATTAGCAAAGATGTATTATTCTCAAGTTTGTCAAAAAAAAAGTTTAAATAACTGTCATTAACCCTTTCCTGCCACACCGTTAAAGATGTATGGATCAGGCTTCTGACTTGAACCCGCTGCAAACCCAGTGGCCCATGAACTATCATTTTTTGTTTTGTTTTGCAGCATATCCATTGAAATGGATTTAAAAAGTACAATTTGTCCTGCAAAAATAAAAAAATAAAACAAGCCTTCATATGATTCTGTTGATGGACAAAAAAGAGTAATGACTATTAAAAGACAAGGGTAACATTGAAATGCAAAAACCAAAATGGGCTGCGTTATTAAAAAGTAAAAAAAAAATGTTTGACATGTTGCACAGACATGTCAAAAGTTAAAAAGCTACGTTAATAAAAAATTTAATATTTTTGTCCACATTATATATCAGAAAAAAAATCACAAAAAGGTAACGGCTTTATACAAGCCATCCAAATATTTTTCATTTTTGGCCAATGCAACAGGTTTTGTATTCTGAAAAGCGAACAAGAAATTACTTTTTTTGCAAATAAAAAGCCAAAATCAAGTTATCCCTTTTTTGTGATTATCTGGTAGAAGCAGCTGCATTAGCAGCAGGACTGTGTATCACAAAGTACAGGAGAGGGGATCTGTGCTTACGTAGGAACGGTAGTAGTGGGCAGCTGCAGGAATGATGTACTGGTGGTAGTTGTAGCGAGTGAACAGCAAGGGTGCTAGACTGGTGGTAGATGTAGCAAGTCAATAGCACGGATGGGAGACTGGAGGTAGCAGTAGCCAGTAGACAGCAGTGGTAGTGGTAGTACTCTTATGTCACACAACAAGTATTGGGTTGGATATTTGCTGGTTTCTGTCACTCTGTGTGAAAAATGTCTTATTTTATATTGTTTGCCACCTGTTGTAGTAACACAGACAGACAATGAAAGAATGACTCGATAGTCTATAGCCACATAAATAACATTGAGTTGCTGAACTACTAAAATGTTAGGAAAAGCTGCCAACTTGTGGTCAAAATTAAGCAAACAGTTCTCCATTAAAAACTATTATTAAGAAAGACAAAACCTTCTAGAAAGGTGCTAGAGGTTATATAAGCTCTGGTTAAGTTAATTGAGTACAAGTTAAGCCTACAGAGAGGATAACAAGCTGAAAAGTCTACTGAGCAAATTCACCTCCAGGACTGATACTATTACCAGTTCCACTACCATCCTGAGATGACTGAGAACAAGAAACCCAGTTCACAATGGCTGTATCCTCTGAAACAACATACCCCCTGGAGGAGATGGATAACTATTAGATGCTGTTACTACTACCAGGCACTTGGCTGCTACTTCAACTTGTACTGGTTAATACATACAACAAACAACCCAACCTCAAGGACTGCACCATTAAAAAATGGTGCATAATGTATAACAATTTTATATTATCAGGAGACAGTGCTTCAATTTAATATAATTATTTATTAAAAAATAAAAAACAATTCAACAATATGCACTAACAGCAATAACCTACAACTGGGCCCTAGTGGTAGGGAATTAAATTGAGATATATACACTGATACTAATTGGGGATTATAATGCTGTATCTGATATAGTCTGGTGAATATTTAAATTGTAGTACTATGCTCACACAGTTAAAAACAGATACATCATCTCTAAATCACAAATAAAAGGTTGTAGAGTAGTGCATGAACTGGCAAGCGGTAATCCGGCACTTGAGATGGATTGCTATAAAATAGTAACTGTCCATTCCATAAAAATGAGATGCTTGTGGAAAAAATGTTCATGAATAAAACTAGCCCAATTTGTACTGGACTCGGCACATGGCTGGTGCACACAGTGCTGGTACCGCTACCAAAGTACTTACCTGCACAGGATATGACAGGGGTGTTCTTTTTTCTATCCCCTCCTTGTCAAAACATTTTTATTGGCAATTAAATTGGAATTTTATTGTAATCTGGGATACTTAGACAATGTGTTTTCTCAATGCCCCCAAAGGTACTAGAACACGAGATGACTTTGATGATGACAACACGACTGTACTGGCTGTACATATGGTCTGACTACTAGACAAATGACAGGGATTGGAAGATTCAGCAGAAACAGCGGCAAGTTTTTGTTCACATTGTAATATAATTTTTTACCAACTATACACGTGCCGCAGAAACTGACACGTTGTTTTTGTTTGCTTTTTCACTAACTAATATATACATGTGCATACACCTGAATCTGCAGTGATAATTACGCAATTTGTTTCCCTCTCCAACAAAAAATAAATAAACATTTTTGTGCGATTTTCCCTCCCTATATGTGCCACTAACCAACACCATCACTTGAAACTCTGCTCCAACAACTGCACACAAATGTGACACAAAGCCCTTGTTTGCATATATTTTCCCCCTCTGTGTGCAACACAAAAAACTGGCACACTTTACATAGATTTTGCCTTCCCCTGACAAAGCAAAGGCAGCCCACAAGCCCGACCACCACAATGCAAATGTGGTAGTGCTTTGGTATTGTAGAAGGAATGCAGTGCTTCTCTGACTAGGCTCTGAGCACACAATAACTTTCCCATAGAGATCTTCTTCTGATCCTGACATGACAAGGCAAATGCAGCCCACAAGCCCAACCACCACACTGCACCTGCTATAGTTCTTTATCTTATTGTACAAGGAGTGCAGCAGTGATTCTGTAGCTGGGCTCTGAACACACACTAACTGTCCCTTAGAGATCTTCTGACCTTCATTTGACAGGGCAAATGCAGCCTTCAAGCGCAGTGAAGCTTCATTCTTAAAGAAAACACTTTGGACCCCATTTTGGAGATTTTGGAGGGTCCCAGGGGTTGGGCCTCCCACAAACTGACACATTTCCCCTATCCTTTGGATAGAGGATAAGTTTCTTTTTATCAGGTAGACCCCTGTAAACCATACTAGGGAAATGTGGGGAGTGCACAACAAACCAAGATGAAAGCAGTCTCTCCCCCTATATGACACCATATGGATCAAATATACGAAAGGCCAATAGGAGTTGCTATGTTATGCAGAGTGACTACAATAGAATATATAAATAATACTTTCATTCAAGTACTCGCTAATACTTATTACTGATACTTTTTTTTAAAATGTCATGTGACAGTAGAGGCGATTCAATGTTTTGTAATGCTTTAAGAAGAACTCACACTTAAAGGGGTACTCCACTGGCCATCATGCCCCCTCCCATAGACTTGCATTTAGGGGGCATGGCCATTATATCACGAGGGGTGTGGCCGACCCCCACAGCGCGAAAACAGCGTTCGAAACATTTACTTCCAAACGCTGGCCAGTGGAGCACCTCTTTTAGGCCCACACTGACACTTATAAGTATAATATGCCCCGATTAGGTAGGTAGGGAATCCCTCCAATTAGGTAGAAGCCCCCAGTGGATAGGTAGGTACTAGGCAGGTAGAGAATCCTCCCCTAGGTAGGTAGGGAACCCTCTCCTATTAAGTAGAAGTCCCCAGTATGTAGAGAACCCCACTATTAGGATAGTTAGGTGGGGAATCCATCTATTAATTAGCATTTCTCAGTAGGTAGGTAGCTAGATAGGTAGACAGCTAGAAGCCTCCAGTAGTTAAGTAGGTAGGGAGTCCCTCACAATAGACATATGCCTCAAGTAGTGTCCCCTTAAACATTTCCCTCCAAAAACAATAAAATTAAAATCCCATTCAGGCCTATGAATCATTTGCTCTGCCAGCTGGTAGCGACGCAGTACAATGTTTGATATCAGTGTTGATACTGATACCAGTTAAGGTTTGATATAAATAAGCACAATATGGTAACATACAGATAATATGGGGGGGGGGGTCAGTTTCCCTCATTGCTACACCATGACAAGACTTTTTATTAACTCCTGATAGCGACGGTAAGGAAGACAAGATATCACCAGTAGTATTGAGCGCGAATATTCACAATTCGAAAATTTATCGTGAATTTCACATATTCAAGAATATGGCGAATATAGCACTATATATTCACAATTACGAATATTCATAAGTTTTTTTTACCTACAGAACACATAACAGTGAACCTATCCCTCCCTTCTTCCAGCTGGTGGTCTAAAGAAGGCTCCTAAACAATTTACTGTATTAAATTGGAAAGCAAATATTCGCGAATTTGAGAATATGAGAATATGCGAATATTTGCAAATAGCCTCACTATAATTAGATAGGTAGATAGATAGTGATGATATTCGCGAATATGACATTCAAGTTCAAAATGAAAAATGTAATCGACCCATTATCACTTCTGTATAGACCAAGAATATTAAGAGATATATAATATAGATAGGTAGATAATTATCCGCATGCGCATACGCACATGCGCATTTATGCAAAGCGAAAATAACCGCAAATATATCGAATATGCGAATTTCGCGAATACAAGAGTCAGATTCGTCCATATATTCGCAATATATCGCAAATTTGAATATGGCATATGCCACTCATCACTAATCACCAGATAAGCATTGCAGCTCGAAACACAGCAGTAAATTGAGGGATACTCCCCTTGGCTGCATCTGGTGCCGCACTGCTTACTCATGGACTAAATTGTTAGTAAGCCTCATGCTCCCTCCCCATGACTTCTGCTACCTGCGTCCATAAGAACCCATATAGAGGAAGAAGTGTGTTATCAGCGGTGTGTGCAGGGTAAAGCTGATGCTGCTTAAACTGTATATAACTTTCCTAGATCATCATGGGTCTCAGCAGTTGCAGCCATTCAGTCATCCGGACTAGTGATTTCTAGTTTGCACAGCATCTGCTTTTCCCTGCACACACCACCAGCAATATAGTATATCTATGCAGAAGTAGGATAATGCTGAACAAAATAGAAATAGAAAAACTAGTTCAGATTACTGCTTTAAATTGATATCCAGGAAGCAGAGGCTGGAGCTGCGGGCAGAGTACAGTAGAAATAGCTTTTCTGGATTACCAAGCACAGCTCCATTAAGAGAAAAAAAGAAGCTGACAGTACAGCCGCTCAGTAATCTGCATATACCTCCACTAGAATACTTTACAATAACTTGTTCTTTTCTGCATCACACTCATGGCGTAGACTGGGAAGGCTGCTCATAAAGTCAGTTATTGGCCTTCCATGCTTGCCTACTTTTTCCCTCGAGTAAGCAGCTTCAATGGAGACGCCGGCTCAACGTGGCGCTGGACACGCTGTGTCCAGCGCCACGTTTAGCCGGCGTCTCCATTGAAGCTGCTTACTCGTATACATATTGCCGGAGGGCTGCGGACACCTTATCATGTGCTCACCATTGTTGTGTATGTTCTTACACAACCCTACCAGGTGAGCAGTTTACATGCCTTTTTAAACAATTTTTTTATCCTCTTTTAATACACCACGGAGCGCTGTTTCCCGTTCTTTCCAGATACTTTTTCCCTGGGCAAAGTAAATTGGAATATTGTTTTGCTTTAAAATTTCTTTTTATTAAATTTAACAGAGTAGCATAACATTTCAGACAGAAAATAAATCTCATATGAGAGAAAAAGTATAAGCACTTGTAAAAACAGAAGAAGGCAACAAGAGTAATAAACGGTTCTTCACTGTGCGTGTGTACTTCTATGGTTTATGTATATCAATTAGGTTAAAGTGGGTTGGACAACAGCAAGGCCAAATTAACCAATAGTAGCAGAAGTGAGGGTGTGTGTGGGAGGGTTGGTTAGGAGGGAGTAAAAGGAAGAACTGGAGGTGGGGGTTTGGGGGGTATGGTTGGTGGTTTATAATTGGTTGAAGTGAGGTACAATCAAAATTTTATCTATGGAGAAGGCATAAGTAAATTGGAATACTGAACAGAACTTGTAAGGCCTCTTTTGCCGCATCACTGAGAAAAATATGGGCCCTGATTTATCAAAATGTTTGGGAGAAATATTGAAAAGATTTGTCAATTACAACCCATCACAGCTCAGCATTGATATCTTAACGAGCTCTGGTAAATCAAAGCGGAGCTGTGATTGGTTGTAATTGACAAATCTTCTCAGTTTTTCTCCCACACATTTTGATAAACTAGGTCTATGATCTTTTAGCTAAGTGTAGTTTATTTTTATTTATTTATTTATTTTTGCAACAATGCTAAAAAAAAAAAAAAATACCACATCTGCCACAAAGCATTGTTTTGTGGCAGTTCTTACCACGGCCAGATGTTAGTAGTGAGTAAATAGGGAATTATTAAATGCCAAACCCACTTTTTGTTTTTGACTCTGTAGTTTTTTTTTCTTTTTCTTTTCCATGTTCTTAGGCATTTTTGGCCTCAGTGGCAATTTTCAGAAAGCACCGCAGGCTGAGACAATGGCTTTTTTTTTTTTTTTTTTTTTAAAGAAATCTCTGTATTTCTCGCCCATAATTCTAGAACCTAGCTTAATGCATGTTCAAAGACACATACATAAAAGTTGGAATGCCCAAACGATCTATGACACTGTGCCCCAATGAACTGTGCCACTATTTCCAAATGAACTAAGTCATTATGCCTCTAATGATTTGTTTCACCTTTCCACCTAAACATCTGTGTCACCGTGTCCCCATGGCCTCTGAACACTTGTGCCACCATGCCCCAAAATATCTGTTTCCCCCTAAGGGTAAATTCACACGTACAGGATCCTGCACAGATTTGATGCGCAGGATTTGTAACTGCAGATTAGAAGCTGTGCTCAGTCATTTAGTTTACATTGAAATCTGCAGCGTAAAATCCTGCGCATCAAATCTGCATACATGAGAACGTACCCTAAACCTCAGACATTATTTACTAATCAGTTGCTCTCCAGATGCAAAACTACAACTTCCATCACGTCTTTTAGCAGGACATGATGGGAGTTGTACTCACCTGATCTAGTTCCTTCACCTCCCTAGGCTACTCTGATAGGGTCTGATTACTGTAAGTGTAGGCAGCACTCATTGCTCCCTCATCACACAGACAAGCTGGGCAGCAAGATAGGGAGCTAATGTTTAGAAGTAAACCAATGATGTTTTATACTTTGCACCTAACTTAACAAGTCATGCAGGCGGCAGTGTGGGCTGTGCTACCTGAAGATGTTCCCTAACAATGGCTTTGAGTGTAGTGTGGGCGAAGTGTGCCTGATGGACATTGTCAGCAGTGGTTAGTACTTACAGTCTTATAACATATATTTATGTATATGTACCTATTATTTGTTATGTTGTTACTGTAGTTGTTTGCCTTTTTATAGCATACATCATGCAATATAAATTCAATTATACAGTGCATTTGGAAAGTCTTGGAAAGTCTTTTTTAACATTATTATTTTTTTTTTTTTAACATTTTGACATCCCCATCATTCTGCATTTATAATTATTTGGCAATTTATTAAAAAAGAGTAAGTCAAATATTTCATTCAAACTCTTTACTCAGTTGTAGCCCTTTTGGTCCCAATCTACTCAGGGTTGGGACACCTTGATTTGGTGATTTTCTGCCATTCTTCTTTGCAGATCCTCCCAAGCTCTGTCAGGTTTGATGTGCACCACTGGTTGAAGCCATTTTCATGTCTCTCCAGAGATGTTTGATTGGATTCAAGACAAGGCTTTGGCTGGGCCACCTAAAGACATTTGCTGAATTGTCCCTAAGGCACTCCTGTGTTGTCTTGGCTGTGTGCTTACGGCCATTGTCTTGTTGGCAGGTAAAACTTGTGCCCAGTATAAGGTCCAGAGCACTCTGAATCAGATTTTTACCAAGAATATCTTTGTACTTTGCTCTACTTGACCCTGACAAGTTTCCCTGTCCCAGATGATGAAAAATATCCCCCCAGCATGATACTGCCACCACCATGCTTTACTGTAGTGATGGTACTGGGCAGGTGAGGCCAAAAATTCAATCTTGGTTTAATTAGACCGAAGAATCTTGTTTACCAAAAGATCACCGAAGTGATCCACTAATTCCCTATATTTCCCATATATTTGTTAAAAGGTATAATCTTTATTAATTTCAAAACACCAACAAAAAAGGAGTTAAAATTTGCAGTGTATCTCTCCTCCTGTATTATTAATTATCTGTGCCAGCCAGGCATCACCTATTATCTACCTGTGTGTACCTGCAGTGTACACACGGTTAGTGGAGGAGTCTGCACTGTATATTAAAAAACCTATCCTATGCCCCCCTCAACATGTTTCGCCGCAAGACGCGGCTTTGTCAAGAGGCTTAAGGGCACTGAATGAAAAAGCGCCAAAACAGGGGTTAAATAACCTCCTATTGTGACATCATGGTGGGGTGATATTCACTTCTGATTGGTGGGACGCCATCCCATCCAATCATCCTCTATTTAATTTGATGGACATTTCCATGCACCTATTGCTGCTCTCATAGTTCAACCAATCCGCATGGTTGTTTATTGGTTTCCTCGGTAATGCATCACATGATTACTGCGTCATGATCTCAGAGCCGATGTTCACATCCGCCTCCTGCGCTATGACCCCTGCGCGAGCTCTTGTACCAGCGCCGATATTCACATCCACTTCCTGCGCCGTGACCCCTGCGCGAGCTCTTACACCAGCGAGCGTACCTCGCTGTCGGAGCTGCGCAGTTCTATATGCGCGGGGACTTAGTCTCCAGGGGCATTTCCAAATAGATATAATAGTCAGTCACTATGTAATTTCATATGCGCCAGAATTTCTATATAAGGGCTGCGTGATGTAATCTGCGCACATACTTGATCTTCCATAGTGCTCCATGTTAAATAGGGATAAGATCCAATAAAATACATTATTGCTCTATATGATATTCTATATTATTCTATATTGTATATTATTATTACCATAGGAGTAGTTAATGATAATTAAAAGGCAGCATATTGGTCCATCATGGTTAGTCCATCTACAATTCCCTCCCTGATGTCACTTCGGCGGGGTGTTTAATAATTGTGTTGATAATTGTACACGATGTTTATACATTATGGCAGCTATTCTAAATGATAAGAAATTACTCCGTGAAGAAGCAAGATGGATACAGCGACTTAAAAGCCTGAGCCCTAATGGACTCAATGAGGGATTTACCTTCTCAGCATTCATTTAGAATAGCTGCCATAATGTATAAACATCGTGTACAATTATCAACACAATTATTAAACACCCTGCTGAAGTGACATCAGGGAGGGAATTGTAGATGGACTAACCATGATGGACCAATATGCTGCCTTTTAATTATCATTAACTACTCCTATGGTGATAATAATATACAATATAGAATAATATAGAATATCATATAGAGCAATAATGTATTTTATTGGATCTTATCCCTATTTAACATGGAGCACTATGGAAGATCAAGTATGTGCGCAGATTACATCACGCAGCCCTTATATAGAAATTCTGGCGCATATGAAATTACATAGTGACTGACTATTATATCTATTTGGAAATGCCCGTGGAGACTAAGTCCCCGCGCATATAGAACTGCGCAGCTCCGACAGCGAGGTACGCTCGCTGGTGTAAGAGCTCGCGCAGGGGTCACGGCGCAGGAAGTGGATGTGAATATCGGCGCTGGTACAAGAGCTCGCGCAGGGGTCATAGCGCAGGAGGCGGATGTGAACATCGGCTCTGAGATCATGACGCAGTAATCATGTGATGCATTACCGAGGCAACCAATAAACAATCATGCGGAGTGGTTGAACTATGAGAGCAGCAATAGGTGCATGGAAATGTCCATCAAATTAAATAGAGGATGATTGGATGGGATGGCGTCCCACCAATCAGAAGTGAATATCACCCCACCATGATGTCACAATAGGAGGTTATTTAACCCCTGTTTTGGCGCTTTTTCATTCAGTGCCCTTAAGCCTCTTGACAAAGCCGCGTCTTGCGGCGAAACATGTCGAGGGGGGCATAGGATAGGTTTTTTAATATACAGTGCAGACTCCTCCACTAACCGTGTGTACTTCAGGTACACACAGGTAGATAATAGGTGATGCCTGGCTGGCACAGATAATTAATAATACAGGAGGAGAGATACACTGCAAATTTTAACTCCTTTTTTATTGGTGTTTTGAAATTAATAAAGATTATACCTTTTAACAAATATATGGGAAATATAGGGAATTAGTGGATCACTTCGGTGATCTTTTGGTGAATTGGTTTAAATAACCCTCCATATATTGGTCCGCAGTTGGATCATCGAAGAATCTTGTTTCTCACAATCTGAGAGTCATTTGGGTGCTTTTTGGAATCTCTTGGTAGGCTTTCATGTGTCTAAGGAAAGGATTCTTTCTGGCAACTTTAGCATAAAGCCCAGATTGGTGGATTTCTGCAATGATATTGACCTTCTGGAGTTTCTACCAGAATCTTTGGAGCTCAGCTATTAAGTTCTTGGTCACCTCTCTTCCAAAACCCTTCTCCACTGATTATTTATTTTGGTTAAATTTCTATTTAACAGTATCCACATATTCCATTTTGAAACCTAATTTTAAATATCCTTTTGATGTTTTTGCTCTGAATTCTTTTTTAAGACTGCATGGAATAGGATTTTTTTGTTTGTTTTATTTTTTAGCACAAGGCTACAATATTACCGTGTCTTTTTCCTGGACACACACTGTGATTGCTTTTTGGCTGTCTGAGAATGATGGTAGTTTACCAACAGTGACCCTCCAGCTCTTATAAACTACAACCCCCATCATACCCAGATGGCCAAAGGCTGTCTGGGATGATGGGAGCTGTAGTTTAGCAACAGCAAGCCTCCAGCTGTTGCTTAACTGGAGGCTCACTGTTGATGTACTACAATCCCCATAATTCCCAGACAGCCTTTGGCTGGAGACTCTATGGACATGCTTTATAGGCATTCTATTCTTTATGTTTTTTTCTTTTCTTCTCATTTCAGAAATGAGAATGTATGCTGAGGACTACTACGGATTCATTGGACTACATCGATCACCAGCGTTTTTTGTTGTTGTTTTGTTTTAGATGTCATTCATTACTAAGCCTGAGCTTAGCGCTAGCCACAAAAACAGCTAGCTCTTACCTCCAATTATTAACCCTGTACCCACTGCCACAGGGAAACCAAAAAGAGCCAGTACCAACAGATCAAAAGCCTCAAAAATGGCGCTTCCGAGCCTAGGCGATTCCGCCCAGCCTGATAATGTCAGGCTGTTGCTGTTTGATTCGTATCTGGAAATATGGGAAACTACACACATTTCAGTTTTTATATTAATTTATGCAAAAAACATGGGGGTTTTCCCTATTCTTATTCTCAGCAGATACCAACCAACCAGTGTCAATAACATGTTTACAGCATTAGAGGACAACATAAAAAAAAAAGTGAAAGACCACTATATCATCCTCAAAACAAATAAAAATAATATTTTATATACTTCAAAATAGTAGCAACATAAAACCACAACTAATTCCACAAAAAACAAGTCATCACATGGAAACATGATAAAGTTATAGATCTGTAACTGCTGCAACACAAAAATTACAATTTGTCATTAAAAAGACTTCGAAAAAACAATCAAATATAAAGAACCTATTCATTTTGGTATCGTTGCAGGAAACAGATAAAATAATATAAAAAAACTGAGAAAAATAAGCTGCCGAGCACTCACCTCTAAAAATCTTCAATCTTTATTAGGTCATTAAAATGGAGACAGGTTCCTGGCAGTAGAAAAAGGAAAAAAGGGGCTGCGGCATGGCCGGGTGTTCACGAGGCGACGGAGCCGTTTCGCGGTATTCCCCGCTTCCTCCAGGGCCAGAGGAAGCAGGGAATACAGCAAAACGGCTCCGTCGCCTCGTGAACGCCCGGCCATGCCGCGGCCCCTTTTTCATTTCCTCTGTAGCATACAGCTGCTAATAAGTACTGGAAGGGTAAATATTTTTTTTTAGAAGTAATTTACAAATCTGTTCAACCTTCTGGCACTAGTTGATTAAAAAAAATAATGTTTTCCACCGGAGTACCCCTTTAACACACCTGTGTTATGTAGCAGCTAGATTATCATTTTTTTTAGACATACATTTAAACTCTACAATAAAAAAGTGACTTTTTGGGGGGAAAATTTAGTCCTGTTTAAATGTGACTGTCAAGAGGTCAAAGGGGTGTTTCGGTGAAAAATACATTTATTTATTTATTTTTTAAATCAACTGGTGCGAGAAAGTTAAACAGATTTGTAAATTACTTCTATTTAAGAATCTTAATCCTTCCAGTACTTGTCTGCTGCTGTATACTACAGAGGAATTTATTTTCAAATTTATTTTCTGTCTGACCACAGTGCTCTCTGCTGACACCTCTGTCTGTCTCAGGAACTGTTCAGAGCAGGATAGGTTTGCTATAGGGATTTGTTCCTGCTCTTGAAAATTCTTGAGACAGACAGGGGTGTTAGCAAAAAGCACAGTGGTCAGACAGAAAAGAAATTCAAAAAGAAAAGAACTTCCTGTGGAGCATACAGCTGCTGATAATACTGCAATATTACTACTTCCTTTAGCCCGGTATGTCACACGGCGCTTCAGCCTATCACCGGCCGAGGCGGGACATCGCTGCGACCGATAATAGGCTGAAGCACCATGTGACGTACCGGGCTAAAGGAAGTAGGAAGCAGACATCGCGGCTGACCACTCAGCTGTTGTGGAGCTCCGGGAGAACATATGGAGTTAAGTGAAAGCTTGTTTTGTATTTTTTTGCGGCCCGGGCAGGACGGAATAGAAAAAGTCTGAGCCGGACATCTCCTTTAACTTTCTGGCCCCAGTTTTTTTTACCAGTGTACCCTTTTAATCAATCAGTCATCTGATTCCCTGCCAGGCATGGGGACAGAAACCGTTCTGAAGACACCTTCTACCTATTACTGTGCATACTATATGTGAAAAGACCAAGCAGTGCTGCTCCAGTCAAGCTCCAGTATGAGAGTATATATATATATATATATATATATATATACACACACAGTGGGCAAAAAAGTATTTAGTCAGCCACCAATTGTGCAAGTTTTCCAATTTAAAAAGATGCGAGAGGCCTGTAATTTTCATCATAGGTATGCCTCAACTATGAGAGACCTAATGAGAAAAAAAAAATCCATGAAATCACATTAAAATCTGATTTTAAAGAATCTCTTTGCAAATGATGGTGGAAAAAGTATTTGGTTGATGAAAAAAAGTTCATCTGAATACTTTTTTATATACCCTTTGTTGACAATGATAGAGGTCAAATGTTTTCTGTAAGTCTTCACAAGGTTTTCACATGCTGTTGCTGGTATTTTGGCCTATTCCTCCATGCAGATCTCCTCTAGAGCAGTGATGTTTTGGGGCTGTCAATGGGCAACACAGGCTTTCAACGCCCTCCAAAGGTTTTCTATGGGTTTGAGATCTAATCACTGGCTAGGCCACTCCAGGACCTTGAAATGCTTCTTACGAAGCCACTCCTTGACCGGGCGGTGTGTTTGGGATTATTGTCATGCTGAAAGACCCAGCCACATTTCATCTTCAATGCCCTTGCTGATGGAAGGAGGTTTTCACTCAAAATCTCACAATACATTGCCCCATTCATTATTTCCTTTAGACGGATTAGTCGTCATGGTCCCTTGGCAGAAAAACAGCCCAATGCATGATGTTTCCACCCCCATGCTTCACAGTAGGTATGGTGTTCTTTGGAGTTGAGTTTTTAAAAGAAGTTCTACATTGGTTTCGTCTGACCATATTACATTCTCCCAACACTCTTCTGGATCATCCAAACGCTCTCTAGCAAACTTCAGATGGGCCCAGATATGTATTGGCTTAAGCAGGGGGACACGTCTGGCACTGCATGATTTGAGTCCCTGGCGGCGTAGTGTGTTACTGATGGTAGCCTTTGTTACTTTGATCCCAGCTCTCTACAGGTCATTCACTAGGTCCCCCCGTGTGGTTCTGGGATTTTTGCTCACCATTCCTGTGATCATTTTGACACCAGTGGGTGAGATCTTGCATGGAGCCAAAGAGATTATCAGTGGTCTTATATGTCTTCCTTTTTCTAATAATTGATCCCACAGTTGATTTGTTCACACCAAGCTGCTTTCCTATTGCACATTCAGTCTTCCCAGCTTGGTGCAGGTCTACAATTTTGTTTCTGGTGTCCTTCGACAGCTCTTTGGTCTTGGCCATAGAGGAGTTTGGAGTGTCACTGTTTGTGGTTGTGGACAGGTGTCTTTTATACTGATAACAAGTTCAAACAGGTGCCATTAATATAGGTAACGAGTGGAGGACAGAGGAGAGTCTTAAAGAAGAAGTTACAGGTCTGTGAGAGCCAGAAATCTTGCTTGTTTGTAGGTGACCAAATATATTTATGTATATATATATATATATATATATATATATATATATGTATTATTTTTTTAACCACATTACTTGATAATATTAAATCATATGTATTATCAATGATAATATTAAATCGTATATATTTTCAAAACAACTGCCTAATGTTTATACTGTGCTTGGTTCCTTCTTAAGTTGACAGCAATAGACAATGCAGAATTTTCTGTACTAGTGCCATTCTGTGCTCATTACAGTACTATTGTTCAGCTGCCAGCATTTAATATTATTTGAAAGCTCTGCCAGAATCTGATTTCTGTTCTTCCCATACTTGTTACTGCGAGCAACCATCAATGTCAGGGCTTTCCATGAGTAAAGGTAAATATAGTGCATATTACTTTGTGCTAGTTGCAGCTTTTATTATTGGTCTGTTAGTCACTTTCTCCAGCCCTGTCAGTATGCAGCAGTGTTTTGGTTTATGATATAGCACGTTTTTTTTTTACCACACATTCTGTGTATATGCAGTAAGTATGTTGCTTCTAAGTAAAAGTAAGCACATTTCCTTTTAGAAGATCATATATATACAATGCTGCGGACTAGGGGACTATGAAGGGAGCTCTGGAGCTGAACTTGCATCATACGCAGCCAGTACTCACCCACTATGATGGAAAGCAGCGATTACACTGATGTCAGTCCTTAAAGGGGTACTCCGGCACTAAGACATCTTATCCCCTATCCAAAGGATAGGGGATAAGATGCCTGACCACGGGGGTCCCGCCGCTGGGGACCCCCGTGATCTTCCATGCCGCACCCCGTTAGAATCAGCACCCGGAGCATGCTCGCTCCGGGTCTGATTACTAGCGATCACAGGGACGGAGCATATTGACGTCACGGTTCCGCCCCCGTGTGACGTCACGGCTCTGCCCCCTCAATGCAAGCCTATGGAGGGGGCGTGACATGCTCCGGGGGCTGATTGTAATGGGGTGTGGCGTGGAAGATCATGGGGTTCCACAGCGGCGGGACCCCCGTGGTGAAGCATCTTATCCCCTATCCTTTGGATAGGGGATAAGATGTCTTAGCGCCGGAGTACCCCTTTAACTCTTTAGATGCCCCAATCAATGTAAATCTAAAAGTTAAGATGCCAGTTGCTGGTGGGTTTGGGCAGTTGGTCAGGACCTCCTCAGTGTAGCTAATATAGAGGCCAGAGTGCTTCTCCTTACGACCATGCTGCCGATCATTGCTCTGGTCTGCCTCAGGCCAACTGTATAAGCAGTACAATACAAATGAGACCTATGGTTGGAGGTTACTGAATATATTACACACTATTAACCATCGTAGGGTGGTCACTAAACCCTAGATTTACCAACAAATAATAATAGAAAATGCTCTATGTACATTATCATTATTAGTATCAAAGTGAAAAAAAACACATTATTAAAAACTATGCTTTGGCTAAATTTGCTCTATCCAACAACACATTAGTATTATATGAGGGACATCTCTGTAGATGATGTTCCTCAAACAAGGGCTGTTGCACACTGCTTGGTTAAAACACCAACACAATGCCCCTCTCAACATATTGCCACTACTGTGGCTTTGTCAAGAGCTAATTTAGCCAAAGCACTATTTCCAAATAAGACAAATGAGATGGACCGTTAGCATACAGCATAGTTTTTAATCCTGTGTTTTTTCACTTTGATACTAATAAATATAATGTACATAGAGCACTTTATATTATTGTAAATCTAGAGTTTAGTGACCACTCTATGTACAGTGTGTAACTGTATAAGCAGAGCACCACAAGTACTGACTAGCACTATGTTATGGCAAAGTACTGTACAGTACTGGCAATCAAATGATTTCTTTATATAGTACCCAATAGGGACTTAAACATTTTTAGATAAATAATGAAATATATATATATATATATATATATATATATATATACATATATATATATTTTTTTTTACAATATAAATGAACGTCTCCCCTAATAAAATTTTAATCCTCTCCACATTACCATTTTATAATAAAATAATGTCGCATGCAGAATTGTCTGACCTATTAAAATATAATGTATATGATCCCACATAGTAAATGGCATGAACATCAAAAATTGTCAAACCCCACGATAGCTAATGTTTGGCCACTTCGTATTCCAGACAAAGAGGATAAAAATTTATTTTAAAAAGTCATATCTGAACAAATATACTGATGAAAAGAGATCAATGTGAAAAAAATTTAGGTAGTAGTAGTGGCAGCCCGTATTGTCCCCCCCAAAAAAAGAAGAAAATATATACTTACCTGGCTTCCTTAGTTGACAGTTGGCTTCTCTTCTTGTCTTCTGCTTCAGTCTGCACTTCAGCACATGACAATAACTTTACTCATGCACCGGAGCAAAGAGCACAGAGGAAAAGGCGCATTGCCTCTTGTGGCTACCTGCATATTGTGGCCGGTCATAAGAGTGATTGACAGGGAGAGGAGCCAGTGGCTCTTCCCTCTGTCAATACCCAAGCACAGCATTTAACTATAGACATGTTTGTAAACATGCGTGGTATGCCCAATGACCAGTCCAGCCCTGCTTTATAGGCTGATTTTAGGAACTGTCCAGAGCAGCATATATTTGCTATGAGGATTTTCTCCTACTGTGGACAGTTCTTAAAATGGACAGAGATGACAGCAGAGAGCACTGTGCTCATGATGTCAGCAGAGAGCTCTGTGTTCCAAAAAGAAAATAATTTCCTCTCTAGTATTCAGCAGCTAATAAGTACTGGAAGGATTAAGATTTTTTAATAGAAGTAATTTAGAAATCTGTTTACCTTTCTTGCACCAGTTGATTAAAAAAACAAGTTTTCCTTCGGAGTACCCCTTTAATAACCAGGTGATTCTTTGTTGACATTTTCATTGTCACTAAGCAATTATGAAATATCTCTCTCCTTAAACATGAATAAGGTCATGATTAAATATCCTATCAAATTAATCTTACTTCAAGATATTATTGACTATGTACCATAGAATGTGTTATCACTTTTACTTTCAACTTGGGATTTCACATTGATTGCTAAAGATATTGTTTTTATTATACAACAATTGAATATCTTCTTCACAGATATGTGAGCTGCATCACTATATTGATTATTCATAGTATACAGGTAAAGCCCAATTCTGCTCTCTAGTAACCAGGAGGTGTTAGGCTATGTTCACACGGTGGACTGTCCACACCGAAAATTTCTGTCCGAATCTGACAGTGCTAGGACCGCTCGGAAATCCACCGTCTCATAGACGTGAATGCATTTATGAGCGGATTCCGCAAAAACATTGAACAGGTTCAATGATTTTGCAGATGATGGAATCAGGATTTTTGCAGCAGATGTTGCTGCTGCGATAATTCTGCCATCTGAACAGAGCAGCGGAATCCCATTGAAATCAATGGGAATCTGCTGCTGCGAAATTGATGTGTAGAATATTCATGAGGAATTCTGCACAGACATTCTTCTGTGTGAACATAGCCTTACAGTGACATACAACTTTTCAGGCTATTCTTCATCTACAGTTATAAAAATCTACTGTTGACTGAGAAGACATGAAAAAAAACTAAGAAGTAAAAAACAAACAAAAAAAAACAATAAAACAGAATATTGAACAAATAGAGGAAATAAAAAAGTCTTATTATTAGTAGTATTAAAATTACTAATTCTTATCATTAGTATTTTATGTTTTAAAGGTAAACACATATTCACAAAGGCCTAAAACCTGTTTTCTCTTTGCTATTTTATATTGTGCTCCAATTATTTTCATTGACGTCTTGCAAGGGTATGCTGGCTTCTTGGAGGCTTTCACATTATGTAATCATGTAGCATATGTTTATCATCAAGCGTTGAACTTAGATAATTTTTCTTCTGAAAACCCTTTAAATTGATCATATAGATATTCATACTCCAAGTGATTAGAGTTGTCACAGATATTCAACATCTTAATTTCGATTACAATCTTATTGGTCGGCCTGATTGTTCAGAATCCTCATATTGATTTTATGCCACCATGTTGGCTCAAGTTGAAAACGACAGCTGTAGATTGAATTATAAAATCCTATGTTGCATAACTACATCAGGGAGTCTCAGTCATATTAGCATTCTAAAATCGCAATCATTTTCTGTTTTGAACATAAGAATCTTTGAATTACTCTTCTGGATCAGAAAACATCTCGTCCTAATTCTATTCATATTTCTGAATTGATTAGCTTCCCATTTGACTGCCGAAAAAGTAAATGATTTTTAGACTTAAGCACTGGTAATGTTCTAAGTGTGCCACTTGCATTAATATGATCACATATTGGAAATTGTTAAGGACAATATTGGCATCGTATGAATGAATAATAAAAATGAATAATACAGTGGAAACAAGAAAATAAAGAATGAAAAGCTCATTTGCTGCAGGTAATATGAAGTGCCTAGCGTTTAATGAAACAAAACAGGTTTACTGCAGCATTTGCATAGTTTTAGTGATTTTTACTTGCAGTTTGGGTCAAACAGCCTATGGCCATTTTTACACAACAGTAGTTGGGTCAGTATTTTGTATCAGAATTTTAAAGCCAAAACTAGGACTGGAACCTACACAGAAAAAAAAACTGACATGGAAATATTTGCATATTTTCTGGGTTTTGAACTCAAATACTGATAGCTAAAAGTGTCTATACTTTTACAATGTGAGGTGAAATCACATATTATCATTGGCTATAAAATACAAAAGGCCAGGGGCAGGGGGGAATAAATTACATGGCTATAGGGTGTGAGGCAGCTGAGCTGGAGCTAGCGGTGTAGGAAGGGAAAGCTGCTTGACTAAAAGTAGGAGTGTACCTGGTGCTAGCAAAGTGGCAAAGATAGCAGCAAGGTAGCAGCAAAGAACATAATTGGGGGCATAGTTATAAAAATAAAGGGTTAGGTATTGAACGGATTATGTAAGCCAGTCCTATTTGGTATCTCAGAGGCATTTATTTGAGACCAATCCTCAGAAGAATAGTCGACTAATGATTGCTTTCAGTTTAACTTATTTATGCTATGAAATATTTTATCAATCTGTCTGAGACAAAAACGGTCTGATTTTCCTGTAGTAATCAATCACAGCTCAGCGCTTATCTTACCAGAGCTTGTTAGAAAATGAAAGTTGATCTGTAATTGGTTGTTATGGGAAAGATTGCAAAATTTTGGAAACTCTATGTACTTTCCATTAAATTTTTAACCCGTATAGGACGCAGGGCGTTCCGGGTATGCCCTGGGCTCCTGGTACTTAGCACACCAGGACATATCTGTATGTTCTGAGTCCTGCCACAGCTATGAAGCGAGCGCAGGAGCTGTGCTTGCATCATAGACCACACAACCAGGGAACTGCCAGTAATGGAGAACATCAGCAATCACCCTGATGTCTGCCATTAAACCCTAAGCTGCTGCAATCAATACTGATCACAGCATCTGCAGCAATGCGTCAGTTCTGGTGGCTGATCTGATCACCACTGTCGTACAGCAGGCTATCAAATCAGCCACCGGATAGATGGCAGCAAGAGGTCTCCTTACCAGCTTTCTGCCGTTATGATAGGGTCTTCTTCTCTGGTCTGTCTTCAAGCAGACCAGAGAAGTAGATAGCAGAAAACACTGATCAGTGTTATTCATATGCATAGCACTGATCAGTATCTGCAATCAAAAAATTTCAAAAAATAGTGCTCTGTGGGGAAAAAAAAGTTTTTTAAAAAGTAAAAAAAAGTTGTAATAAAAGTGATCAAACCCCTTCACAAAAAAAAAAAAAATATCACTCTTTCCCATTTTTTTTAAATAAGGTTAAAATACAAATAAATATATCAAAGAATCAACTCGAAATACCTAATTCTCGATGTTGAGAGGGGGAAAAACCTTATAAAACATAGCTTTTAATATAATACTCTAAAATGCACCACACCTTGTGATAAAGAATAAGTGCCCAAATAGTAAAGCAACACAGATAGCAGTTACCACACGTAATGTGGATTTACGATAAAGGAGAAGCATAACTATTGCCAAAGACCACCCAACGCGTTTCTGCCACTACGTGGCTTCCTCAGGGGAAATGTATACAGTATGCAATAGATAATAATACTGCTATATGACAGAATATCAATAGAGTATAAAACAAAATAGTTTAATTCATAGGGAAACACCCGATACACAGTGTATATCCCTTAATTATTTTAGCTCATCCAATAGGGAAACACCCGATATATAGTGTAAATCCCTATTGCCATAGTGTGGCTTATCATAACAGGAGGTCAGTCATCCTTCAGGGCAACCTGTAAGTAAAGCATAAACATAGAAAAAGATTTCAATGTGCCATCCGTATTCCATAGTTACTGGCCATTCATAGTATCAATATAAATACCTAGAGAAAAGACACATATTCACAGTTTCCAAGTGTTTGCCCGGATACCTATAATGAAGATACAAGGTCCCAATCAATATGGGAGATGCTAGTACCTGCAATACAAGCAGTGCGCATCGCACCAGCTATCATACTCACACTCCTGTAGCCACACGTCCGGTTAGTGGTTCTCAGATGAGCGCACTAAACCCGCGTTGGCGGGGAGCCGTCTGTCTCTGACGGCTGCTTAGCGCTCACTGAGACCATGCCGGCGTCTGTCGTCATATCCTGTTTCCGGCCGGCGCCGCGTCATTACGCAACGCCCTCTCTGACGACTACAGAGGGCGTTGCTGAATCTGACAGCGGCGTCCGTAGTAACGGAAGCAGTGTATATTTAAGGGGCAATTTGCTTGTTTATAAATGAAGATATACTTAAAAGAACCTGACTAAATGTTAGGATGCACAACAGAGGATATAGATATGATACTGTAAGTAGAGCAATAAATAGGTAATGATTATTTTGCATATGATAATAAGGTTTATGAGGAGGGGGGGGGGGGGGAACAACAAAAATCCCCAAAGACGGGGGTGCAGCATGAGGTACCCATTACTTAGTGAGACAGATACTAGGTCCCTAAAGGTAAGTTACGCTACCACCACTCGTTCTCATTAAGGATAAATGTTTTCCCCACACCTCACATATATGCAACCAAATATATAATATAATATATCATATATATAGTGTATGAATATATGAAGGAAATGCTCAGGTAGGAGGGGATATGCTATCAGAGGGTCAGGACCCAAGGAGGACGACCATTTGCACTATGTTAATCTGAATAGACCAGGTTATCTAAAGAAACTAATGGTTTCCTTAAACAGACGGCTCTCCCACCCCCTATTTCTTAGGGGGGATGCCCTAATAAATAGTGTTGGGGTGGTTAATGTGGCCCTAAGGAACCTGAACTGACCCTGTTCTAGCTGTAGCCCCTAACCCTAGGCAGAATTGTCGCCCTTAGAAGGGCGGTCCCGCTCTCGTACCTCCTACTTGGCCTAGTCAATATCCCTAGATAATTCAATTTTGGTGATGCTAACTCAAGAGGCTCACTAAGGCCTCCTCTAACTACCTAGCCAAAGTCACCAATAGAGGGGGAGGGGGGTGAGAGAGCAGTATTCATAGGAAGCATGCATAACTGAGTTGGTCGTTCAGGCCTTCTGGGGCCATAGTTCCTAATTCATAAATCCATCTACATTCTTTACGTAACAACATCTGATCAAAATTTCCTCCTCTTATAGGTGGTTTTACTTTTTCAAGTCCCAAAAATTGGATGTTATATTGACAATCCCTGTGGCATTGGTTCATGTGACGGGCCAGAGAAGTATCACGATCATGTCTAACATCCCCCATATGCTCAAGAATGCGTTTCTTGAATTCACGGAAGGTCTTGCCTATGTATTTTTTAGAACAGGGACACACTGCCATGTAAATAATGCCTTTGGTACTGCAATTTATGAAGTCTCTAATGATGTATTGTTTTCTTGTGGCTTCACATCTAAAATTTTTAGTTTTACATATATAAGGGCAGGCTTTACAATGTCCACACGGATAATTTCCTGTAGGTTTGGGGATTCTATCAAGCCAAGTCACATGACCCGATGCCACAGGAGTGAAATGGCTGTGAGTCACCATATCTCCTATATTTCGACCCCTTCTAAAGGTGATTTGGGGGGATTCTGGGATGACATCTCTCAAGTCCGGGTCCATCTGAAGAATCCCCCAATATTTTTTCAAGATCTCGCGCATTTGTGATGCTCCATTATCAAATGTTGCTATTATTCGCATAGTGGGTGTCATGGTGTCACGATTTTTTGGTATAAAAAGTGAATCTCTGGGAGTTTTTAAAGCATATTGATAAGCTGATCGTAAGGCATACTGTGGGTAGCCTCTATTTATAAATCGCCTCCTCAGGTCCTGTGCCTCCCGAACAAAGTCTCCCCTTTCTGAACAGTTCCTCCTGAGGCGGAGATACTGCCCCCTCGGGATACCCCTTTTTAGGGGTCCCGGGTGGCAGCTCTCCCACCTCAGGAGTGAATTTGTAGCAGTCGATTTTCTGTATACAGTCGTCCGAAGACTCCCGTTACTGTTTTTTTGAATCAAAATGTCAAGAAACGGTAAAAACGATGAATTACACTCATATGTAAAGAGTAAGCCTATAGTGTTGATATTGAGAGATTTTAAAAACTCCTCAAACTGTTCCATAGTCCCCTGCCACAGTATGAATATATCATCAATGAAGCGAGCCCATAAAAGGGCTCGCTCACTGAATTGTTCCCGAGACTCAACAAAAACTTGGGTGGCCTCCCACCAGCCCAGAGTGAGATTCGCATAGCTGGGGGCACAAGGGCTCCCCATAGCGGTCCCTCTGAGCTGGTGGAAAAAATTGCCATTAAACAAAAAATAATTATGTGTAAGTACAAAATGCAACAATTCGAGAATCAGGTCGTTATGTGCTCTAAACTGATTACCTCTAAATGCCAAAAAGTAGGCTACCGCTCTTAATCCTATCTCATGCGGTATGGATGAGTACAATGCCTCAACGTCAATACTCGTTAATAGGGTATCAGTTTCAACTGTTATCCCTTCTAATTTCTGAAGAAGGTCTGTAGTGTCTCTCGTATATGATGGGAGGGCCTGTACAAATTCTCTGAGGATCTTATCAATATAGATTCCAACATTTTGAGCAACACCTCCTATCCCTGCCACTATTGGTCGTCCCTTTAGGGGAGAAACCCCTTTGTGGACCTTGGGCAGGGCATAGAAGGTGGGGATGATGGGATTTTTTGGGAGTAGAAATTCATATTCCTGATCGTTTATAAGCTTACTCGACCTTGCTCGAAGCACAATTGACTGAAGCTCTTTTTTATATGGGACAGTCGGATCACCAGGTAGAATTTCATATGTGAATCTATCATTAAGCAATTTATTACACATGTTGACATATTGTGGTCGATCAAGAACCACTATGTTACCCCCTTTGTCTGCTGCTTTGACTATCAGCTCTTCATTTTTTTGGAGCTGTTGTATCGCTCTACGTTCTTCATAAGTAAAGTTAAGTCTAGATGCAGACAAAGAGGGAATTTCCATTGTTCTAATTTCTTTCGTTATCAATTCCAGGAAGACATCTATACAGGAAGCCTCTCCAATAGGTGGGAAGGATTTATTTTGTAATCTACATGTGGTGAAAATTAAAATGGCATAAGTTTCATAAGATCCGAGATAGAAAGCAGTGCCAAGAACTTGGCATTGGCTTGAATGAACTCCCGGCGGTAAGAGACCTAGCGTCCTTAATTGATGATAACTCTAGGAATCAGGGGGAAGGACCTTTCACCACATGTAGATTACAAAATAAATCCTTCCCACCTATTGGAGAGGCTTCCTGTATAGATGTCTTCCTGGAATTGATAACGAAAGAAATTAGAACAATGGAAATTCCCTCTTTGTCTGCATCTAGACTTAACTTTACTTATGAAGAACGTAGAGCGATACAACAGCTCCAAAAGAATGAAGAGCTGATAGTCAAAGCAGCAGACAAAGGGGGTAACATAGTGGTTCTTGATCGACCACAATATGTCAACATGTGTAATAAATTGCTTAATGATAGATTCACATATGAAATTCTACCTGGTGATCCGACTGTCCCATATAAAAAAGAGCTTCAGTCAATTGTGCTTCGAGCAAGGTCGAGTAAGCTTATAAACGATCAGGAATATGAATTTCTACTCCCAAAAAATCCCATCATCCCCACCTTCTATGCCCTGCCCAAGGTCCACAAAGGGGTTTCTCCCCTAAAGGGACGACCAATAGTGGCAGGGATAGGAGGTGTTGCTCAAAATGTTGGAATCTATATTGATAAGATCCTCAGAGAATTTGTACAGGCCCTCCCATCATATACGAGAGACACTACAGACCTTCTTCAGAAATTAGAAGGGATAACAGTTGAAACTGATACCCTATTAACGAGTATTGACGTTGAGGCATTGTACTCATCCATACCGCATGAGATAGGATTAAGAGCGGTAGCCTACTTTTTGGCATTTAGAGGTAATCAGTTTAGAGCACATAACGACCTGATTCTCGAATTGTTGCATTTTGTACTTACACATAATTATTTTTTGTTTAATGGCAATTTTTTCCACCAGCTCAGAGGGACCGCTATGGGGAGCCCTTGTGCCCCCAGCTATGCGAATCTCACTCTGGGCTGGTGGGAGGCCACCCAAGTTTTTGTTGAGTCTCGGGAACAATTCAGTGAGCGAGCCCTTTTATGGGCTCGCTTCATTGATGATATATTCATACTGTGGCAGGGGACTATGGAACAGTTTGAGGAGTTTTTAAAATCTCTCAATATCAACACTATAGGCTTACTCTTTACATATGAGTGTAATTCATCGTTTTTACCGTTTCTTGACATTTTGATTCAAAAAAACAGTGACGGGAGTCTTCGGACGACTGTATACAGAAAATCGACTGCTACAAATTCACTCCTGAGGTGGGAGAGCTGCCACCCGGGACCCCTAAAAAGGGGTATCCCGAGGGGGCAGTATCTCCACCTCAGGAGGAACTGTTCAGAAAGGGGAGACTTTGTTCGGGAGGCACAGGACCTGAGGAGGCGATTTATAAATAGAGGCTACCCACAGTATGCCTTACGATCAGCTTATCAATATGCTTTAAAAACTCCCAGAGATTCACTTTTTATACCAAAAAATCGTGACACCATGACACCCACTATGCGAATAATAGCAACATTTGATAATGGAGCATCACAAATGCGCGAGATCTTGAAAAAATATTGGGGGATTCTTCAGATGGACCCGGACTTGAGAGATGTCATCCCAGAATCCCCCCAAATCACCTTTAGAAGGGGTCGAAATATAGGAGATATGGTGACTCACAGCCATTTCACTCCTGTGGCATCGGGTCATGTGACTTGGCTTGATAGAATCCCCAAACCTACAGGAAATTATCCGTGTGGACATTGTAAAGCCTGCCCTTATATATGTAAAACTAAAAATTTTAGATGTGAAGCCACAAGAAAACAATACATCATTAGAGACTTCATAAATTGCAGTACCAAAGGCATTATTTACATGGCAGTGTGTCCCTGTTCTAAAAAATACATAGGCAAGACCTTCCGTGAATTCAAGAAACGCATTCTTGAGCATATGGGGGATGTTAGACATGATCGTGATACTTCTCTGGCCCGTCACATGAACCAATGCCACAGGGATTGTCAATATAACATCCAATTTTTGGGACTTGAAAAAGTAAAACCACCTATAAGAGGAGGAAATTTTGATCAGATGTTGTTACGTAAAGAATGTAGATGGATTTATGAATTAGGAACTATGGCCCCAGAAGGCCTGAACGACCAACTCAGTTATGCATGCTTCCTATGAATACTGCTCTCTCACCCCCCTCCCCCTCTATTGGTGACTTTGGCTAGGTAGTTAGAGGAGGCCTTAGTGAGCCTCTTGAGTTAGCATCACCAAAATTGAATTATCTAGGGATATTGACTAGGCCAAGTAGGAGGTACGAGAGCGGGACCGCCCTTCTAAGGGCGACAATTCTGCCTAGGGTTAGGGGCTACAGCTAGAACAGGGTCAGTTCAGGTTCCTTAGGGCCACATTAACCACCCCAACACTATTTATTAGGGCATCCCCCCTAAGAAATAGGGGGTGGGAGAGCCGTCTGTTTAAGGAAACCATTAGTTTCTTTAGATAACCTGGTCTATTCAGATTAACATAGTGCAAATGGTCGTCCTCCTTGGGTCCTGACCCTCTGATAGCATATCCCCTCCTACCTGAGCATTTCCTTCATATATTCATACACTATATATATGATATATTATATTATATATTTGGTTGCATATATGTGAGGTGTGGGGAAAACATTTATCCTTAATGAGAACGAGTGGTGGTAGCGTAACTTACCTTTAGGGACCTAGTATCTGTCTCACTAAGTAATGGGTACCTCATGCTGCACCCCCGTCTTTGGGGATTTTTGTTGTTCCCCCCCCCCCCCCCCCCCCTCCTCATAAACCTTATTATCATATGCAAAATAATCATTACCTATTTATTGCTCTACTTACAGTATCATATCTATATCCTCTGTTGTGCATCCTAACATTTAGTCAGGTTCTTTTAAGTATATCTTCATTTATAAACAAGCGAATTGCCCCTTAAATATACACTGCTTCCGTTACTACGGACGCCGCTGTCAGATTCAGCAACGCCCTCTGTAGTCGTCAGAGAGGGCGTTGCGTAATGACGCGGCGCCGGCCGGAAACAGGATATGACGACAGACGCCGGCATGGTCTCAGTGAGCGCTAAGCAGCCGTCAGAGACAGACGGCTCCCCGCCAACGCGGGTTTAGTGCGCTCATCTGAGAACCACTAACCGGACGTGTGGCTACAGGAGTGTGAGTATGATAGCTGGTGCGATGCGCACTGCTTGTATTGCAGGTACTAGCATCTCCCATATTGATTGGGACCTTGTATCTTCATTATAGGTATCCGGGCAAACACTTGGAAACTGTGAATATGTGTCTTTTCTCTAGGTATTTATATTGATACTATGAATGGCCAGTAACTATGGAATACGGATGGCACATTGAAATCTTTTTCTATGTTTATGCTTTACTTACAGGTTGCCCTGAAGGATGACTGACCTCCTGTTATGATAAGCCACACTATGGCAATAGGGATTTACACTATATATCGGGTGTTTCCCTATTGGATGAGCTAAAATAATTAAGGGATATACACTGTGTATCGGGTGTTTCCCTATGAATTAAACTATTTTGTTTTATACTCTATTGATATTCTGTCATATAGCAGTATTATTATCTATTGCATACTGTATACATTTCCCCTGAGGAAGCCACGTAGTGGCAGAAACGCGTTGGGTGGTCTTTGGCAATAGTTATGCTTCTCCTTTATCGTAAATCCACATTACGTGTGGTAACTGCTATCTGTGTTGCTTTACTATTTGGGCACTTATTCTTTATCACAAGGTGTGGTGCATTTTAGAGTATTATATTAAAAGCTATGTTTTATAAGGTTTTTCCCCCTCTCAACATCGAGAATTAGGTATTTCGAGTTGATTCTTTGATACATTTTTACCGGGAATTTGGGCCCTTGCAGGCTCATTTATATGCAACTGTTGCAAATCTTTTCTAAAATACAAATAAATCAACATATTTCATTTTGCCGCATGTGGAAATGTCCGATCTATTCAAATATTATGTTAATGATCCCTTATGGTGAACAGCGTAAACATAAAATAATACCAAAGTTCAAATTTGCTGAATTGAGGTCACAACACATTCCAGAAAAAAATAAATAAATAAATAAGTCACATATATGCAAAAGTGGTACCGATAAAAACTACAGGTCACTGCGCAAAAAATTTGTTGCCATAAAGCTCTGTACACAGAAAAATATAAAAGTTATAGGGGTCAGAAGAGGACAATTTTAAACATACTAATTTTTTTTTTAAAGTTCTTTTTTTTACACTTTAAACAAAGACGTCCAGCTGGATTTCATCTTCTTCTTTGAGAACATCTACAATGTATGCGGACAAGTGTTTCATGTACCAATGAGGATGTGGGGCTAGCAATATAAACACACCTTTATGTTTGGACAATATTAGCCCCATAAGGACGCAGCTCATTTCCCCCTTTTTTTTTGCTAATCTGACCACTTTCTCTTTATATTATAATAACTCTGTTATGCTTTTGCCTTTCATTCTGATTCTGAGATTGTTTTTTGTGACATATTGTACTTTAACATAGTGGTACATTTTTGTCATTACTTGCATCCTTTCTTCGTGAAAAATCCAAAAATGTCATGTAAATGTGGAAAATTTAGCATTTTTCTAACTTTGAAACTCTTTGCTTGTAAGGAAAATGGACATTCCAAACAAATTATATATTGATTGACAAATACAATATGTCTTCTTTATGTTAGCCTCATAAAGTTGACATGTTTTTACTTTTTGAAGACATCAGAGGGCTTCAAAGTATAGCAGCAATTTTCTAAATTTTACAGAAAAATTACAAATCTGAATTTTTCAGGGACCAGTTAAGTTTGAAGTGGATTTGAGGGGCCTTTCTGTGAGAAATACCCCACAAATGACCCCATTATAGAAACTGCACCCCTCAAGGTATTCAATATGACATTCAGAGAGTTTGTTAACCCTTTAGGTGTTTCACAGGAACAGCAGCAAAGTGGAGGAGAAAATCTAAATCTCAATTTTTTTACACTAACATGTTCATGTAGCCCAATTTCTTTCATTTTTACAAGGGTTATAAGAAGAAAAAGCCCTGCAGAATTTGTAGCCCAACTTCTCTCGAGTAAGGAAATACCTCATATGTTGACGTAAATTGCTCTGCGGTCTCGCAACATGGCTCAAGAGGTAAAAAACAACTGTGGGATTTTGGAGGGTGAATTTTGCTGAAATGTTTTTTGGGGGGCATGTTGCATTTAGGAAGCCCCCATGTGCCATATCAACCCCCCCCCCCCCCATGGCACACTATTTGGGAAACTATATCCATCAAGGAACGTAACAAAGGGTATAGTGAGCCTTAACACTTCACAGGTGTTTGACAGGTTTGCATTGAAGTCGGACGTGAAAATGAAAAATGTGATTTTTAACACTAAAATGATGGTGTTACTCCAAATTTTTCAATTTTACATGGGATAATAGGAGAAAATGGGAAGCCCAAATTCTCCCGAGTTTGGAAACACCCCATACGTGGATGTAAAGTGCTCTGCTGGCGCACTGCAGGTCTCAGAACAGAAGGAACTCCATGGGGCTTTTGGAGAGAGAATTTGGTTGGAATTGAAGTCGGGGGCCATGTGCGTTTACAAAGCCCCCATGGTGCGTTTACAAAGCCCCCAACAGTGGAACCCCCCCCCCCCCCACATGTGACCCTATTTTGGAAACTACAACTCTCACAGAATGTAATAAGGGGTTCAGTGAGTATTTACACCCACTGGTGTTTGACAGATGTTTGGAACACTAGACTGTGCAAATAAAAATAACATTTTTAATTTTCATGGACCACTGTTCAAAAAATCTGTCAGACACATGTGGGGTGTAAATTCTCACTGTACCCCTTATTACATTCTGTAAGGAGTGTAGTTTCCATGGATTACATGTGGGGGGGGGGGGCACTGTTCTGGCACCATGGGGGCTTTGTAAATGCACATGGCCTTCAATTCCAGCCAAATTCTCTCTCCAAAATCCCAATGGCGCTCCTTCTCTACTGAGCCCTGTAGTGCGCAGAGCACTTTATATCCACATATGGGGTATTTATATACTTAGAAGAAATGGGGGTTACAAATTTCGGGGGGGGGGGGGGGCTTTTTTTCTATTACCCTTTGTGAAAGTAAAAAATTTGGGGTAACACCAGCATTTTAGTGAAAAAAAATCAATTTTTCATTTTCACAACTGTAATGAAAATTTGTAAATCACCCGTGGGGTGTTCAGGCTCACTACACCCCTTTTTACATTCCGTGAGGGTGTAGTTTCCAAAATGGGGTCACATGTGGGTGTTTTTCTTTTCTTTGCGTTTATGTCAGAACCGTTGCAACCATCAGCCACCTCACTCCTGAACCATGTTGTGCATCCGCAGATCACTTTACACCCACATATGGGGTATTTTCGTACTCAGTAGAAATTGCGCTACAAATTTGGGGGGCTTTTTTTCCTTTCACCTCTTGTGAAAATTAAAACGTGTGGGACAACACCAGCATGTTAGTGTAAAAATTACACGAACATACTGGTGTAGACCTTAACTTTTCCATTTCATAAGGAGTAAAAGGAGAAAAAGTCCTCCAACGCAATTTCGCCCTAGTAAGGAAATACCCCATATGTGGCCCTAAACTGTTTCCTTGAAATATGACAGGGCTCCAAAGTGAGAGAGCCCCATGCGCATTTGAGGGCTAAATTAGGGATTTGCATAGGGGCGGACCAAGATGCAAGCGTTACAATTGCCTCCGCCACAAGAAATACCCTAAAGCAGTGTTTCCCAAACAGGGTGCCTCCAGCTGTTGCAAAACTCCCAGCATGCCTGGACAGTCAATGGCTGTCCGGCAATGATGGGAGATGTTGTTTTGCAACAGCTGGAGGCTCCTTTTTTTAAACAGTGTCGTACGAGACGTTTTGAACTTTTATGGGGGGGGACTGTGTAGGGGTATGTGTATATGTAGTGTTTTACTCTTTATTTTGTATAGTGTAGTGTTTTTTAGGGTACATTCACACAGGTGGGGGTTCACAGTGAGTTTTCACATGGGGGGGGGCAAACCTCCAGCTGTTGCAAATCTACAACTCTCAGCATGGACTGACAGACCGTGCATGTTGGGAATTGTAGTTTTGCCCCAACTAGAATACCCCTTTAACCCCTTAATGACACAGAACATAAATGTACGTCCTGGTGTCCTGGTATTTAACGCACCAAGATGTACATTTATGTCCTGTTCATAATGCGAGCACCAGAGCACGGCAGATCCAGGCTACTATCAGCAACCAGGGACCTGCTGGTAATGGTGGACATCAGCATTTGCACTGATATCCACCATAAACTTCAGCTGACAAGATGAATATAGCTCCATGGGTATCCGATCATCCAACATGGCGGCCAGAGGTCCCCTTACCTGCTCCGGCCGTCATCCCAGGGTCTTCCTTTCTGGTCTGACAATAAGCAGACCAGAGAAGTAGATCGTCGATAATACTGGTCAGGGCTTTGCCTAAGAATGGTACTTTTCAGCATCTGCAATCCAATCTAAGGGCTGCTATAAATAATCCCCTATGGGGACATAAAAATTGTAAAAAAAAACTGTGAAATAGCCCCTCCCCCAATAAAAATTTTATCCCAAAATCCCATTTTATCCCAAAAAGCGTAAAAAAAATAAATTAACATATTTGATCTTGTCGTGTGCATAAATGTCCAAACTATCAAAATACAATGTTAATTATCCCATACGGTAAACAGCATAAACATAAAAAAAAGGCAAACATTTCTGCTTTTTTGTCACATCACATTCCAAAATAATGTATAAAAAGCAATGAAAAAGTTAAAGTTACATTGATAAAAACAGATCAACACTAAAAAATTAGCCCTCACGCAGTCCCGTATACAAAAAAATTTGAAAGTTATAAGTCAGTAAGAATAAAGAAAACATGTCATTTTACCAAAAAGTGTACAACGTGAAAACAAAACCTTCCAAAATTTGCTAAATTGTGGTTTTCTTTTTAATTTCTTCACACAAATAATATTTTTTTGGTTGCACCCTACATTTTATGGTAAAATGAGTGATGTCATTATTAAGGACAATTGGTCGTGCAAAAAACAAGTCCTCACATAGGTCTGTAGATGGAAATATAAAAGAGTTGCGATTTTTGGAAGGGGAGAAGGAAAAAACTATTTTAGACGTGGTAAACAGGTGACAGTTACCATGCGTACCCGTGGTAAGCAATGAACCATCCAGCATCAAAATTAGAAAAAAAATAGTGTTCAGGAGGTGTTTTATGGCACATCCTGAACACTATTTTTTTCTGAGGAGGAAAAAACAAAAATGCAAAAGTAAAATTGGCCTGGTCCTGAAGGCCAAAATGGGCTGTGTCCCTAAGGGGTTAAAGGGGTACTTTGGTGCTTACACATCTTATCCCCTATCCAAAGGATAGGGGATAAGATGCCTGATCGCGGAAGTCCCGCAGCTGTGGACGCCCGTGATCATGCATGCGGCACCCTGTTTGTAATTAGTCCCCTCAATGCAAGCCTACGGGAGGGGGCGTGATAGCTATCACACCCCCTCCTGTAGGCTTGCATTGAGGGGCGGAGCGTGACATCACACGGGGGCGGGGGCGTGAAGTCACACGCCGCCGGCCCTGCGGTCGACTGTAATCAGTCCCGGAACGAACACGCTCCGGGGACTGATTACAAACGAGGTGCCGCGTGCATGATCACGGGGGTCCCCAGCTGCGGGACTCCCGCGATCAGGCATCTTATCCCCTATCCTTTGGATAGGGGATAAGATATGTAAGCACCAGAGTAGCCCTTTAAGCACCCAATCAGATGCCACTTCTCACTTTTCCCAATCCCTCTAAAAAGTAAAGTTAGCCAGCCACCTGATTGTTTCCAATGTCTCCTCCAATACTGCATTGCCCTACTATTGCTAAATCCCATTACCTGTAGATAGATTTTGTTAATAACTATTATGAAAATGGGTAAATAATTATTAAATAAGTTGGACTGTCCCATAATATTTCTATTTCAATACATTGAATAGGCCCTGTTCTACTTATCTTTTCCACTTTATTGCTGAACTTCCCAAACCAAAAAATATACACTAACAATGGAATTCAGGCAAGATATTTTATTCTATTATCTTTGACAAAGAACAAATGTGTACATGCCCAGAAGCATTTTTTCTATCCTATATACACGTTACTACCTACTATTAACTTAATTTGGGCCTGACAACTCCACATCATAGACCACAGTCTTAAGCTTTTCTATACTTTTATGACATTTTTAGCTTTCTTGCCTGCAGGAATGTTCCATCATTACGGCTATTAATCAGTTTAATATCTTATCACCAAGTGTGGACTACTTTGAAACTAACTTATCACCGACTGAAATAGGTTATTTTGTTCTTTGAAGTAATGTTATACTTTATAACAGTTGCCATTAATAAAATGAACAGTGTCTATTTGGAATTAATGAAGACAGAAAGACAGACAGTAATTTTTTTAGTGTTTTCCACTGGCAGAGAATACATCACACTTTACATTTTCAATCACAATGAAAGATGTGCTCATACAGGTCTCTACAAAGCATAACTCCTTTTTTTTTTTTTAGGAGAATGAGACCCCTCTGCTCATCATCATTGTTCACAATAGTCTAGTCACATCAATGTTAATGTACTCAAGTCATGCTTATATATTAGTCTCCAAATTCCATAGAAAATAATTTTCAGGTCCATAGATAATTTCCTGACCATTACGTACCAGATGAGGTGCTGTCCCTTTTTTATGTTTAAGTTTTATCAAACGGTAGTTTAACATAAACAAAAAAAACTAAAAATTAACAGCAGAAGATCATATACATTAAGTATGGGAACACAACCATGGGCGTCAAGCATTTGCACAATAGAAAAGAAAACAAAAAAATCAAAGGTGGCATCCGTGGTTAACCCTTAGAGGACAATGGAAGTAAAGGTATGCCCTTTAGTGGTGTTGTTGACTCTATGCCTCCATGGGCATAATTACAACCATAGAAACAGTTATGGGGCCCAACAGTTGAGGGGGCCCACTCAGTTGCAAGATCATTTCTTTTTTGGGAACAAGTTGATAGCTTTCTGTTATCTAGCACTTCCATACAAGTTCTCTGGTATATGGCACCATACCTTAACTTTTTACTCTTTAACGGCTGTTTCCGTTTCCTATTTTCAGGTGGTGGAGGATCATTTTATTTCGCTATGGGGCTATATGAAGTCTAATTATGCCCCTGCATGCCTTAATGAATCAGAATGTATATTAGCAGAACTTATATGACTTACCTTATATTAGTTTTTTTGTTTTAATAGTATAACTGATACTGTTCCGCGTTACTTGAATCAATGTCATTCTAAAGAATTGTTGTTTAGATAATAAATGGTAAGGCCTGCGCAGCTGGCCTGTAATTGTGGGAGGAGCGGGATGACCATAAGAACCCACGGCGTTCCCCCTCTCATGGCGCCGTGGGTTCTTCGCTGTGTCAGTTGACTCTGCATCAGCTGACCGGAAGTAGTCAGACGTCCCGTTTGCGCTCGGAACTTCGCTGGTGAGTAGCCGGGGACGCCGGGGGATGTGCCGTCAGGCTGCCTGGTCGCGCAGTGACAGGTGGACAGCCCGGCTTCCCCCCAGTCTTCCCCCGCCATATTACTGTGATAACTATATTATACGGGGTGCGGACGTGGTTTTGTGGCAGCAGGGGTCACCTACCCGCCCCATGCCAGATGGCTGGGCTTCACACTTCCCTGCTCCTGTCAGCTGCCCACCGTGCCCTTACTGTGTTCTCCCCCCCTCATCTCCTGCACCTGCATCTCCCGCACAGCGTAACTTGCCTCAGCGCTACACAGCCAGAAAAAAAAATACAAATAAAAAATAAGAGACAAACACAATTTCTGCAGGGGGGTGGGGGGTTGATTCCCGGGCCGCCCGGGGTGTCCATGACAGTTGCCTTGCAGGTACAGGGCAACAGGACCCCTTAGACTGCGGTGGGCACCTTGTGGTGGCGGGGGAGTTAACCCTTCGGGTCCCATTTCAGCATTTGGCCACGCCACCTTACATCTGACCACCGTCACTCTATTTACTACCTAGCGTATTTCCCTCCATCTCAAATATTACGATATATTGGCTATATCAAACGTTCACCAGCACTCACCCCAAGACCTATGTACAAGCCACAGGTAATCTGTACTTGCAAGCACTCTACACTTCGCTCATCTCCAGGTCCATTTTCTAGTCCATAACTAGCGCCTCCGCAGTCATACACTTTTTGCCATCAGCTTCGCACGGCGGTACATCCATCCACGTGTCATATACCGACGCATTCAGTCTCATGCGCCGAATCATACTCACTAATCCACAGATTTTTCAACTATCATGTACTATATGTTAGTCTTACGCCGATAGATGCTTATTCTAGTATATCTAGTATGATATTCATGAGTCTCTGTTTCATCGGGTTCTTCGCATACATCTCTACGTAGCAAACCAAGCTCCCCAGTTAGTTCGGTAGGTTAGATTCATGCACATCCATATTTCACTTTGACTATTGTTCATTGGTTGGTCATGTGTTTGCAGGTTCAAGTTATTGCCAGCCTCTTTTCTGGACCTCGGGGTCTTCTGACACTGTATTTGCTCATCTTCTTTTCAGCCATTTAGGTAAGCGCAGTGTTCTCGGACTGAATCTTTGGTGTACTTTCCGGGTTGTATAGCAGCTTTGTATAAACTTACTGTATGCAGGCGGTAGCCTTCTAGTCACTTCCCTTTCATGTGAATGTATAGCAGTTGTATAAACTTGCTTTTAGCGGCAGTAGCCTTCTAGTCACTTCCTTCATATGTGCATCTATAGTAGTTGTATAAGCTTGCTGTTAGCGGTGGTAGCCTTCTATTCACTTCCCTCATATGTGCATGCATAGCAGTTGTATAAGCTTGCTGTTAGCGGCGGTAGCCTTCTAGTCACTTCCTGCATATGTGCATTTTGTCATCAGGTGGTGTTGTGGCATATTTGATAGTTCCCCGGATATAGTTCCAAGTAAATATTCATCTCCGGCCGGGCAAGCATTTCTGATTGTTTCATCAGGCAATTTGTGATATTTGCCTCAGGTACGTAGTCAGCATGGTAACTAAGAGGCTGGGTTGGCGGTGTATGCGTTATGCTATAATAAGTTTCATTGCAGTGGTCGGATCCCGTCTAAATTCTGCTTCCTCACCCGGTTCATAAGCCATCCTCACCTATTGTCAGCGTTCACTAGGTTGGTATGGAGGTCTCTTCCCTAGTTCCCTGAAGCAGTACTAACTCTGTCTCTCCCATTTAGTTCCGTGGCCTTCTCGTCAGCTGTATCCAGTACTTAGTTCACAGGGATATAAGGTGTGTATATCTTAAGGTTAGGTGTCATACAGAACAGAGTTGGTTGTTCTAGGTCTTTAAGGTGTGTAACCTTCTCTCTAGGTTGAGTCAAGGTCACTTCCTCGGATAAGAGTTGTACTTTATTATCCAAGTAATCACCTCATGAGCCTGACACGTCTTTAGGTTGTGATTACTTGCATTGTCGGTGCACCTCTTTAACTGTGTAGTCACGTTTTCAGAATTTTATTCATGGTGCTTTGGGCTGTTATGGTACTCATATTACGTTTTCACACTTGCCACCTGGCACATTATCATCTAGGCCCAGTTAGGTATACAGTGGTTGTTATCCAACACGTCTTTGGATACTTTCCCTCTGTTCTTGTTTAGACGGTCAGGTATGTTGAAAGGTAAGGTGTGGGGTCATGGTGGTCAGCTTCATAGTTAGTTTAGTAATAGCTTGTTACAAGCAGCTTATTTAGTATTTAGAATTGTACAAGATCCTCACTGTAGAGTCCGCCGGGCACAGCAGTGAAGAAGTTTCCATGTCCACCATTCAGACTTCACTAACACAATTGCATACCATGATCAATAACCTAACTTCTGACATGAGCAACATGCAAAACAGGATGGATGCTATGGAGTCCAGAAATACGGCAGACACTTCTTCCCCGATTCCACCTCCTACTGTGCCACCATCACTAGCCAGAATTTCAGGTACGCCATCAGCCATCCCCAACATTTCTCCAGCCCATTTTATACCTGCCCATATCAGGAAGGAGATCTTGGAAGGCAAGGACATTAATCTGGCATCCTTACTTATAGCGACTCACGATTTAAACGAAAATAAGACCATAGCCTGCAGAGATGTCTCTGTAGTCCTAAAGTCCAAAGATGCCAGATTAAATAGGAAACTTACCTTATCCGAATTTGTTATGGCATTCAGCATTATTCGGGACGTCATATGTTCGGCCAAACTAGATAGAAGGGAAGAACTAGATCAGTACTTTTATAAGATCACAGAGTTAAGCCATAAATTCGGCGAGTACTCGTTCTACGAATACCACAAGTCATTTTCAGCCAAAGCCGCCGCTGCCTTAAGCCAATATAATTACAGTGTGAATTGGGCTATCATAGACACAGAGTTGTACTGTAATCACTTTTCAGGGCTCAAACCCTCGGGGTGCGCCACTTGCCATTCCTCCTCACATGCGACAGAATGGTGCGCCTCAGCCAGTTCAGAAACTCCTCCTGACACGCCCAGCACGTCCAGATCTGCCCAGGCTAGAGGTTCTAAGACGTCTGGTCTGACAGATAAGTTAGGCAGACCTGTACACTATTTAGGAAAATCACAAATTTGCAACAATTATAACTACACCTCCTGCACTTATAACCAGTGCCGTCTGCTGCATATCTGCTGTTTGCTTAAGGGCACATCCTAAGACTGCATGCAGCCAAAAAACAGAGGAGTCCTAACTAGCGGTGATGGATTTGGATCTCCTGGGGCATTTTTTGCAGGATCACCCTGACCGGCCTTATGTCCGACACCTAGTCTCGAGATGCGAGAATGGTTTCCACGTCGGCTTTGTGACCCTGCCGCAGATGACCCACGAGTGCGGTACGTCAGACCCTGACACAGTCACCAGCCTTTTACAGTCAGAATTGGATAAGGGGTTTATCATTGGTCCGTTTGTAGAATCTCCTTTTGATATATGGAGAGTTAGCCCTATAGGGTTAGCGACGGGTAAGTTCAACAATAAAAAGCGATTAATCTATGACTTGTCCGCCCCCTATTCTTCCGTGATTCTGAGTCTCAATGCTCTTATTCCTGCAGAAGAATTCGCCCTTAAGTATTCTTCTGTCGACGAGGCCATAGCCATCATACTAAGCATGGGGCGGGGAGCTTGGCTGTCCAAGGCAGATATATCAGATGCCTTTAAGCTCGTCCCGATCATGCCTCAGCAGTGGAAGTGGCATGGCGTTCGCTGGCAGAACCTATACTATTTCGCTACCAAACTTACCTTTGGTGCACGCAGCAGTCCATGGTTGTTCAACCGCTTCGCTTCTGCTCTCCAGTGGGTACTAGAAAACCGATTTGAGTGTAGTCACGTCATTCATTATCTTGACGATTTTCTGCTAATTGAGTCTCCCAATACATTCCCTCGAGACTTACAGGTTCTTCGAGCAGTTTTTGATCTACGGAAGGTCCCAGTGTCTCCCGCAAAAACGGAAGGTCCTTCCAAGGTCATCACATTCCTGGGTATTGAGCTCGATTCGCAGAAAATGGAGGCAAGACTTCCTGAAGCTAAGCTCATAAGGATTAGAACAGCGATACGTAGTCTTAGAGAGCGCCCCTGCATTTCCAAGGTTGAATTACAATCCATCCTGGGGATGCTAAATTTCGCTATGCGGATCATTCCCCACGGTCGTACATTCATTTCTTGCCTATTGTCTTTGTTACCCACAGCTTCTCAGCAGAGCAGTTTGCTGCACCTAGATCACCAAGCTTTAGCAGATTTGGCCATGTGGGAATCATTCTTGCACGACTGGAACGGCATTTCGTTCTTCATCCCCAGCGTAGGGAATGAATCACCCATGGTTTTTTCTGATGCTGCCTCTTCAACGGGTTTCGCTGCTATCTGTGGCAATCATTGGTTCGCCGGCCCTTGGCCCCCTGAGATCACCCAGATTGAAGGTTTCATGAGGAATTCGGCAGCCTTTGAACTGTACCCGATAGTGGCGGCAGCTCAGTTATGATGGCCGGCGTGGAACAAAACCAGAGTTTTGTTTGTATCCAACAATGCTGCTACCGTGGACATCCTATTGAAGGGTAGATCCAGATGCCCTATCATCATGAGCTTGGCTAGGCGGTTAGTATGGCTGTCCCTACAATATACATTTAGTTTCACATGTGCTCACATCGACGGAGTTCAGAATATTGCAGCAGTTGCCTTATCGAGGAACAACTTGTCACATTTCTTTCAGGTGATGCCAGAAGCCGACATCATAGGGGCACAAATTCCCCTGTTTCATTTGCTAGTCATGAATTGAACCAGCACCTTCGGATAGCCAAATGTTTGGTCAGTGATTCCTTATCCACAAATACACGTAGAATTTATGATGTAGCGTGGAACTCATTCTCCAAGTTCAGGTCCAAGCACGCAGAGGGCGACAAGGTTTCAGTTCCCTTCTTGTTAGCATATGATGGGTTTTGCCACACCACACGGCATTTATCCCATAATACTATTAAGAGTTATCTAGCCGGTATCCAACACCACTTCTCCTTAACCAATACCTGTAGTTACTCCATATTCTCTTCTCGCTTGGTGAAATCCGCTCTGAAAGGTATCCTTAAAGGACAAGTCTCACAGTAAAAAATTGTTCAGCTTTTAGTGCAGAAGGTAAAGTTATACAGGTTTGTAAATCACTTCCACTACCAGTGCTGCTTAGAAACAAGCTTTATCTGCATTCTTCTGTCTGACAGGAAATTCAGCTGTTCCAGGTTTTCATGACTTTCGACCCCCTATTCAGACTGTTATCAGCAGCATCCAGGGGCCGTGACGTGACAATTATCCAGAAAACCCCTGTGCTGCAGAGAGCTCCCTGTGCTCGGCCTTAGCCCCTCCCATCTGATGAATATTCACACTGTCCTCCCTCTGTTCTGCAGTGATTGGCTGAGCAGCACTGCCTATATGCCGGCTGATTCAGATCATTGTTCTCTCCCCTCTCCTTGCTAATGTTTTTACACTGATAACGGAGGAGAGGGGGGAGGGGAGGGAGCTGCCAGCGTAGACCTGTCACACTGAGCACTGGGAGAGAGGAGTGCAGGGCAGAGAAGGGGGGAGGTGGGGGAGCTTCAACTCCAGGGTCCCTCTCTCTGAGCACAGAGATTACATTTTGTTTCCTCGTGGCCACCCTGCTGTATAGGGCTATGATTGGAGCTCAGTGTTATGTGGGAGTGAGCTAGCAGAGCTGTAGGAGTGACTAACATAAGTTAGGGGTGGTAACAAGTTCTCTGCTCAGGCAGCTGAGAGCAGGAAATGTGAGCAGTGCATGCAGGGAAATGTAGTCTTTGAGATCACAGGCATAGCCACCATAACCAGGAAGTAACTGGAATTTATGAGCTGAATAGCTGGTGAATGGGGGGCGGAAAAAAAATCACAAACATGTCAGAGAGGTGGTAGGTGAATATACTATGGAATGGCTAGGTATTTTTTTTTCTTTGCTGCATGGGATATCTTCTTTAAGAAAGAAGTCCGTCGTAACCCAGTCAGACAACCGATAACAGGTGACATGTTCAGGAAGCTGTCGGACCTGTTAGATTCCTCACCATTGGGTGTTCATGATAGCCTCACGTTGAAAGCAGCCATGTATCTTGCTTATTATGGGTTCCTCAGACCGGGTGAGTGCACTGCTAGGTCCGTTAACGCACCCTTTCTTAAAATAAAACAACTGTCATATGTTTCTGACCATTTTGAACTGTCCCTCAGTCAGACTAAGACCTCTTCATCGGGTCAAACAGTGGTTGTCCGTTCTTTCCCCACTACGCACAAATGGTGCCCTGTTAAAGTCCTCCGTGAATTGTTGAATGTCTCTGCTAACTTGTCGGCTGACGATCCTTTACTCCGTTTCAGATCCAACCCACTAACTACTTCTCAATTCATCAAATATTTACGCATTTTGGTCAGGTCACTGGGAGGAGACCCGACTTCGTTATCCGGTCATTCCTTCCGTATTGGCGCAGCAAAAGCCGCTTCTAAGAACGGAGTCCCAGCCCATGTGATCAAGAAATTAGGACGTTGGAAGTCCGGGTGTTACATGCAGTATATTCCTAACTCTCGCAAAGAAATGGCTTACGCATTCCAGTCTTTAGTTATGTAATAGTGCAATAAACAAATGTTTGTTTAAATCCGGGTTTTGCCCTCTTTTTCAGGCATATTCTTTATGACGCAGTTATGGCACATTTCAGACTGTTTAGTTAAGGTAAGAGTTGGTAGATAGGTTATTGCTAGGGTCATACGCATATCAGTCATGTAGCATCGACCACAAATGGTAAGGCCTGCGCAGCTGGCCTGTAATTGTGGGAGGAGCGGGATGAGCATAAGTACCCACGGCGTTCGCCCTCTCATGGCGCCGTGGGTTCTTCGCTCCCACCTGCCCCCCCCCCCCATTTTTTATCACACTTACCACAGGGTATGCCCTCTTTTTTCAGGCATATTTTTTAAGCCGCAGTTATGGCACATTTCAGACTGCTTAGTTAAGGTAAGAGTTGGTAGATAGGTTATTGCTAGGGTCATACGCATATCAGTCATGTAGCATCGACCACAAATATATTTATTACCCAATTGCTGCTAATATATCTCCCAAATATACAAATAAACATCTATCCTCTGTATGGAAAACCATCTGCATAATGTAAGCATTGTTTACCTTTATTAGGATTACATATTTATGGAAACTTTGATCTATATGTTTAGAAACTAGAAAGTCAGACAGCAATGTAAAGCATTATTAATTTAGTAATAGTTCTGTCCTTTTTATTATTCTGCTGTCTACTTCAAAGACTCTTTTGGGCATTTTGCCTGATATATATCTCTTTACTGATAGCATAGATGTAGGACTTTTTCCGGTTGGTACAGGGGTGACTAATTTCAAAGACTTCTGACTAACTTCTGGTCACTTTGTGATTAGCAGCTCATATAATGCACAGCTGAGTGGGTCATTCTAATGCAAAATCTACAATTAGGGAACCAGCTCAGAAAGCAGATTGCCCCCGCAGGTTCAGGGATGTGATATACAGAGGAGATTTAGCTGCCATTGATTTCAAGCATTCATGAGGCGCAATCTATTCAAGTAAATAGAAGACTGTAAAACACAATTGGGATTCTCTTTTCCACATGTAAATGCATTTCAGTCACCATAAAATTATAATGCACAATAGGGATTTTTCTGTTCACTTGTGTTTAGTATGAGAATCAATCTTGGGAGTTATTACTGTCAATTAGGGATTTTAACAACCGTTTGTAACAATATCTCACATTTACATAAGGTTTTAATGATGCCTGCTCTGTTTTTGCTGTACATTTTGTAGCAATGTCAATAAATCACTTGGTTCTATGCTGATTTTTTTTTTTTTATTCTAACAATTGATCTGCACATCTGATGTTCCTATGTTTGAAACCTTGGCCTTGGTTTCTAATGTTCTGGTTCAGTGTAAGAAGACTCTATGTGGTAATGTTGTTCCATGTTTGACATGTTTACTATTTCATCAAATTTGTATTGCAGTCTGCACATAGTAAACACAGCATAACAAACAATATTAGAGAGTGAGTGAATCGAAGCTGATGAACCCATACTCGTTAAGAATTTCATGAAAAATTTGATTCGCAACAAATGCGAATATCACAGAATTTCTATTGCGCAAATCGCTTAATTAAACTCCATTTAGTGCTGTCCAGGCTCCAGGGCATCTAACATGACGGATCCACATGTCAGTTCATGGGGAAAGTAATGCTGGGAAGAAGGGAAGGTAAGAAGGGAAGTCAGGTAGGTGGGATGACCCTGAATCACATGCAGGATGCAGCCTATCAGCAGCCAGTCACCCCTGTGATGTCACAGCCCTATATTATCAGCAGCCATACTGCGGCTCGTCACTTCATTCATTACACTGCAGAGAGACAGGACAGACAGCCTGTGTGTGTGTTACACAGAAAAGCTTATTACAGCAGCGTATCACCTCCTAGTCACATCAATGTTCTGGTGGACAGAGAGCAGTGCTTTATTTTTCACTAAAAAGGATTTTTACTGCAGCCATTAACCTCCCAGTTGCTTTCTTCAGCATTTTATTACAGAGAGGGGCAGAGAGCTGTGTGTTACCTCATACATTTGAACAAGCTGCCTCAACGTCATAAACCTTAGCAGAGGAGGCAGGAATAATTTTTCAGCACAATTCTGTGTATTTGTTCCACAACAAATCTGCTGGTTAAACTAGTCTGTAGACAGTATAATACCCTGCAGTCCATTCCTAATAGTCTGTGAGAGAGTGTAATTTTGGGTTTAGTACACAGCGACTGTGTACTGCTGGTGTTGTGCAAAAATATGTATTTTTAAACTTTTTTCTGTCCTCATAAGTGCATACCACATACCTACATCTAATGAGTGTAATATTTTGTACCTGTTAATCTGTCAAGGGCTTAGATACTGTGAAAGTCCAGGCAAAAGTACTCACCGACTGATGTTGTACTCAGATACTTTTTTAAGTGTACTGTAGCGCATTTTTTTGCCCTCAAAAGTGCATACCACATACGTACATCTAAGTAGTGTACTATTTTGTACCTGCTAATCTGTCAAGGGCCTACATACTGTGAAAGGACAGCCAAAAGTAATCACCGGCTGGTTTTTTACTCAACAGCGACTGTGTGCTGCAGCATTGTTGTGTACTGCTGGTGTTGTGCAAAAATATGTTTTTTAAGCATACTGTAGCGTGATTTTCTGCCCTCATAAGTGCATACCACATATCTACATCTAATGAGTGTAATATTTTGTACCTGTTAATCTGTCAAGGGCTTAGATACTGTGAAAGTTCAGGCAAAAGTACTCACCGGCTGATGTTGTACTCAGATACTTTTTTAAGTGTACTATAGCGCATTTTTCTGCCCTCATAAGTGCATACCACATATGTACATCTAAGTAGAATACATTTTTTTACCTGTTAATCTGTCAAGGGCCTAGATATTCTGAAAGTCCAGGCAAAAGTATTCACCGGCTGGTGTTTTACCCCAGTGCTTTTTTAAGTGTACTGTAGAGCATTTTTCTGCCCTCATAAGTGCATACCACATACCTACATCTAAGTAGTGTACTATTTTGTACCTGTTAATCTGTCAAGGGCTTAGATACTGTGAAAGTCCAGGCAAAAGTACTCACAGGCTGATGTTGTACTCAGATACTTTTTTAAGTGTACTGTAGTGCATTTTTCTGCCCTCATAAGTGCATACAACATACGTACATCTAAGTATAGTACATTTTTGTACCTGTAAATTAGTGATGTCCCGAACAGTTCGTCGGCGAATAGTTCCTGACGAACATAGCTTGTTTGCGTTCGCCGCCGCGGCGAACATATGCGATGTTCAATCCGCTCCCTATTCATCATCATTGAGTAAACTTTGACCCTGTTTTTCACAGTCAGCAAACACATTCCAGCCAATCAGTAGCAGACCCTCCCACCTCCTGAACGGCATCCATTTTAGATTCATTCTGAAGCTGCATTCTTAGTGAGAGGAGGGACAGTGTAGCTGCTGCTGATTTAATGGGGAAATCAATAGCTAGGCTACTACAGTCCTGGTGTAACAGTAGTGTACATTAAAAAAAAAAATTTAAATTTGACTGTGAAATAATAGCAGTCAGTTTCCTTCACACGTGTGTGTTTCAGGGCCTGCCAGGGCACAGTGTCACACCAGTGCAACTCATATCTGGTGTAACAGTAGTGTACATTTAAAAAAAAAAAAAAAAATTTTGACTGTGAAATAATAGCAGTCAGTTTCCTTCATACGTGTGCATTTCAGGGCCTGTCAGGGCACAGTGTCACACCAGTGCAAGTCATATCTGGTGTAACAGTAGTGTACATTAAAAAAAAGAAAAAACTTATTTGACTGTGAAATAATAGCAGTCAGTTTCCTTCATACGTGTGTGTTTCAGGGCCTGCCAGGGCACAGTGTCACACTAGTGCAACTCATATCTGGTGTAACAGTAGTGTACATTTAAAAAAAAAAAACTTTTTTGACTGTGAAATAATAGCAGTCAGTTTCCTTCACACCTGTGCGTTTCAGGGCCTGCCAGGGCACAGTGTCACACCAGTGCAACTAATATCTGGTGTAACAGTAGTATACATTAAAAAAAGAATAGAAATTTGACTGTTAAATAATAGCAGTCAGTTTCCTTCACACGTGTGTTTCAGGGCCTGGCAGGGCACAGTGTCAAACCAGTGCAACTCATATCTGTTGTAACAGTAGTGTATATTTAAAAAGAAAAAAAACTTTTTTGACTGAAATAATAGCATTCAGTTTCCTTCACACATGTGCGTTTCAGGGCCTGCAAGGGCACAGTGTCACACCAGTGCAACTCATACCTGGTGTAACAGTAGTGTACATAAAAAAAAAAAAAATTGGGCTGTGAAATAATAGCAGTCAGTTTCCTTCACACGTGTGCGTTTCAGGGCCTGCCAGGGCACAGTGTCACACCAGTGCAACTCATATCTGGTGTAACAGTAGTGTACATTTGTTACCGGAGCTCTCGCGGCGTTCTCCTTTCTGCAGCGCCCCGGTCAGACCCGCTGACCGGGAGCGCTGCACTGACATTCACAATGGGGACGCGCCCGCTCGCGAATAGCATCCCAAGCCACTTACCCGTCCCGGTCCCCAGCTGTCATGTTCTGGTGCGCGCGGCTCCGCTCTCTAGGGCGCGCGCGCCAGCTCTCTAAGATTTCAAGGGCCAGTGCACCAGTGATTGGTGCCTGGCCCAATCAGTCTAATTAGCTTCCACCTGCTCCCTGTGTATATAACCTCACTTCCCCTTTCCTTCCTTGCCGGATCTTGTTGCCTTGTGCCAGAGAAAGCGTTTAGTGTTGTCCAAAGCCTGTGTTTCCAGACCTTCTGCTATTGCTATTGACTACGAACCTTGCCGCCTGCCCCGACCTTCTGCTACGTCTGACCTTGCCTCTGCCTAGTCCTTCTGTCCCACACCTTCTCAGCAGTCAGCGAGGTTGAGCCGATGCCGGTGGATACGACCTGGTTGCTACCACCGCAGCAAGACCATCCCGCTTTGCGGCGGGCTCTGGTGAAAACCAGTAGCAACCTAGAACCGGTCCACCGACACGGTCCACGCCAATCCCTCGCTGACACAGAGGATCCACATCCAGCTAGCCGAATCCTAACAACATTTGACTGCATAGAACACACTTCCCCTTACATACCAAGAGCCCTCTCCCAACAAAGGTCATTCCCCCCAACATGAATCACCAAAATCACACTAGTATGAGTTAACCTTGCGATGTCCACCGCCTCCGTCAATACCCTAGGCCCCCACATGCCCAGAATACCTCTCCAGTGAGTCACAATGTCACTGCAGCCCAAAGATCGACCACCAGGCCGACAATCGGCTCTCTTAGCCGCCCGATGGAAGTAAGAGTGAACCAGGAAATAAACATTGGCTCTCGGAGAATCTGAAAAAGAAAAAACATTACAGCAACAATTCTGGGCGAACATACCCTGCATAACAACCACACCTCCAGCACCCAATACGCTGTATTGCATCCACTGACAGGCCTGCTCTCAAAGCCTCGGTTGCAGCCTAGTACCATACTCCGCCACAGGGGCACCTACCAACCCCAAACATCGATTAAACATGACTTGAAATTTAAAACGGGTTAGGGGCGAGCCATCAGCATGCGCAAAAAAAATTGCACCAGACTCCCTGACCGCCAAAAATACCAAAACTGTCCGCACGGGGCAGGTACCCCCACCAACCGCTAAAACACGCACCCACGCGCCTTGCCCCACCTGGTCCGTCTTAGAACGCCTAACACGCAGCTGCAGCACACCGTTGGAGCACACCACATCCTCCCACAAAAAACCACCCATCCCGCTCTTAGAGGCAGGAACTAACCCCCCAATTCTCAAAGCGGAAAAAAACATAACGCAAAAAGCGGCAGAATACAAAGGCAATTCAAAAATCAAAGAACAGCCCCATTCCGTGGCATCCAAAAGCAGGCTTAACAGGGAAAATGAAACTGGCCGACGAGTTTCCTGCCGCACATGAGTGCGCTGCCAGCCTTTCAAAGCCTGCTGGATCAAGAATCGCTTGGTAACATCTTCCCAACAAAAAAGCCTAAATTAAAAACTAATGCCGGACAAGCACAATCGGGCAACTATCGCAGAAAGTAGCAGTGGCTGCAACAATACCTAATTTTTCAGGCATGTGTACATGCCTAATTTTTCTGGCCTCTGGTGCTGCACTGTGGCTTCAAAAACCGAACCAAAAAAAGGGCACATAACAGGGATTAAACTGATAGGAATAGTACTACTTAACACACAACTCCTATCTGGTGGCACATTAGATTGCACGCGCAGTGCCCCAAATTTGAAGTAGGAGGACCAAACAAGCATCTTTTTCCATCTCCTGGTTCCTAAAATCGATGCTATATACACGTCCCCTGATAGGGGACATAACAGGGATTAAACTGATAAGAATAGTACTGCTTAACACCCCACTCCTTTCTGGTGGCACATTAGATTGCACGCGCAGTGCCCCAAATTTGAAGTAGGAGGACCAACCAAGCATCTTTTTCCATCTCTCGGTTCCTAAAACCGATGCCATATACATGTCTCCTGATAGGGGATGTAACAGGGATTAAACTGATAAGAATAGTACTACTTAACACACCACTTCTATCTGGTGGCACATTAGATTGCACGCTCAGTGCCCCAAATTTGAAGTAGGAGGACAAACCAAGCATCTTTTTCCATCTCCCAGTTCCTTAAATCAATGCCATATACACGTCCCCTGATAGGGGACGTAACAGGGATTAAACTGATAGGAATAGTACTACTTAACACACCTTATAATAACGCAGAGAGAGGCAACGCAGAGAGAGGAGTCTGAAGAAGAAGAGAAGAGTCAGAGGAGGAAGGTGGCTTTGAGGAGGTGGAAGACCAAACACAGCAGGCATCCCAGGGGGCTTGTTGTCCCCTTTCAGGCACCCTTGGTGTTGTACGTGGTTGGGTGGAGGAAGAGACCTTTAATGACATCAGTGAGGACAAGGAACGAGACATGGATAGCTTGGTATCCAACCTTGTGCAAATGGGGAGTTTGCGGTTGTGCAAATGGACTGTGTGCGGTTGTTTGCGGTGTGTTAAACGGGGAGTTTGGTGTGTCACTGCGAAGCGGGCGTAACCCTTACACTACCTGATTGATACAACATCATACCTGATGTTTTAAAGCATGCTATTCCAAACAATTTAGGAATGTTAGGTGATTTATGCCCTTTATGGATTAAAACAAGACTCTGCATCAACTTGTAATTTTCCATGGGAGTTTTGCCACAGTCTAGGTGTTAGTCCCCTTGAAACAACTTTTCCATCACTGGTGTGACCAGAAAGAGTCCCTGTGGGTTTAAAAATTTGCCTGCCTATTGAAGTATGTAGCGGTTCGCCCGGTTCACCCATCCGCGAACATTTGCGGAAATTTGCGTTCGCTGTTCGAAAATTTTATGTTCGCAACATCACTACTGTTAATCTGTCAAGGGCCTAGATACTCTGACAGTCCAAGCAAAAGTAATCACCAGCTGGTGTTTTACCCCAGTGCTTTTTTAAGGGTATTGTAGAGCATTTTTCTGCCCTCATAAATGCATACCACATACCTACATCTAAGTTGTGTACTATTTTGTACCTGATAATCTGTCAAGGGCCTAGATACTGTGAAAGTCCAGGCAAAAGTAATCACCTGCTGCTGTTCTAGACAAATACTGTTTTAAGCATAGTAAAGCGTATTGTACTCCCCTCATATATGCACTAAGTATGTCAGGCAGAGAAGTGCGTATTGTACTCCCCTCATATATGCACTAAGTATGTCAGGCAGAGAAGTGCCAGGATGTGCACATAGGAGTGGCAGAGGCCTAAATTCATCAGGCAGAGGTTGCAGCAGACTAAGGGCGAGAGGCAGCAGGAGTCCCAGCAAGAGGCCTGAGCTCCCGGTATGAGCTAGCCGTCGTGTCTCGACCAGCAACCCATCTGCCTTCATGGGTTGGTTAACAGGGTTTTCCACTTCATCACAAGTGACATCTGATACCCCCAGTCAACAGTCGGTGGGTTCCTCAGACAAATCCCTTAGTTGGCATGGCCCGGAAGCAGTCCCTGTCCTCCCATTGCCTCTGTCCTATGCTGTTCCCTCCCCTAAAGAAGTATCTTATGCTGTGGGTTCAGCTCCACTATTCAGTGAGGGCAATCTAATAGAGGACAGTCAGCAGCTACTGCCCAGCCAAGAAGTGGAGGAAACATCCGCCGCTTCCCCCGCTAGGATGGCCAGTAGTGATGAGGAGAGTGACATAAGAGCAGACACTGTTGAGGAACCTGTGTAGGACATCAGTGAAGTGCAGACACTTGTTGATGATGATGAAGTAGATCGCAATTTGGAGCCAGGTGCAGAAGGGGCTTCATCATCATCAGGAGAAGAGAGTTGAAGGTTGACCGTGAGGCAGAAGCTGAGCCAGCTAGGTGGTAGAACAGTTGGCAGTCAGCATGGTGGCAGAACTGGAAATTCTGGAGCCAAACGTGCCCAGGGGAGACCACCTGCTTTGGGGAAGCCTACCTTCCCGGGAGGTAGTGGAACAGGGGTACCTGGAGACGGTGGCAGTAGCAGTCAATTAGTGCGGAATGTGAGTTGAGAAATCAGCTACTTTGCGGTGTGGCAGTTTTTCATCAAGGAGGTTAACATAGCCACATGCAAGATATGTCGGCAGAAGGTGAAGCGTGGCCAGGGTCCCAATGTTGGCACCAAGGCCATGCGTCAACATATGCTGCGCCACCATAAAGCGGCCTGGGAGAACAGTGGCTCCGATGTAATGGTCCAGCCTGCTGCATCACCCAGTGGTGCACCGCTCCCTCTTTCAGCCAGCCAAGGTTCCAGCACCTCAGCCGAAGGGAGCTGTGTGTCATACCCTCCTTCTGTTGCTCCAGATGCTCCTGCTCCTCCTACTTTTAGTCAGTCGTTCTGCCAACAATCCTTTGGCGAAGCCATGTCCAAGAGACAAAAGTATTTGCCCACTCTTCCAACGGCGCAGAAGCTGAATGTGCTCCTTTCTAAGTTGCTGGTGCTGCAGTCCCTCCCTTTTCAAGTGGTGCACCTTTCAGAGAACTGATGGCTTGTGCCGAGCTGAGGTGGAGAGTCCCAAGCCGTCAATTCTTTGCGAAGAAGGCACAATTTTATGGAAGAGAAGGTGGTCGAGTCCTTGAGCCTGTCGGTGTGTACCAAAGTGCACTGCAGCGCCGACATCTGGAGCTGTAAATATGGTCAGGGACAGTACATGTCCTTTACGGCTCACTAGGAGAATGTGGTTGTTTCACAGCCACAACACCATCTTGGACATGTCACGCCACTGCCTCTTCCATGCTCTCAGGCCATTGGTCCTGTGACAGTGTGCGACTCCGCCTCCTCATCCTCCACCGTGTCCTCAGCCTCCACTGCCCAGACAAGTATCAGTGGCCGTTCCACATACCATGTGTTATGATTCGGCAGGCTGGAGGTGGATCCTCTGTGTCAGCGAGGGATTGGCGTGGACCGTACCGGTGGACCGGTTCTAAATTGCTACTGGTATTCACCAGAGCCCACTGCAAAGCGGGATGGTCCTGCTGCGGCGGTAGCAACCAGGTCATATCCACCGGTAACGGCTCAACCTCTCTGACTGCTGAGAGTGGCGTGTGACAGAAGGACTAGACAGAGGCGAGGTCAGACGTAGCAGAAGGTCAAGGCAGGCGGCAAGGTTCGTAGTCAAGGGTAATGGTAGAAGGTCTGGTAACACTGGTAAGGCAATCACAGAAACGCTTTCACTGGCACAAGGGCCACAAGATCCGGCAATGCAGGGAAGGGGAAGTGAGGTAATATAGGCCTGGAGCAGGTGAGCTAATTACACTGATTGGGCCAGGCACCAATTAGCGGTGCACTGGCCCTTTAAATCTTAGAGAGCTGGCGCGCGCGCATCCTAGAGAGCGGAGCCACGCACGCCAGGACGTCACAGCCGGGGACCGGGACAGGTAAGTAGATTGGGATGCGATCCTCGAGCGGGCACGTCCCGCTATGCGAATCCCATCCCCGCCGGCAGTGTCAGTGCAGCGCTCCTGGTCAGCGGGTCTGACCGGGGCGCTGCAGAGAGGAGAACGCAGCGAGCGCTCCGGGGAGGAGCAGGGACCCGGAGCGCTCTGCGTAACATTACCCCCCCCCCCCTTAGGTCTCCCCCTCTTTTTGTCTGCTTGTCCCTTCATACGAGGCGAGGCCATTGGGAGCGACTCTTGAGTTTCCTTCCGGATGATAAAGAAGTCCTGGGTAACTTCATCAACGGCAGGCAATCCAGAAGAAGTGGGAATGGGGAGGGAGGGGCAGAGGGTGAAGCTTGCCATGGGGCAGAGTGTTACCAGGAAGGGGGCTATGAGGGGCAAAATCTCAGCTTGCCTTTTGCCGAAAATATCCTGGTAAGCCTTGGGAGGGGCTGGTATGGGTGGAACCTCAGGAGTTAGACAAGTGGGAGCAGATGTGAAGCATCATTTGTGACAAGAAGGACCCCAATTTTTGATCTCCCCGGTGGTCCAGTCAAGGGTAGGAGAATGACGTTGGAGCCATGGCAGACCGAGGAGGACTTCAGAGGTGCAGTTGGGCAGAACAAAAAATAAAAAATTTTCATGATGCAGTCCAATGCTCATAAGCAGGGGTTCTGTGCGGTAACGCACAGTGCAGTCCAATTTTACTCCGTTGACAGAAGAAATGTAGAGCGGCTTGACGAGACGGGTCACTGGGATGCTGAACCTATTAACGAAAGAGGCCAAAATAAAATTTCCTGCAGAACCAGAGTCCAAGAAGGCCCCAGCTGAGAAGGAGGAGTTGGCAGAAGGAGAAATCCGCACGGGCACAGTGAGACGTGGAGAAGCAGACTTCACACCAAGAGACACCACTCCCACGTGAGCTGGGTGTGTGCATGCATTTCCCAGACGCGGAGGACGAATATGGCAGTCCACTAGGAAATGTTCGGTACTAGCGCAGTACAGGCATAAATTTTTATTTCTGTGACGAGACCTCTCTTCATAGGTCAGGCGAGACGGATCCACTTGCATAGTCTCCTCGTCGGGAGGCACAGGGGTAGATTGCAAAGGATTCCGGGAGAGAGGTGCCCAGAGATCAAGGTCCTTTTCCTGGCGGAGCTCCTGGTGTCTTTCAGAAAAACGCATGTCGATGCGGGTGGCCAAATGGATAAGTTCAGACAGGTTAGCAGGAATTTCTCGTGCGGCCAGTACATTTTTGATGTTGCTGGATGAGCCTTTCTTGAAGGTCGCGCAGAGGGCCTCGTTGTTCCAGGCTAGCTCAGAGGCGAAGGTACGAAACTGGATGGCGTATTCGCCTACAGAAGAACTTCCTTGGACTAGGTTCAGCAAAGCAGACTCGGCAGAGGAGGCCCGGGCTGGCTCCTCGAAGACACTACGGACTTCAGCGAAGAAGGACTGGACAGTGGCTGTGGCAGGATCATTGTGGTCCCAGAGCGGTGTGGCCCAAGAAAAGGCCTTTCCAGACAGAAGACTAACTACGAAAGCCACCTTAGACCGTTCTGTGGGAAATTAGCCCTACAACATCTCCAAGTGTAGGCAACATTGAGACAGGAAACCACGGCAGAGTTTAGAGTCCCCATCAAATTTGTCCAGCAGAGACAAGCGGAGGCTAGGAGCGGCCACTCGCTGCGGAGGAGGTGCAGGAGCTGGCGGAGGAGATGGTTGCTGCTGTAGAGGCAGAAGCTGCTGTAGCATGGCGGACAACTGTGACAGCTGTTGTCCTTGTTGGGCGACCACGGTGGCGAGGTCAGCGAGACTTGGCAGTGGCACCTCAGCGGGATCCATGGCCGGATCTACTGTTATGATTCGGCAGGCTGGAGGTGGATCCTCTGTGTCAGCGAGGGATTGGCGTGGACCGGTTCTAAATTGCTACTGGTATTCACCAGAGCCCGCCGCAAAGCGGGATGGTCTTGCTGCGGCGGTAGCAACCAGGTCTTATCCACCGGTAACGGCTCAACCTCGCTGACTGCTGAGAGTGGCGTGGGACAGAAGGACTAGACAGAGGCGAGGTCAGACGTAGCAGAAGATCAAGGCAGGCGGCAAGGTTCGTAGTCAAGGGTAATGGTAGAAGGTCTGATAACACTGGTAAGGCAATCACAGAAACACTTTCACTGGCACAAGGGCAACAAGATCCGGCAATGCAGGGAAGGGGAAGTGAGGTAATATAGGCCTGGAGCAGGTGAGCTAATTACACTGATTGGGCCAGGCACCAATTAGCGGTGCACTGGCCCTTTAAATCTTAGAAAGCTGGCACGCGCGCGTCCTGGAGAGCGGAGCCACGCGCGCCAGGACGTGACAGCCAGGGACCGGGACAGGTAAGTAGATTGGGATGCGATTCGCCAGCGGGCGCGTCACGCTATGCGAATCGCATCTCCGCCGGCAGTGTCAGTGCAGCGCTCCTGGTCAGCGGGTCTGACCGGGGTGCGGCAGAGAGGAGAACGCCGCGAGCGCTCCGGGGAGGAGCAGGGACCCGGAGCGCTCGGCGTAACACCATGTGTGCAGGGCACGGCGGTGTCACGCTGTTCTTCACATGGTTTGCGTTGGCGAACAAAGTCACACAGGGGAGGAACTGCTAAAAGTCATTCGTAAAGAAATCGGAGCATGGCTTACTCCAAAATAACTGGAAATGGGAACCATGGTGACTGACAACGGGAATAACATCTTGCATGTGTTGCGACTGTGAAGGCTGTGTCATGCCCCCATGCATGGCACACGTTTTCAATCTGGTTGTGAAGTGGTTCCTGAAGTGTTCCCCCCTCCCATTTACAAGACATCCTAACAATGGGAAGGAAACTTTGCATGCACTTCAGCCACTCGTACAACGCAAAGCACACCCTCCTTGAGCTGCAGCGTCAGAAAGGTATCCCCCAACATTGTCTGATTTGTGACATTACCACACGTTGGAATTCCACCCTCCATATGTTGGACCGACTGTACAAACTGAGAAAAACCATCGCTGATTTCTTGATGATCCAAGCGGATAGGGGTACTCTCCTCTTCAATGTGAAATAAAATCAAGGGCAGTGCAGCTCAATCAATAACTAGCCTGAGGTTAACTGGTAAGGTCTGATTACCCCAAGACCAATAAATATATAGATAAATATAATGAAGAAATTATATGACCAGTCCTCAAGGATAGTGAAATAAGAAAAAATAAGTGAAAAGGAGAAAAAGCAAAAAGGAAGAAGCAAAAAGATGGAGATAAAAGATATAGACAAATTAACAGATGGTAGATCACAAATAAAAGTAAGAGATAAATGGAAATGAAACTGATAATGACTACAGTAATCCTATCTTGATTATTGTAATAATAAAAATACCTGCAAAATATAACTTAAACAATCATGTGCATTTATTGAGTAAAAATTATATTAAAACACCTGGGCAAGGCCCTTGCCCAGGTATTAGAAAAAATGTGCTTATTAAAGATAAATAAATAAAAAAATGATAGATTGCCAACCTTCTTATAAAAATAATTATGTAAATGTTCATAAAATATTTTGTATCAGATAGCAGCCAATGACCAAAGTCAATATAATAGTTCTAATCTAGTTTAGCAGCCACAGTAGTTAGAATTGTTCATCACATGAAGCCAATGTACTGTATTGGCAACAAAGTAGATACAAAGTGTCTGTTAAATGTAGCAGATGAGCGATACAGTTATAACTTCCGCTTTACTTCAAAGAGAGCCGTTTAGTGTAAATAAGAATGATAACAGTATTAGGACATTCAGAGTGGTACCTTGTTTGCAGTCTTCACCGTATTGCACGGCAGCTGACCGTCTCCGGAGCGGCAGACTCCTAGAGACTGTAATGAATCAGCACCCGCATGGACTAAAACGAGGGCAACCACCAACCTCACATGGGTGTAGGGGTTCCTCCGGGAAGGCGTTTGTGAAGGTACGTTGGTCCCAAATGATGAGATGTTGTCCTCTGTAATGCAGAGAGCCGGCATCCAATATGAAGCGGTGGGTGAATGGAGTTTTGCTGGGCATTATTCGCCCATCGGCCTAAGGAGCAGCAATCAGCTGTAAGCCGGGGTCCTCGTGGTGTGAATTGCGCGCTATTCAATAGTGGGCCACGGGTCTGGGTACTGCAGTGCTGGCAAGGCGGTATCGGCTGACTCAGTGGCTTATGTAAACAAAAGATGGTTGTGGCAATACTCAATCTTTAATTGCCACAACCATCATCCGTCCTTTTGCAGGTCTTACTCGGGGGGCCCCTCTGCGCTCACCTTCCACTGCCATGGCTGCTGGGGAGGGGTGGGGGGGCCGGAGCAGTCGCTGATGAGTACCTTTCTTCACCTGCATAGTGAAGCAACTCATCAGCAGCAGGTAGACCTGGAGGAAGACCTGAACAAGCAGGTGCTGGCATACCTTGATATGCCCATGCCAACACACCTTGAAGATCCACTGGACTTCTGGGCAGCCAAACTTGATTTGTGGCCGCAACTAGCAAAGTTTGGCCTGGAAAATCTGTCCTGCCCAGCCAGTAGTGTGCCATCAGAGCAGGTGTTTAGTGCATATGGGGCCGCAGTCACTCCAAGTAGAACTCAACTCAACTGTCCATGAAAAATGTGGAGAGACTGACCTTTGTGAAGATGAATCAGGAATGGGTCAGCCAGGATTTCCAACCACCAATGTCTGATGCATCAGAGTAGATTGACCATGGTGCCACACCAACACTTTACAAATATGGATAGTGCCAAACAGATTTAGGGCACTGTTCCCCAGTTACAAACATTCCTCCCCATCAGACTTTTTTTTCACCCACATTCGTCATTGGGTACTGGTATTGTTACCACCACACCACTCTATCACTTTCAGGACTCCTGATGCTGCTGCTCCCACCTCCAGGCTGTGCCATTCAGCCACTATATGGTCTCCTCATGCTTCAGCCACCTCCAGGCTAGTGTTGAGCGCAAATATTCGCAATTCGCGCTACATCCACGAATATGGCGAATATAGTGCTATATATACGTAATTTCAAATATTCGTAATGTTTTTTTCCCCGCAGAACACATCACAGTGAATTAATCTTTCCCGGCTTCCAGCTTGTGGTCTAAAGAAGGCTCCTATACTATTTACTGTATTAGACTGGAGAGCGAATATTGGCGAATATGAGAAAATGTGAATATTGGCGAATAGCATATTTGCGAATATGGTCATTAAAATTATGTAGGTAGATAGTGACAATATTTGCGAATATGACATGACAATATTCAAAATGAAAAATGTCATAGACCCATTATCTTTAGACGAAGAGTAGACCAAGAATTAGGAGACAGATGGATAGATAAGATACATAGAAAGATAGATATCCATAGGAAAGGATCGCAGCACACAAAAAGTGTTCAGTAAAGTGCAGTTTTTATTCCATCCTCAGAGAACAAGTGCGACGATTCTGTGGCCTCACGCCGCCTTTTTCAAGCAACATTGGTCATTTAAATAGGTAGATAGTTAGATAGGTAGATAGACCACTATATGGTCTCCTCATGCTTCAGCCACCTCCAGGCTGTGCCATTCAGACACTATATGTTCTCCTCATGCTGCCACAAACTCCAGGCTGTGCCATTCAGCTGCTATGTGGTCTCGTCCTGCTTCAGCCACCTTCAGACTGTGCCATTCAGAAACTATATGGTCTCCTCGTGCTTCAGCCACCTACAGGCTGTGCAATGCAGCCACTATATGGTCTCCTCATGCTTCAGCCACCTCCAGGCTGTGCAATTCACCCACTATATGGTCTCCTCATGCTTCAGCCACCTCCAGGCTGTGCCATTCAGACACTATATGTTCTCCTCATGCTGCCACAAACTCCAGGCTGTGCCATTCAGCCGCTATGTGGTCTCGTCGTGCTTCAGCCACCTTCAGACTATGCCATTCAGAAACTATATGGTCTCCTCATGCTTCAGCCACCTATAGGCTGTGCAATGCAGCCACTATATAGTCTCATCATTCTTCCACCACCTCCAGGCTGTGCCATTTAGCCACTATATGGTCTTCTCATGCTTCAGCCACCTCCAGGCTATGCAATTCAGCCACTATATGGTCTCCTAATGCTTCAGCCACCTCCAGCCTGTGCCATTCAGACACTATATGGTCTCCTAATGCTACAGCCACCTCCAGACTGTGCCATTCAGCCACTATATGGTCTCCTCATGCTGCCACAAACTCAAGCCTGTGCCATTCAGCCACTATAGCAGTGAAGGCGAACCTATGGCACATACATATACATAATGCATAAATACAAACTTCATACATATATAATACATTCATCATACATAATATATACATATGCACATCATACATAATACATACCCAAATCCATAATATATACATACACACATCATAAATACATAATAAATACATACATAATACATACCACACATACATTACACCTCCCCTTCCTGTCCGCGGTCGCCTTACCCCCAGTTTGTGTATGTATGTTATGTATGTAGGATGTGTGTATGTATGATGTGTATATGTATATATTATGGATTTGTGTATGTATTATGTATGATGTGCATATGTATGATGTATGTATTATATATGTATGATGTTTGTATGTATGCATATAGTATGTATTTATGCATTATGTATGTATGTTGTGTGTGTGTGTGTGTGTATATAGATATATATGTATGATGTGTGCATGTATGTATGACTTATGTATACATTTATTATGAATCAGAACAAAAGATAAAAGAAAGTTGCTTCCGGCTCTTCCAAGGATAACAGTGCATGTAGTATTAAAACATCAAACCTTTAATCTGTATGCATTAAAAATAGAAAAAGGTGAACATCATAAAAGAAAAGTGAAACTCCAGTGCGTTTCAAGCTAAACTACATTTAGCTCAAAAAGTGTTGGAGTTTCACTTCTCTTTTATGATTGATATCCACCTTTTTCTATTTTTAATGCATACAGATTAAAGGTTTGATGTTTTAATACTACAAGCACCTTGAAAGAGGCAACTTTCTTTTTTCCTTTGTTCTGATACATGGGACATGGCCCATTCTGTGCAGTCCATGCTCTTCGACCAGCAAATATACTAAAAACTACTACAGCACCTAGCATCTAATTTTTATTTCTATACATTTTTTATATATTATGTATGTATTATGTATGTATTTTATATTATGTATGTATTATGTACCCCATCCCCCCCACACCCACATAAGCACAGCAGACCCCCACACAGCACCCATAGCACCCCTCAAACACACACACATACACACACAGCACCTCACACACACAGCACCCCTCAAACACAGCACCTAACACACACAGCACCCCTCAAACACACACACAATCTTTCCAACACACAGCACCTCAGACACACAGCACCCCTCAAACACACATCACCTCACACATAACACCCCTCAAACACAGTACCCCTCAAACACAGCACCTCACACACAGCACCCCACAGACAAACACACAGCACCCCTCAAACAGCACCTCACACACACAGCACCCCTCAGACAAATACACAACACCCCTCAAACACACATCACCTCTCGAACACAGCACCTCTCACACACAGCACAAACAGACAAACACACAGCACCCCACAGATAAACACATCACGCCACACACATCAGAATTCTGATTTAATTGCTTTGCTGGCACTTTGAGGGAAAAAAAAGTTGGCGTGCATTGCAGTTTGGGCACTCAGGCTCAAAAAGGTTCACCATCACTGCACTATAGGGTCTCTCCTCATGCTTCAGCTACCTCCAGGCTGTGTCATTCAGACACTATATGGTCTCCTCATGCTGCCACAAACTCCAGTCTGTGCAATTCAGCCACTATATGGTTTCCTCATGCTTCAGCCACTTCCAGGCTAGTGTTAAGCGCAAATATTAGCAATTCGCGCTATATGTCCGTGAATATAGTGAATATAGCGCTATATATTTGTAATTACAAATATTTGTAATTTTTTTTTCCCACAGAACACATCACAGTGATTTCATCCCTCCCTGCTTCCAGCATGTGGTCTAAAGAACACTCCTATACTATATACTGTATTAGACTGGAGAGTGAATATTCGCGAATATGAGATTATGTGAATATTGGCAAATATCATATTCGCAAATATGGTCATTAAAATTAGGTAGGTATATAGATAGTGAAGATATTTGCGAATATGACATGACAATATTCAAAATGAAAAATGTCATAGACCCATTATCACTTCTGTATAGACCAAGAATAGACCAAGAATTAGGAGATCCATAGATAGATAAGATAGATAAGATACATAGATAGATAGATATCCATAGCAAAGGATCGCAGCATACAAAAAGTCTTCAGTAAAGTGCAGTGTTTATTCCATCCTCAGAGAACAAGTGCGACGTTTCTGCGGCCTCACGCCGCCTTTTTCAAGCAACATTGGTCATTTAGATAGATAGATAGGTAGATAGTTATCTGCATACGCACATGCGCTTTTACGCAAATCGAAAAATAACCGCGAATATGTTGAATATGCGAATTACGCTAATATAGGATGAATATTCGTCCATATATTCTCAAAATATTGCAAATTCGAATATGGCATATGCTGCTCATGACTACTCCAGGCTGTGCCATTCAGCCACTATATGGTCTCCTCATGCTTCAGACACCTCCAGGCTGTGCCATTCAGACACTATATGGTCTCCTCATGCTTCAGACACCTCCAGGCTATACGATTCAGACACTATATGGTCTCCTCATGCTGCCACAAACTCGAGGCGGTGCCATCCAGCCACTATATTGTCTCCTCATGCTTCAGCCACCTCCAGGCTGTGCAATTCAGCCACTATATGGTCTCCTCATGCTTCAGCCACCTCCAAGCTGTGCTGTTTAGATGCTATATGGTCTCTTCATGCTTCAGCCACCTCCAGGCTGTGCCATTCAGCCACTATATGGTCTCCTCATGCTTCAGCCACCTCCAGGCTGTGCCATTCTGACACTATATGTTCTCCTCATTCTGCCACAAACTCCAGTATGTGCCATTCAGCCACTATATGGTCTCATCATGCTTCAGCCACCTTCAGACTGTGCCATTCAGAAACAATATGGTCTCCTCGTGCTTCAGCCACCTCCAGGCTTTGCCATTTAGCCACTATATGGTCTCCTCATGCTTCAGCCACCTCCAGGCTGTGCAATTCTGCCACTATATGGTCTCCTCACGCTTCAGCCACTTCCAGGCTGTGCCATTCAGACACTATATGGTCTCCTCATGCTGCCACAAACTCCAGGCTGTGCCATTCAGCAGCTATATTGCCTCCTCATATTGATGCCACCTCCAGGCTCTGTCATTGTGCCACCTTGTGACATATGTCTCCTTGTTAGATTTGGTCCTTTGTAACCACATGTCGTGGCCCGGGACACTAAAACTTGGGAGTGTTAGCTAAAATTTCAATTTCAAAATCCTAAATTTCCATTTCAAAATTTTAAATGTCAAAATCATAAATTTCAATGGCTGTGCCATTCAGACACTATATGGCCTCCTCATTCTTTAGCCACCTCCAGGCTGTGCCATTCAGACACTATATGGTCTCCTCATGCTTTCGCCACCTCCAGGCTTTGTCATTCAGCCACTATATGGTTTACTGATGCTGATGGGCCTGGGACATTACCTACAAATATTTTATGGGAGCATTAGCTAACATAATTCTTCAATTTAAATTTTAAAATTCATCTTTTTATCTAAGGGATTGTGAAGCCCTAGTGTCTACTCATGCTGCTGCCTTCTCCAGTTTGTGTAATTCAGCAACTATATGGTTAATGAGGCTGCTGGGCCTGGTACATTACCTTAAATTCAAATTTTACGCTGTGTCATTCTGCCAGATTATGGTCTCCTCATGCTGCTGCCACCTTTAGGCTCTGTCATTGTGTAGCCATGTGACTACCTGTTAGATTGGGTTTTGTAGTCATACAGTATTAGTTCAAAGTAAACACTGGTACATTAAACTTTGGAATCTTATATAAATCTTAAATAAAAAAAAAAAATCTATGTAATCTTTTCAAGACTGAGGCCCTATGGTCGTCAATGTCATATTACCTGTGGAATTATCACAAGAATACATCCAATAATAATGAGCAATAACAATGAACCATAACTGATTAAATGAAACATTCACACTTTCATAGTCAGAGGGGCGCTGAGAGGCAGGGGCTGGAACAGGTGGTATCTCGCCTGGCGGAGGACCGCCAGCTCGATGCTCACCAGAATGGGTACTCAAAAAATGTAAATAAATTAAAATTAAATTAAATTAAAATGACATGAAAAAATCTCTTTATTCTCTTCAATTTAACACCATATGGTCTCCCAGCTGCAACAGTGATTCTAATAGCAATGCCTGTAATCTGCATGTCATACTGAATAACAGTATTATTTCACAGCACACTTCCTATGCATGTTACAACAAAGTAAACACCCCTATTGAGGCTCTCTGTAGGCCAGAAATAGCCGTTTTTAATACAGATTCGCCACAAATAAATTCGACCCGAAACAAATTTTTCGGAAAATTCGGCAAATCGGTAAAATCAAATTTTTCACAAGTTCGCTCATCTCTAAACAATACAATGACATGTGTAAAAAGCCCATTGATGAAGATTAAAATGCATGCTCACCTTCAAAGAACTCCTCGGAGCTACAAATTATACATTTTGGATGCTTGAAATACAATCGGGACCTTAGGAACTAAATGCATATATATTTATTTTGGAGTTTTCTTGGAGTAAAAAAAAATGATTTTGTACTTTTGTCCTTCAAAAAATCCACAAAGACTTATTTCAAATGAAAATTTAATCTGAATGAGTCCGATGTTCATTGGCAATCTTTAGACAATCCTGGACATGTGATTTTTTGAACAAGGGGACCCTGCAGGCATTGCAGGATTTCAGTTCTTCATAGTGTGTTACCAATTGTTTTTTTTTTGCTAACTATGGTCCCAGCTGCCTTGACATAATTGACAAGATCTTCCTGTGATGAAATCTTGCATGGAACACCCAACTAAGGGAGATGAACAGTTTTTTTTTTCTTTCTTCCTTACGTGAATAATTGCACGTAAGGAAGAAATCCTTGGACATCCTTGGAAATCCTTGGACAGCTCTTTGGTCTTTGCCATGGTGGAGTGTTTGTAATCTGATTGTTTGATTGTGTCTGTGGACAGGTGTCTTTTATGCAGGCAACAAGCTGAGATTAGGAGCACCCCCTTTAAGAAAGAGTTATCTGTTTATCTGCTGATTGATAAGGGATCCCTAAGTAAAATGCAGATCCATTCATTACTTATCTGAAATTAGTTTTTCTGGATTTTTTTGTTGTTTTTCTGTCTCTCACTGTGCAAATTAACCTCCCAGTAAAATTATAGACTGATAAAACAAAATCAGCAGGTGATCAAAACAATGTTCTTTACGTTATGCAGAGTTTCCCTATTGCTAACCAATTTCAGTTTCACACAGGCATAATACAGCCTCATTTTTGCATCTGTATTTTCGTCATAAGTCCTGTAGAGGGAATATGTAGCTATGTAACTAAGAAATTATAAAACCTAAAGAAATATTATCAAATTCATATTTGCCTTAATGATCAGTGATCAAAATGTACGTCGGCTGCTGGTTTCTCATTTGTGACATAAATGTTCATCATGATGATTTTTCAGGTGCTGTCAAAGCACAAAAGGATCAATGGCAGAAACAGCAGAATAATGGAAACATATATTTTTTTTTTAAAGGTAGTAAAACAAAAAATATATCAATTTGGTATCATTGTAATTGTACTTAACAGCAGAATAAATTTAACCTGTCATTTTCTGTGAGGAAAAATTAACACATTAATACATTTGTAAAAATTTAAGTTAGAGTACCATTTACAACCATATAAATACATTTTTTTTTGTGTTTGCTTCTTTATCTCCCTGTCACTTTGTGTTAATTCACTAAGATGGTCTATTATCTTAAGATTTTTTTTATATAAATAGTTAATGGAATTTAAATGAGAATGCTTGCCTTGTTGCTCTGGATAAGTAGTTGAAATTAAATGTTTTGAATCACTGTCTTGGAAAAGTCTGAGCACGTAGGGCCATTGTTTACTGAATTCTCATTCTTTGGACAAATAAGCATGTTCTGGTTACCCTGGGGTTGACATATTAGTTCTCAAAAGTAGATGTATTTTACAATAATCTAAAATGTTTTATGGACAAAATTGGGAAACTCGAATTTTAAGATGCAATATTTTGAAATATTACTGGTGATAAATCATGTTTACAAACACTTATTGCTTAGTGCTTACCTAAAGAAATGTGTTTCTGTGCTTGGTGTTCCTGAGCGCACATGTAAGGGGTGCACACAGTCCACAGCTATTGTAGCATGTGAAAGAGCTGAGTTATGTTTTCTGTCCGGTTTAGAGAATGTTTGTCACTTCAAACAAACCTCATTTAATACTGTTGTTAATACTACAATAGAGGTTGTTGCTATTGTTATTTTCATACTATAAGATAAAGAGTAAAATGCAAAGTGACTCCAAACAGCGCACCGACAGTCTAACAATTTTGTTACACCGTTTATCCAAAACACAAAGGGGGAAATATTCAAAGATTTTTCATATTAGGGCTCTTTTTTTGAGCCTAAAAAGTGTTAACTGTGTCTCATTTTCAGAAGTGTGTTTGGTCTTCTGAAAATTTGGGGCAAATAGTACATCACTTAATACCAGGTATACTTTGTGTTATCTGTGACACTTTTGTGCACCAAAAAATTGTGGTAAACCTTTGAAAATAGGGTGTTAATAGCATAAAAGCCTAACCAAGCCCCTTTTTAAAAATTGTTTAACAGAGCACTAACTCAGGTGCTAAATATCAGCAGCAATCAAAATGATGTGATAATAATGGGGGACTTTAACTATCCTAATATAAACTGGAAGACTGAGACCTGTGAATCTCATGATGGAAACAGGTTTCTGACTATAGCTAAAGACAATTATCTGTCCCTAATGGTGCAGGGCCCGACAAGCGGGGGCGCCTAACTGGACTTAATATTAACCAACAGACCTGACAGAGTAACTAATGTGCAAGTAGAAGGACATAGGAAATAGTGATCATAATATCATACATTATAACTTGCTCTTCAATAAGGGAATCTCGCGAAGGGCCACAAAAACAATGAACTTTAGGAAGACAAAGTTTGATCAACTCAGAGAAGCCCTTAACAATATAAAATGGGATAATGTCCTCAAAAACAAGAATACTCGCACTAAATGGTAGGCTTTTAAAAATATCTTAAACTCTCACTGTAAGATATATAAACCTTATTGGAACAAAGGGTCAGGAATAAAAGAAAACCAATTTGTATGATTAAAAATGTTAAGGGGGCAATAAATGACAAAAATAAAGCATTTAAACTACTAAAACAGGACGGCAGTAAAGTAGCATTAAAAAGCTATAGAGAAAAATGTAAATTATGTAAAAAACTGATAAAGGCCAGAAAAATAGAGACAGAAAGACTCATTGCCAAAGACAGTAAAACTAACCCCAAAATGTTCTTTAACTGTACAAATAGCAAAAAGTTCAAAAATGAAAGTGTTGGCCCTTTAAAAAATGATGAGGAAGAAATTATAGATGGGGATTAGGAAAAAGCAAATATATTAAAAAATTCTTCTCCACGGTACTCACCAAGGAAAATTTAATTCCAGGGGAAATACAGCAAGATAAGGTAAACTCCCCAGTACAGGTCACCTGTCTAACCCAGGAAGAAGTACAGTGCCGCCTACAAAAAATCTAAATAGACAAATCACCAGGTCCAGATGGCATTCACCACTGTGTTCTAAAGGAATTAAGTAATGTAATAGACAGACCCTTATTTTTAATATTCAAGGATTATAGTGACAGGAAAGGTTCCCCAGGACTATCTTCAAGTATCTTGAGAAAAATAAATCCAACCAAGAGACGCAGCACTCCAGGGATCAGCAAACATGTATTTATTCCATTATATGAAGTCAATGAGCAACTTTCTGCTGTTTATGGAGCCATTTTCAATTTGCTTGTTGACTTAATATGATGGAATAAATACATGTTTGCTGATCCCTGGAGTGGTTGGATATATCTGGGAGGAACCTTGATCTGGTTTTCTGGTCGCTGGCACCCACTGTACCTTAATATTTTTTTCCGGATAGTGCTGCATATTTGGTTTTTCTACTTGATAAAAATAAATGTATGACTCCATATCAGCATGGCTTTATGAGGGATTGGTCCTGTCAAACTAACCTGATGAGCTTTTATGAGGAGGTGAGCTCCAGACCGAACCAGGGGGAATCGCTGCATGTCATACAGTATATCTGGATTTTTCCATAGCATTTGATACAGTGTCACATAAAAGATTGGTACATAAAATGAGAAGGATTGGGCTGGGGGAAAATGTGTTCAAGTGGGTATGTAACCGTCTCAGTGATAGGAAACAGAGGGTGGTTATTAATGGTACTTATTCTGATTGGGTGACTGTTACTAGTGGGGTACCACAGGGGTCCGTCTTGGGTCCTATTCTATTTAATATGACCTATTAGAAGGGTTGAATAGTAAAGTAGCAATCTTTGCAGATGATACTAAACTCTGTAAAGTGGTAAACACTATAGAGGACAGTGCACTGTTACAAATGGATGTGGATAGGTTGGGTGTTTGGGCTGGAAAGTGGCAGATGAGGTTCAACACTGATAAATGTAAGGTTATGCACATGGGGAGAAAAAATCCAGGCTGGGATTATGTATTAAATGGTAGAACACTTGGGACAATTGACGTGGAAAAGGACTTAGGAGTCTCAGTTAACAGTAAATTTTGCTGTAGTGACCAAAGTAGGGCAGCTGCTGCCAAGGCAAATAAAATCATGGTGTGGCATATATAGGTGCATAGATGCCTACAACAAGGAAATAATTCTACCGCTGAACAAATCACTAGTCAGACCACACATGGAATATTGTGTACAGTACTGGGCACCAGTGTACAAGAAAGATATAGTGGAGCTGGAGAGGGTTCAAAAGATGGGCAACCAGGGTAATACAGGGAATGGAGGACTACAGCATCAAGAAAGATAAGCAGAATTGGGGTTCATTAGCTTAATAAAAAGAAGGCGTAGGGGCGACCTAATAACTTTGTATAAATATATCAGTGGACAGTACAGAGATCTCTCCCATGATCTATTTATACCCAGGACTGTATCTATAACAAGGGAGCATCCTCTAGGTCTTGAGGCCTCTGGGGTTCTTTACTGTAAGAGCAGTGAGACTGTGGAATTCTCTCCAGGAGGAGGTGGTCATGGTTAACTTGGTAAAAGAGTTAAAAGGGGCCTGGATTCATTTTTGGAGAATAATAACATTACAGGTTATGTAAACTAGATTTATGGGGACAGAACGTTGATCCAGGGATTTATTCTGACTGTCATATTTGGAGTCGGGAAGGAATTTTTACCTCTAGTATGAGGTTTTTTACCTTCCTCTTGATCAACTCAGTAGGGACTCATTAGGGTTATAGGTTGAACTTGATGGACTCTGGTCTTTTTTCAACCTTAGGAACTATGAGGGACATTTATCAATCTTTGCTTATGTATTCTTTTTTTTAGTAATTTTTTCCTTACTTTTTTTTTGCTTATGTGCGACGTATTTATCAACTGGTTTCAGCCTGTTGATAATTTTCTTTCACGTAAGCAATTTTTCCTTTTTTACTTTAGTAGTAGCTTTTTCTGCTCCATGTTTGAGCTGGAGTAAATTTAGTCAATTTTTAACGCTGTTGCGACTTTTTTTTGCGCAGTTGCGACTTTCGCAGTTAATAAATACCTGACTACCCGTAGTCCATTTTAAAATTATTACTACATAGTAAATTTTAGGAAAACTTGCTTTTCTCGCTTTCCAGTCAAAATGTCGCACGAAAAATCGTGTAGTCGCAGTTGCGACAATTTTGTGACAATTATAGCAAAGAAAACCTGACTAAACCCGTTGATAAATGTCCTTATATGATACTATGTTGTTACTATGTTATTAATAGCGACATTGTTAAATGTGAAGTCATTTATGCAATTAACATTGCTGGAAAAGTTGGAGCAGTATTTGTATTGTGCGTCTGCAAAGAACAAAAGTACAACCCTGCTGGTAATTGCTTTGAGAATAAAACAATGTTTAGCAATATTTTAAATAAAGCCTTGACTGAAAACTCCAATTGAAAAAGCTGACAGTGTTCTTCTTTTGTGCACTGGGCCCATTCTTCTCATTTTCTACTTTTTGGCAATGTTCACCATTTCTCAATGGATTGTTAAACACGATCTTACTTTTAGACAGTTACATACATTTACATAAAAAGACCACAACATCCAGTCCACCAGTCCAGCTGAAGACACAGTATAAAGATATGAGTACAGATGCATAATATTTTACTGTTACTTCTAAAGAATATATATATATATATATATATATATATATATATATATATATATATACACACACATACATATATACATATTTATACATTTTCTTTTTTACTACTATCATCAGGTGTATGAGGACTTTATTTAGGGATGTTTGATAAGTTGATACAAAGAGAGGAGCAAAACATTTCGACATGAAATAAATTTAAGCTGTAATTCTAAAATAATTCAGATTTCAGCAAATCAAAATGTTTTGAGATTTGTTTCAGGTAATGGTGATGGTTATGAAATTAGTGATAATCACATGGCCGCAGGTGTAGCCCAGTGGGTTTTCCCCTAATACCTATATGAGGGACTATAGGGTGAATGACAGTCTTGCAGTGATGACTTATTGTAAAGTTGTATTATTCTTTGTCAATTGAATGTTTATACTGTTGTGTTTAAAAAGCCTTTGTCCAAGGGAACATGTTACTTTCTGTTGCTAGCACTCTTAACTCAGTTTTTCACATTAACCTGTTAAGGATGTATGGTGTATGGGTACACCCTTGCATCCTAGTACTTAAGGATTAGGGGCATAACTGTATGCCCTGGTCATGTTACCGCCATTTACGGGCTTTTAACAAGTGGGTCCCAACTGCTATCAGCAGCCAGGACCCAGGGTTAATGCCAGGTGTCACAGATCGGGCTGATGCCTGGCATTAACCCTTTAGACGCCACAGGAAAGGTTTGCTATGGAGATTTGCTCCTGCTCTGGACAGTTCCTAACATGGACAGAGGAGTCAGTAGATAACACTGTGGTCAGACAGAAAGGAAATTCAAAAAGAAAAGAACTTCCTTTGGAGCATACAGCAGCTGATAAGTAGTGGAAGGATTAAGATTTTTAAATAGAAGTAATTTACAAATCTGGTTAACTTTTTCGACCGGAGTACCCCTTTAAGGTCAAAATGGGCTTTGTCCTTAAATGGGTACCCCATTGAAAACAATTTTGTTTTAAATCAACTGATGCCAGAAAGTTAAGCAGTTTTGTAAATTACTTCAATTTAAAAATCTGAACCCTTCCAGTACTTATCAGCTTCTGTATACTACACAGGAAGTTCTTTTCTTTTTACATTTATTTTCTGTCTGACCACAATGTTCTCTGCTGACACCTCTGTCTGTCTCAGGAACTGTCCAGAGCAGGATATGTTTGCTATGGGGATTTGCTCTTGCAGTTGACAGTTCCTGAGACAGACAGAGGTGTGATCAGAAAGCACTGTGGTCAGACAGAAAAGAAATGTAAAAAGAAAAGAACTTACTGTGGAGCATACAGCAGCTGATAATTACTGGAATTATTAATATTTTTTTTACAAATCTGTTAAACGTTTTGGCACCAGTTGATTTAAAAAAACGTTGGGGGAGATTTATCAAAACCTGGGCAGAGGAAAAGTTTCCCAGTTGTCCATAGCAACCAATCAGACAACTTCTTTAATTTTTAACAAGGCCTCTGCAAAATGAAAGAAGGGATCAAATTGGTTGCTTTGGGCAACTGGGTAATTTTTCTCTACACAGGTTTTGATAAATATCCCCCAATGTTTTTCACCGGAGCACCCCTTTAAGGGGTTAAAATTAGTGTGAACTAAACTGTTTGATTCCACTGTCCTTAGGCAACTGATGTTGTGTGCTAAGCCTTGACATAGCTAGCTAACCACCATTTTTTCTTAAGGAAAGTTTCCCTTCCTTGTACTTTAATATAGACAAGAACATGGCACTTTCCTTCCCTTCATATGGTTAAACTGCAGGACTTCCATGCTGTCTTACACCTGAGGATCCTACCCACAGATTGCACAGATTTTTTATAAAATTGTTAAATGCCCCCAAAAGTTTATGGCATTTATCTTTATCCATGTGATAATGTAAATCATGTTGCCAATATCAACATCAACTTTTTTCATGAAAGAAAAAGACTATTAACCCCTTAAGGACACATGACGTACTGGAACGTCATGTGTCCACTCCCGATCTATAACGCGGGGCCACGGTTAGAGGCCGGGACCCGTGGCTAATAGTGCGCAGCATTGATCGCTTTGCCGCGCGCTATTAACCCTTTAGACGCGGCGTTCAAAGTTGAACGCCGCGTCTAAAGTGAAACCGAAAGCATTCCGGTTAGCTCAGTGGGCTGTTTGGGATAGCCGCCGCGAAATCGCGGCATCTTGAACAGCTTACAGGACAGCGGGAGGGCCCCTACCTGCCTCCTCGCTGTCCGATCGCCGAATGGCTGCTCAGTGCCTGAGATCCAGGCATGAGCAGTCAAGTGACAGAATCATCGATCACTGGTTTCTTATGAGAAACCAGTGATCAATGATGAAGATCAGTGTGTACAGTGTTATAGGTCCCTATGGGAGCTATAACAGTGCAAAAAAAAAAGTGAAAAAAAAGTGAATAAACATCATTTAACACCTCCCCTATTAAAAGTTTGAATCACCCCCCTTTTCCCATAAAAAAACACAGTGTAAATAAAAATAAAAATATATGGTATCGCAGCATGCGGAAATGTCCGAATTATAAAAATATATTGTTAATTAAACCGCACGGTCAATGGCGTGCACGCAAAAAAACAATAAGTCCTATCAATGCAAAAATTATACCGTTAAAAACTTCAGATCACGGCGCAAAAAATGAGCCCTTATACCGCCCCATACACGGAAAAATAAAAAAGTTATAGGGGTCAGAAATGACAATTTTAAACGTATAAATTTTCCTGCATGAAGTTATGATTTTTTCCAGAAGTACGACAAAATCAAACCTATGCAAGTAGGGTATCATTTTAACCGTATGGACCTACAGAATAAATATCAGGTGTCATTTTTACCGAAAAATGTACTACATAGAAACGGAAGCCCCCAAAATTTACAAAATGGCGTTTTTATTTCAATTTTGTCTCACAATGAATTTTTTTTTCCGTTTCACGGTAGATTTTTGGGCACAATGACTGACGTCATTACAAAGTAGAATTGGTGGCGCAAAAAATAAGCCATAATATGGATTTTTAGGTTCAAAATTGAAACAGTTATGATTTTTTAAAGGCAAGGAGCAAAAAACGAAAATGCAAAAATGGAAAAAACCCCGGTCCTTAAGGGGTTAAAGCCAAACAAGTCACATTCTTCCCAGCGAAGGAAGCAGTCCCATTATATGTCAGCCTGTGGTTTGCATCAAATTTAATGGCACCAAAAAGCATGTTACAGTATGGTTATTGTTGTCATCATTACTGTCACCATCTTTAATATCTACTGATTCTCCTATGCCAATTACTTCTCCTTCTCCTGTGAGGTGGCCAGGGGGTTGTAGACACCTCCACCGTTGTGCAGTTGTTTGTCCGCCTTCTCTACACCCTCCTCTAATATGCATTCCATGTGAGTAAGCTGAAGCACTTCCATGCTGATGGCAAAGTGAACTTGTTCTTTTTCATGAAACTGTAAAATGCCATTAAAAGTTTGATGGATTCTCCTTTTTCAAGAATTTATGTTATGCTTTAGTCCAGGCATAGGCAACCTTCGGCACTGCAGATGTTTTGGACTACATCTCCCATGATGCCTTTATAGCCAAAATGCTGCCAAAGCTGGGAGTTGTAGTTTTGCAACAACTGCCTCTACCACTGCATAGTGTTCTCAAAACTGTGGCCCTCCAGATATTGCTAGACAACTACTCACCTCCTGGCTCCTGCAGCTGGATTGCCACCCCCGTCGCACCAGCAGGAGGATCGCCGCCCACCCCTGATCACTGCCCGGTAAGCAACCTCCACCACGCAGCCACTCACATCACAGTTCCCCCGTTCTGCCCGGACTACCGTGGGTGGGCAGAGCAGGGGAACCGAACTTTAACACCCTGCCCCAGATCGCTTCTGACCGACCAATAGCAGGGATAGGAGGGGTGGCAACCACTGCCACTTCACTCCTATCCCTTCAGGGGTTGGACAGCCCCGATCATGCTTGTTTTCTGGGTATCCGGAGACCCGTATGACCCGGAATCGCCGAAGAACGCCGGTCTGAATTGACCTTGCAGTGATCGCCCACATGGGGAGGGGGTCAGGACCCCCCCAGGCGTTGGCACCGGATGCCTGCTGAATGATTTCAGCAGGCATCGCAGTCCGGTCCCCACCCGGCGCGGGCAGGTGTACTGGGATGCCCTGCGTCCTTAACCCCTTAACGACGCAGGACGTATATTTACGTCCTGCGCCGGCTCCCGCGATATGAAGCGGGATCGCGCCGCGATCCCGCATCATATCGCGTCGGTCCCGGCGCTAATCAATGGCCGGGACCCGCGGCTAATACCACACATCGCCGATCACGGCGATGAGCGGTATTAAGCCTTTAGAAGCGGCGGTCAAAGCTGACCGCCGCTTCTAAAGTGAAACTGAAAGTATCTCGGCTGCTCAGTCGGGCTGTTCGGGACCGCCGCGGTGAAATCGCGGCGTTCCAAACAGCTGATCGGACACCGGGAGGGCTCTTACCTGCCTCCTCAGTGTCCGATCGACGAATGACTGCTCCGTGCCTGAGATCCAGGCAGGAGCAGTCAAGCGCCGATAATGCTGATCACAGGCGTGTTAATACACGTCTGTGATCAGGATGAGGGATCAGTGTGTGCAGTGTTATAGGTCCCTATGGGACCTATAACACTGCAAAAAAAAAGTAAAAAAAAGTGTTAATAAAGGTCATTTAACCCCTTCCCTAATAAAAGTTTGAATCACCCCCCTTTTCCCATAAAAAAAATAAAACAGTGTAATAAAATAAATAAATAAACATATGTGGTATCGCCGCGTGCGTAAATGTCCAAACTATAAAAATATATCATTAATTAAGCCGTACGGTCAATGGCGTACGTGCAAAAAAATTCCAAAGTCCAAAAAAGCGTATTTTGGTCACTTTTTATAACATTAAAAAATGAATAAAAAGTGATCAAAAAGTCCGATCAAAACAAAAATCATACCGATAAAAACTTCAGATCACGGCGCAAAAAATACCGCCCCGTACGTGAGAAAAATAAAAAAGTTATAGGGGTCAGAAGATGACATTTTTAAACGTATAAATTTTCCTGCATGTAGTTATGATTTTTTCCAGAAGTGCGACAAAATCAAACCTATATAAGTAGGGTATCATTTTAACCGTATGGACCTACAGAATAATGATAAGGTGTAATTTTTACCAAAATATGCACTGCGTAGAAACGGAAGCCCCCAAAAGTTACAAAATGGCGTTTTTTTTTCCGATTTTGTCGCACAATGATTTTTTTTTCCGTTTCGCCGTGCATTTTTGGGTAAAATGACTAATGTCACTGCAAAGTAGAATTGGGGACGCAAAAAATAAGCCATAATATGGATTTTTAGGTGGAAAATTGAAAGGGTTATGATTTTTAAAAGGTAAGGAGGAAAAAACGAAAGTGCAAAAACGGAAAAACCCTGAGTCCTTAAGGGGTTAAGGAATGGGGATGCAGGGCATACCTGTACGGCCTGCATCCCCAAGAGGCTAACAATTATTATTTTTATGCATTTTTTAGTAAAATGGGGGAAAGGGGTGATCAGCAACCAAGACCCACGGCTAATACCCACGGCTAATTGCCAATCGGCTGATCTGTTATTAAACCTTTAGACGCTGCATCAAAGTTGATTGCGGTGTCTAAAACGTGAGAAAATACTCCGGTTAGCTCAGCTGAGCTGTTTGGGACTGCTGTGGTGAAATAGTGGCATCTCGAGCAGCTGAGAGGACAGCGGGAGGGTGGTTCTCTTCCTTCTCGCCGTCCGATCGTCGCTCCATTGCTCTAAGCCTGAGATCCATGCTGGAGCAATCAATCACAGATAACAATGATCATAGCATTGATCAGTATATGCAATCTAAGAATTGCATGTAAAAGATCTCTATGGGGACAAAAAAAAAGTAAAAAAAAAAAGTTAATAAATGTGATTTAACCCTTTCTGTAATAAAAGTTTGAATCACCCCCCTTTTCCCATAAAAAAAAACAAAAAATATATATATATATGTAAACAAAAATAAAAATAAACATATGTGGTATTGCCGCATGCGCAAATGTCCAAACTATAAAAATATAATGTTAATTTAACCGCATGCTCAATGGCATACACGTAAAAAAAAAATCAAAAGTCCAAAATTGCGTATTTTGGTCACTTTGTTAACCCTAAAATATGTATAAAACGGGATCACAAAGTCCCATCAAAACAAAAATGGTACTGATGAAAACTTCAGATCACTTCAGAAATTTGTCCTCATACTACCCTGTATATGGAAAAATAAAAAACTTATAGGGGTCAGAAGATTTTTTATTTTTCCATATACGGGGCAGTATGAGGGCTTTGAAGACAATTTTAAACAGCTATAATTTTTTTTAAATAGTAAAATAAAATAAAACCTATACAAATTGGGTATTCTTGAAACTGTATGGACCTACAGAATAAAGAAATGGTGTCATTTTTATCGAAAAGTGCACTGTATAGAATCGGAAGCCCCCAAAAGTTATAAAATAGTGGGTTTTTTTTTCCAATTTTGCCCTACAAATATTTTTTTTTCTGGTTTCGCCGTAAATTTGGTGGTGGAATGATTTATGTCATTACAAAGTACAATTGGTGGCGCAAAAAACATGGCCTCATATGAGCCTGTAGGTGTAAAATTGAAAATGTTAACATTTTTAGAAGGTGAGGTGGAAAACATGAAAGTGCAAAAATTAAAAAACCTGTGGTCCTTAAAGGGGTACCCCAGTAGAAAACAATTTATTTTAACCCCTTAAGGACGAAGTCCATTTGGGCCTTAAGGAGGCAGACAATTTTATTTTTACGTTTTCGTTTTTTCCTCCTCGTCTTCAAGAAATCATAACTCTTTTATATTTTCATCCACAGACTAGTATGAGGGCTTGTTTTTTGCGTGACCAGTTGTTCGTTGTAATGCCATCACTCACTTTACCATAAAATATATGGCCCAACCAAAAAAATACTATTTGTGTGGTTTCGTTTTCACGCCGTACAATTTACGGTAAAAATGATGTGTTCTTAATTCTTTGGGTCAATATGATTAAAATTATACCCATGATAATATACTTTTCTATTACTGTTGGGCTTAAAAAAAATAGCAAACTGTTTAACCAAATTAGTACATTTAAAATCCCCCTATTTTGAAAACCTATAACTTTTTCATTTTTCCGTATATGCGGCCGTATGAGGGCTACTTTTTGTGCCGTGATCTGTACTTTTTATTAATACCATATTTGCTTATATAAAACTTATAATACTTTTTAAAATGAATTTTTTTGGAATAAAATGTTATAAAAAAAGCAGCAATTTTTGACTTTTTTTTTACGTTCACGCCGTTAACCGTACAGTATTATTAACATTTTATTTTAATAGTTGGGATATTTACGCATGCAGCGATACCAAATATGTATATAAAATATTTTTTTTTACACTTTTTGGGGGTGAAATAGGGAAAATGGGAAAATTTATGTTTTTATTGGGGGAGGGTTATTTCAAATTTTTTTATTTTTTACTTTTTTTTACTTTTATTTTTACACTTTAATAGTCCCCATAGGGGACTATTTATGGCAATCATTCGATTGCTAATACTGTTCATTGCTATGTATAGAAAATAGCACTGATCAGTGTTATCAGTCATCTTCTGCTCTGGTCTGCTCGATCGCAGACCAGAGCAGAAGACCCCGGGAGAAGGCCAGAGCAAGGTGAGGGGACCTCCGGCCGCCATGCTGGATGATTAAATTCGCAATATTCGCAAATTCTTTTTTTTTTTTTTGCACATGCGAAAATGTATGCGCATATGCTCATATTCGCGAATATTGAGCCCTCCTTTCTTTAACCCCTTAAGGACTCAGCCCATTTTGGCCTTAAGGACTCAGACAATTTAATTTTAATGTTTTCATTTTTTCCTCCTCGCCTTCTAAAAATCATAACTCTTTTATATTTTCATCCACAGACTAGTATAAGGACTTGTTTTTTGCGCGACCAGTTGTCCTTTGTAATGACATCACTCATTATATCATAAAATGTATGGCGCAACCAAAAAACACTATTTTTGTGGGGAAATTAAAACGAAAAACGCAATTTTGCTAATTTTGGAAGGTTTCGTTTTCACGCCGTACAATTTATGGTAAAAATGACATGTGTTCTTTATTCTGAGGGTCAATACGATTAAAATGATACCCATTATTATATACTTTTATATTATTGTTGCGCTTAAAAAAAATCACAAACTTTTTAACCAAATTAGTACGTTTATAATCCCTTTATTTTGATGACCAATAACTTTTTTATTTTTCCGTATAAGCGACGGTATGGGGGCTCATTTTTTGCGCCATGATCTGTACTTTTTTTTGATACCACATTTGCATATAAAAAACTTTTAATACATTTTTTATATTTTTTTTTTAATAAAATGTATTAAAAAAGTAGGAATTTTTGACTTTTTTATTTTTTTTCGTTCACGCCGTTAACCGTATGGGATCATTAACATTTTATTTTAATAGTTCGGAACTTTACGCACGCGTCGATACCAAATATGTCTATAAAAAAAATTTTTACGCTTTTTGGGGGTAAAATAGGAAAAAACGGACATTTTACTTTTTTATTGGGGGAGGGGATTTTTCACTTTTTTTTTACTTTTACTTTTACATTTTTTTACATTTTTTTTTACACTTGAATAGTCCCCATAGGGGACTATTCATATCAATACCATGATTGCTAATACTGATCTGTTCTATGTATAGGACATAGAACAGATCAGTGTTATCGGTCATCTCCTGCTCTGGTCTGCTCGATCACAGACCAGAGCAGGAGATGCTGGGAGCCGCACGGAGGAAGGAGAGGGGACCTCCGTGCGGCGTTATGAATGATCGGATCCCCGCAGCAGCGCTGCGGGCGATCCGATCGTTCATTTAAATCGCGAACTGCCGCAGATGCCGGGATCTGTATTGATCCCGGCACCTGAGGGGTTAATGGCGGACGCCCGCGAGATCGCGGGCGTCGGCCATTGCCGGCGGGTCCCTGGATCAGCCGCGCATGACACGGGCATCGCTCCGATGCCCGCGGTTATGCTTAGGACGTAAATGTACGTCCTGGTGCATTAAGTACCGCCGCACCAGGACGTACATTTACGTCCTACTTCCTTAAGGGGTTAATGGTATAGGGAACTATGACTAGTGCATTAACTCTGTGATTTTTTGCCGAATTAAACCAATAGGTCCATTGTGGTCTATGGGGATCTCACGGCTTGTAAAACAGTAAGATAAGCAGGACTGTCTTGGAAGCACAGTGGAATAGGAGACCACCGCTGGTTGAGTCCTGGGGTGGGACAGAGTGTTACAGTGTTGTGGTTAAACTTTACTTTCCTGGAAAAGTTTCTGAGTTGTCCATAGCAACCAATCAGATCGCTTCTTTCATTTTTCAGAGGCCTTTTCAAAAATGAAGAAAGCAATGATTGGTTGCTATGGGCAACTCAGAAACTTTTCCTCTGGACAGGTTTTGATAAATCTCCCTCTATGGGGGAGATTCATGAAAACCAGTGTAGAGGAAGAGTTGTGCAGTTGCCCATAGCAACCAATCAGATTGCTTCTTCCATTTTTGAAAAGGCCTCTTAAAAATGAAGGAAGCAATCTGATTGGTTGCTATCGGCAACTCAGAAACTTTTCCAGGAAAGTAAAGTTTAACAACAACACTGTAACACTCTGTCCCACCCCAGGACTCGAACCAGTGGTGGTCTCCCACTGTGCTGCCGAGACAGTCCTGCTTATCCTACTGTTTCACATGCGGTGAGATCCCTATAGACCATAATGGGCCTATTGGGTCCAATGGGCAACAAATCACAGAGTTAATGCACTAGACATAGTGCACTATACCATTAAAGAAGGGAGGGCTCAATATTCGCGAATATGCGCATACATTTTCGCATATGTGAAAAATATAACGAATATGCGAATTACGCAAATTTATGACGAGTATCGCAAATTTGAATATGGCCTATGCTGCTCATCACTAGTGACCATGTGGCTGAATATAATATTAAAATTACATAGGGAGCTTAGACCTTATGTGGTATTAGAATGTGACCACTTCTAATAGGGGACTGTTGCTATGTTGTGTCACTGTGTTTTCTTTTATGGTGTATTAGACACAGACACCTCAATATTTGTCTCACACACTAGCAAAAGATTCTCCCTTAATGCGGTCAGTCCCTATGCTATTTAAAACATCAAAGACATGTAGCCACCCCCCCGACGTTTTGCTGGATACAACCAGATTTGTCAAGGGTCGGGGCAACACTTTTAAATAAAAACACTAAAGGTTATATTTTAATTTAGGGGGGTCCCTAGTATTGGGAATCAGTCCCATCTGTGCTTAGGCGCAGATGGGAATTTGTGAATAATAGATCCAGTCTGTTGTCCAAAGATCGGAAGCAATGTTGGTCTAATCCACTCCCAATTGTTAGTACCAAAATTAAATTGTCTAAAGCCAGTACAGGAAATAAAGCCTTTATAAGGCTGCTTTTACTTGCTTTTTTTTATGCGTTTTCCCCCAAAAAAATACCAAAACAACCCCCATGTTAGCTGTAAATCAATAAGAAATCGCTAAATAATTTTTCCACTTTGCGTTTTCCAGTTTGGCATTTTTTTAAAATCCTTTTGGCATCTTTTCACTCTTTTTAGCTCCATGGCGGTTTTGCAAAGTCACAGCATGTTGAGCCTATTTTCCCTGAAATCGTGGCGTTTTTCTCCCATAGAAGTCTATAGGTTTAAAAAAAAAACGCCAAGAAAAACGACATGTGGGTTCTAACAGGCGGTTTTTATTCTGTTTTGGACTTAAGCGATCCAAAAAAGTGATGGAGATACCTTTTTTTAATAACGATTCATAGAGTACCATAAAAAAGAAGAAAAAAGTTACAGTAGTGATGGAAAAAATTGTATCTAACGAAATGTATCTTTTTTATAACAACATTTTCATTAATTTTTAAAACAGGGATCAATTTATGTGGGCAGGCAGGGACTTAAAAATGTAGCCAACAGAAATAAAAATGTAGTGTGTGTGTTTTTTTCACTTTTTTTTTCTTAAATTTTTTACGTAGTACTACTACTCCCAGCATGGAACACACTGTTCCATGATTGGAGTAGTAGTACCTGTACTTCTAACACCTGTTGCGATTCTTCTGTATAATTTATAGATGCGGCAGGCCGCTCTTCTATGGTCCCCTGCACTGCTGTATATATACACCTATTCATATTTCAGCTCTCTGCAGAAAATATGAATAGGTGTATATATACAGCAGTGCAGGGAACCATAGAAGAGTGGCCGCCCGCATCTATACATTATACAGGAGGATCACAGCAGGTGTCAGGAGTGACATTCGCTGTGATCTTTCCTTAACTGCAGGTACTATTGCTCCCAATATGGAGCACACTCTGCTCCATGCTGGGAGCTGTAGTACCTGTATTAATAGACAGATCGCAACAGGAATCAGAAGTTACCCTTGCTGCGATCTGTCTATTACTGCAGGTACTACAGATCCCAGCATGGAGCAGAGTGTGATCCATGTTGGGAGCAGTAGTACCTGCCGTTAAGGTAATCACTCATTCATATTTCCCACTAAGAGTGGGGATTGGCTGCAACCATCCGGCCAATACCCACTCTGGGTGGAAAATTTCCACTCAAAGGCAAAAAATGCCTGAAAAAAAATGCAAGAAAATAAAACGCCAAACACAGGAAAATGCTGTGGTGTTTTTTCTGGCGTTTCTGGCCTTTTTGGGCTACAAAAAAAAAAAAAGTAGAAACTTAGCCTAAAGATACCCACACCTCCACCCCATCCCCCCCATCGATCTTTGGAATGGTGGTGACAAAAAAGTTAATCTTTTAGAGTAGGAAAGAGTAGCTTGAAACAGCAGAATGAGTAGTTTCAGTTTTTTTCTTCAAAGATTGACATTGACAACTTAGTTCCAACTTGGCAACTGTTTCTTGAGTTCTCACAGTGCTTTTCTCCAGCAGAACATTAAACATACTTATTTTTTTCAGAATAGCTAAAACCATCATGTGTGAATTTAAAAAGTGGTACAAGATAAGTAATGTCTATAAAATGTTATACAATTCTTTGACCTTTTATGTAAACAGGAAAAACATTTAAATGTCATTAAAAAGTGGAGTTTTACTTTAACTCATGTTCAATTTTCAAGTAACATAATACCAAATATGAACCCTTTGTAGAACAAGTTGATACTTTTTCAAGTGCACCACCAATGTGTAGAACATGACTGTCATGCCATAAAAGTAGCCTGATTATTTATTCATAATAAAATAGCAGTTCTGAGCTTTTTACAGTCATCTCTATTTAATCAAGGAGGCTTTCATTCAAGTGCTTAGATATTAATATTTTTATAATTCATATCAGTCTAGAAGTGGAAGAAAAAAGTAACCACAGTACTCCAAATGATGGCAAAAATAAAAATAAGATACTTTTATTTACCCAACACATGCAATGTTTCAACACTTAGAGGATATACAGTATGTAGCCTGATTTCCCAATGCAAATCATAATGAGCTATTACATATGTATTATCAAATAACCATATGTGTTACTCATAAATTCTCCATATACAAATATCTAAATATATATTGAAACTGAAGTCTTACAATCCATAAACAAGGCAAACAATTTACTGGTACCCTCGGCATTCGCCAACTCGAAATGCATGCATGAGAATGGCATTAGATATAATTAAAGGAGTAGTCTGGTATAACAAAACTCATCACCTATCCGTAGGAGTGATCAGATATGTGTCAGATCGCCCGGTGCCCCACCTCCCTGCATGATTGAAGTGCATCGACTATGGCATGAAGCTCTAATCGACATGCCCCCTCCATGTATCTCTATGGGAAAACTGGAAATACACAAACGCTGTATCTCCGGCTCTCCCATAGAGATGCATGGAGGGGGTGTGTCGGTCACAGCTTTGTGCCATAGTCAACACACTTCATTCATGCGGAGAGCCGAGTGCTGAGTAGGAGATCATGGTGGTCCCAGTAGTTGGACCCCTGCAATCTGACACTTATCCCCTATCCTGCAAATAGGGGATAAGGTTTGTTATGCTGGATAACTTATTTAATGTATGTGTATCTTTCAGAAGCTAGGAAACTACAAGGAGTGATACTATCCCACACATGCGTATGACCTGGTATGCATTCCTTGTCACTACATCACAACTTATGTAAGTAAACATAGAGGAGACAGCACAGCAGCACAGAAACATACACAGGATATTTGTACATTTTTGCCATCACTCAGATCCTGTTGGTATGTATCTCTAAAAATATGGAAAAGAAATGTATAAAATGTTAAAATGATTAATTATTCCAAAGCATACATTCAAATAAATGAAGAAGACTTCTTATTTATTTTTCCATTTGCTCTTCATTATAAAAACTTGAATGTCACATTCTAATTTGTAAATGACAAAATAAATTGCAATTAAAATATATTCCTGATAATACAAGTTAGATATAACAGAAGGAAAACTCATTAAAGAAACTGTTGCACTGCACATGTTTTGCTTAATTATAAAATATGAATAAATAAAACAAAGAATATCTTGCAAACATAGTCATTACAGACGAGCGAATCGAATTGGATAAAGTCGAATTCGTTCCGAATATCATGAAAAATTGGATTCGTACCGAATCCGAACTTTGACTCTACGAATCTGCATAATGTATATTATGTATACATAATGTATAGATGCGAGCGGCTTTCTCCTGCGCTCGCATCCCTGTAATAGATAGGACTATCGCAGAGGGTGTCAGGAGTGACACCCGCTGTGATCTGTCCTTAACTGCAGGTACTACTGCTCCCAACATGGAGCATGCTCCCTGCTGGGAGCTGTAGTATCTGCATTAATAGATAAATCGCAGCGGGTGTGTTGCTCTGGCCGTGAGCACTCTCCTCCTCCTTCCTCCGGCGGGTCTGGGATTCGCATCTTGGGAGGTGCCCGCATTCGAATCTCGAACTGTCACTTACCCGATGCTCCTGCTGGCTTCTCTGCTGGTTCTGTCCTAGACTGCGCGTGTGCCGGAACTCTGAGATTTAAAGGGCCAGTGCACCCTTGCACTTGTCCCTTCCTAATAAGTACGTGCACCTCCCTCCATCTCTTGCCGGATCTTTGTCTGCTCTGTGCCCAAGAGAAAGCATTACTGTGTATAGCCCTGCCTATGTTCTGACCTTCCGCTCTGTGACCTGACCTTGCTTCTGTGCCGCCAGCGCTGACCTTCTGCTAGTCCTATGAGTTGCCTCATCCTTTCTGTGCTACGTTTCATCTCAGCAGCCTGTGTGGACGAGTCATGCCAGGGGTAGCAACCTGGGTGCCGCCTGCCACAGCAAGTCCATCCCGCATTGCAGCAGGCTCTGGTGAAAACCAGTGGCACCTTAGACTCCACTCCCTGGTACAGCCCACTTCATCTTCCACACAGGTACAGTGGAACCACTACCTCTGTGAGTGTTATAGGGTGTCACTTCTGACAGGTGTTGCGAATTGTCTATTAATGCAGGTACCGCAGCTCTCAGAATGGAGCAGAGTGTGCTCCATGTTGGGAGCAGTAGTGCCTGCAGGTAAGGAAAGATCACAGCAATCGTCCTGTATACTGTATAGATGCATGCGTCCTGCCGCTCTTCTCTGGTCCCACTGTATGGGTATATGCCATATATAGCTATTATTCATGTTTCCCGCAGAGAGCTGTGATTGGCTGGAACCATCTAGCCAATCACAGCTCTCTGCGGGAAATATGAATAAGTGATGTGAATTCTATTCACTTCACTGGCCGGCCGGAGAATAGTGCAGTGATGCGCACGCAGGATAAAGCCGCTCCATCTCTGCAATAGAAAGGACAATCACATCCGGTGTCAGGAGTGACACCGGATGGTCTGTCAATTTGTACAGGTACTACAGCTCCCATCATGGAACAGTCTGTTCATTGCTGGGAGTAGTAGTACTACCTAAAAAAAAGTTAAGAAAAAAAAGTGAAGCACACACTTTTTTAAACACAATATTAACCCATTAACCCCTTAAGGACTCAGGGTTTTTCCGTTTTTGCACTTTCGTTTTTTCCTCCTTACCTTTTAAAAATCATAACCCTTTCAATTTTCCACCTACAAATCTATATTATGGCTTATTTTTTGCGTCACCAATTCTACTTTGCAGTGAAATCAGTCATTTTACCCAAAAATTCACAAAGAAACGGGAAAAAAAATCATTGTGCGACAAAATCGAAGAAAAAACGCCATTTTGTAACTTTTGAAGGCTTCCGTTTCTACGCAGTGCATATTTTGGTAAAAATGACACCTTATCATTATTCTGTAGGTACATAAGGTTAAAATGATACCCTACTTATATAGGATTGATTTTGTCGTACTTCTGGAAAAAATCATAACTACATGCAGGAAAATTTATACGTTTAAAAATGTCCTCTTCTGACCCCTATAACTTTTTTATTTTTCCACATACAGGGCGGTATAAGGGCTCATTTTTTGCGCCATGATCTGAAGTTTTTATCGGTATGAGTTTTGTTTTGATCACTTTTTATTCATTTTTTAATGGTATGGAAAGTGACCAAAATACACTTTTTTGGACTTTGGAATTTTTTTGCGCATACGCCATTGACCGTGCAGATTAATTAATGATATATTTTTATATTTCGGACATTTACGCATGTGGCAATACCACATATGTTTATTTTTATTTTTATTTACACTGTTTTATTTTTTTTATGGGAAAAGGGGCTGATTCAAATTTTTGTTAGGGAAGGGGTTAAATGACCTTTATTAACACTTTTTTAACTTTTTTTGCAGTGTTATAGGTCCCATAGGGACCTATAACACTGCACACACTGATCTCTCATCCTGATCACAGGCGTGTATTAACATGCCTGTGATCAGTGTTATCGGCGCTTGACTGCTCCTGCCTGGATCTCAGGCACGGAGCAGTCATTCGTCGATCGGACACCAAGGAGGCAGGTAAGGGCCCTCCCGGTGTCCTTCAAGCTGTTCCGGACAGCCCGACTGACTAGCCGGGATACTTTCACTTTCGCTTTAGAAGCGACGGTCAGCTTTGACCGCCGCTTCTAAAGAGTTAATACCGCACATCGGCGATGTGTGGTATTAGCCGCGGGTCCCGGCCGTTTATGAGCGCTGGGACGACGCGATGTGATGCGTGGTCGCAGCGCGACCCCGCTTCATATCGCGGGAGCCGGCGCAAGACGTAACTATACGTCCTGTGTCGTTAAAGGGTTAAGGACGCAGGGTTTTTCTGTTTTTGCAATTTCATTTTTTCCTCCTCACTTTTTAAAAATCCTAACCCTTTCAGTTTTGCACCTAAAAATCCATATGATGGCTTATTTTTTGCCCCACCAATTCTACTTTGCAGTGAAATCCATCATTTTACCCAAAAATCTACGGCAAATTGGAAAAAAAAATCATTGTGCGACAAAATTGAAGAAAAAATGCCATTTTGTACATTTTGGGGGCTTCCATTTCTACGCAATATATTTTTCAGGAAAAATGACACCTTTATTCTGTAGGTCCATACAATTAAAATGATACCCCACTTATATAGGTTTGATTTTGTCGTACATCTGGAAAAAATCATAACTACATGCAGGAAAATGTATACGTTTAAAATTGTCATCTTCTGACCCCTTTAACTTTTTTATTTTTCTGTGTATGGGGCGGTATGATGGCTCATTTTTTGCGCCGTGATCTGAAGTTTTTCTCGGTACCATTTTTGCATTGATCGGACTTTTTGATCGCTTTTTATTCATTTTTTCATGATCTAAAAAGTGACCAAAAATATGTTATTTTGGAATTTTTTTGCGCGTACGCCATTGACCGTGCAGTTTAATTAATTATATATTTTTATAGTTTGGGCATTTACGCATGCGGTGATATCACATACGTTTATGTTTATTTTTACTTACATGTTTTTTTTATGGGAAAAGGGGGGTGATTTGAAAAGGAAAGGGTTAACTTTTTTTTACACTTTTTTTTTGCAGGGGGCTATAACACTGCTGTCACGATGCCGGCTGGCAGGTAGTGGATCCTCTGTGCCGGAGAGGGATTGGCGTGGACCGTGCTAGTGGATCGGTTCTAAGTCACTACTGGTTTTCACCAGAGCCCGCCGCAAAGCGGGATGGTCTTGCTGTGGCGGTAGTGACCAGGTCGTATCCACTAGCAACGGCTCACCTCTCTGGCTGCTGAAGATAGGCGCGGTACAAGGGAGTAGACAGAAGCAAGGTCGGACGTAGCAGAAGGTCGGGGCAGGCAGCAAGGATCGTAGTCAGGGGCAACGGCAGGAGGTCTGGAACAAAGGCTAGGAACACACAAGGAAACGCTTTCACTGGCACGATGGCAACAAGATCCGGCAAGGAAGTGCAAGGGAAGTGAGGTGATATAGGGAAGTGCACAGGTGATCAGACTAATTGGAACCACTGCGCCAATCAGCGGCGCAGTGGCCCTTTAAATCGCAAAGACCCGGCGCGCGCGCGCCCTAAGGAGCGGGGCCGCGCGCGCCGGGACAGGACCGACGGAGAGCGAGTCAGGTACGGGAGCCGGGGTGCGCATCGCGAGCGGGCGCTACCCGCATCGCGAATCGCATCCCGGCTGGAGGCAGTATCGCAGCGCCCCGGGTCAGTGGATCTGACCGGAGCGCTGCAGTGAGGAGAGTGTAGCGAGCGCTCCGGGGAGGAGCGGGGACCCGGAGCGCTCGGCGTAACAGTACCCCCCCCCCTTGGGTCTCCCCCTCTTCTTAGAGCCTGAGAACCTGAGGAGCAGACTTTTGTCCAGGATATTGTCCTCAGGTTCCCAGGATCTCTCTTCTGGACCACAACCCTCCCAATCCACTAAAAAAAAGGTTTTCCCTCTGACCTTTTTAGATGCCAGAATCTCTTTGACGGAGAAGATGTCCGAGGAGCCGGAAACAGGAGTGGGAGGAACAGATTTGGGAGAGAAACGGTTGATGATGAGTGGTTTAAGAAGAGAAACGTGAAAGGCATTAGGAATACGAAGGGAAGGAGGAAGAAGAAGTTTGTAAGAGACAGGATTAATCTGGCACAAAATTTTGAAAGGACCAAGATAGCGTGGTCCCAACTTGTAGCTAGGGACACGGAAGCGGACATATTTAGCGGAGAGCCATACCTTGTCTCCAGGGGAAAAAATGGGAGGAGCTCTTCTTTTCTTATCCGCGAACTTCTTCATGCGTGATGAAGCCTGTAAGAGAGAATTTTGGGTCTCTCTCCATATGATGGAAAGGTCACGAGAAATTTCATCCACAGCGGGCAGACCAGAGGGCAAGGGGGTAGGGAGGGGGGGAAGAGGGTGACGGCCGTACACCACGAAAAATGGGGATTTGGAGGAAGATTCAGAGACTCTGAAGTTATACGAGAATTCGGCCCATGGAAGGAGATCTGCCCAGTCATCCTGGCGGGAGGAAACAAAATGTCGTAAATAATCACCCAAGACCTGGTTAATTCTTTCTACTTGTCCATTGGATTGGGGATGATATGCAGAAGAAAAATTTAATTTAATCTTGAGTTGTTTACAGAGAGCCCTCCAGAATTTAGACACGAATTGGACGCCTCTATCCGAGACGATCTGTGTAGGCAACCCGTGAAGATGAAAAATGTGTACAAAAAATTGTTTAGCCAACTGAGGCGCTGAAGGAAGACCAGGAAGAGGGATGAAATGTGCCATTTTGGAGAATCGATCAACGACCACCCAAATAACAGTGTTGCCACGGGAAGGGGGTAAATCAGTAATAAAATCCATACCAATCAGAGACCAAGGCTGTTCGGGGACAGGCAGGGGATGAAGAAAACCAGCGGGCTTCTGGCGAGGAGTCTTATCCCGGGCACAGATAGTGCAGGCTCGCACAAAGTCCACAACATCCGTCTCCAGAGTCGGCCACCAATAGAAGCGGGAGATGAGTTGCACAGATTTCTTGATGCCCACATGACCTGCGAGATGGGAGGAGTGACCCCATTTGAGGATTCCGAGGCGTTGGCGTGGAGAAACAAAGGTCTTTCCTGGAGGAGTTTGCCTGATGGAGGCTGGAGAAGTGGAAATCAGGCAGTCAGGAGGAATGATGTGTTGCGGAGAGAGTTCAACTTCCGAAGCATCCGAGGAACGAGAGAGAGCATCGGCCCTAATGTTCTTATCGGCAGGCCGAAAGTGAATTTCAAAATTAAATCGGGCAAAGAACAGAGACCACCGGGCCTGGCGAGGATTCAGCCGTTGGGCAGACTGGAGGTAGGAGAGGTTCTTGTGATCGGTGTAAATAATAACTGGAAATCTTGATCCCTCCAGCAGATGCCTCCATTCCTCAAGTGCTAATTTGATGGCTAGAAGCTCTCGATCCCCGATGGAGTAGTTCCTCTCCGCCAGAGAGAAGGTCCTAGAAAAAAAACCACAAGTGACAGCATGCCCGGAAGAATTTTTTTGTAGAAGAACAGCTCCAGCTCCCACTGAGGAGGCATCAACCTCCAATAGGAAGGGTTTGGAAGGGTCAGGTCTGGAGAGCACGGGAGCCGAAGAAAAGGCAGACTTGAGTCGTTTAAAGGCGTCTTCCGCTTGAGGAGGCCAAGACTTGGGATCGGCATTTTTTTGGGTTAAAGCCACGATAGGGGCCACAACGGTAGAAAAATGTGGAATAAATTGCCTGTAATAATTGGCGAACCCCAAAAAGCGTTGGATAGCACGGAGTCCGGAGGGGCGTGGCCAATCTAAGACGGCAGAGAGTTTGTCTGGATCCATTTGTAGTCCCTGGCCAGAGACCAAGTATCCTAGAAAAGGAAGAGATTGGCATTCAAACAGACATTTCTCAATTTTGGCATAGAGTTGATTGTCACGAAGTCTCTGAAGAACCATACGGACATGCTGGCGGTGTTCTTCTAGATTGGCAGAAAAAATCAGGATATCGTCCAGATATACAACAACACAGGAGTATAAAAGATCACGAAAAATTTCATTAACAAAGTCTTGAAAGACGGCAGGGGCGTTGCACAGGCCAAAGGGCATGACCAGATACTCAAAGTGTCCATCTCTGGTGTTAAATGCCGTTTTCCATTCATCCCCCTCTCTGATGCGGATGAGATTATAAGCACCTCTTAAGTCCAGTTTAGTAAAGATGTGGGCACCTTGGAGGCGATCAAAGAGTTCAGAGATGAGGGGTAGGGGGTAGCGGTTCTTAACCGTGATTTTATTAAGACCGCGGTAGTCAATGCAAGGACGTAGGGAGCCATCTTTTTTGGACACAAAGAAAAATCCGGCTCCGGCAGGAGAGGAGGATTTACGGATAAAGCCCTTTTTTAAATTTTCCTGGACGTATTCAGACATGGCAAGAGTCTCTGGGGCGGACAGAGGATAAATTCTGCCCCGGGGTGGAGTAGTGCCCGGGAGGAGGTCGATAGGACAATCATAAGGCCTGTGAGGAGGTAGAGTCTCAGCTTGTTTTTTGCAAAAAACATCCGCAAAGTCCATATAGGCCTTAGGGAGACCGGTTACTGGAGGAACCACAGAGTCACGGCAAGGGTTACTGGGAACCGGTTTTAGACAGTCCTTGGAACAAGAGGGCCCCCAACTCTTGATCTCCCCAGTGGACCAATCCAGGGTTGGGGAATGAAGTTGAAGCCAGGGAAGTCCAAGGAGAATTTCAGAAGTGCAATTGGGGAGGACCAAAAGTTCAATCCTCTCGTGATGAGATCCGATGCACATTAGAAGGGGCTCCGTGCGGAAACGTATGGTACAGTCCAATCTTTCATTGTTTACACAATTGATGTAAAGGGGTCTGGCGAGACTGGTCACTGGAATGTTGAACCTGTTGACGAGAGAGGCCAAAATAAAATTTCCTGCAGATCCAGAGTCCAAGAAGGCCATAGTAGAGAAGGCAGAGGCAGACATCCGCACAGGCACAGTAAGACGTGGAGAAGCAGAGTAGACATCAAGGACTGTCTCACCTTTGTGCGGAGTCAGCGTACGTCTTTCCAGGCGGGGAGGACGGATAGGACAATCCCTCAGGAAGTGTTCGGTACTAGCACAGTACAGGCAGAGATTCTCCATGCAGCGTCGTGTCCTCTCTTGAGGTGTCAGGCGAGACCGGTCGACCTGCATAGCCTCCACGGCGGGAGGCACAGGAACGGATTGCAGGGGACCAGAGGAGAGAGGAGCCGAGGAGAAGAAACGCCTCGTGCGAACAGAGTCCATATCTTGGCGGAGCTCCTGACGCCTTTCGGAAAAACGCATGTCAATGCGAGTGGCTAGGTGAATGAGTTCATGTAGATTAGCAGGGATTTCTCGTGCGGCCAGAACATCTTTAATGTTGCTGGATAGGCCTTTTTTAAAGGTCGCGCAGAGGGCCTCATTATTCCAGGATAATTCTGAAGCAAGAGTACGGAATTGTACGGCATACTCGCCAACGGAAGAATTACCCTGGACCAGGTTCAACAGGGCAGTCTCAGCAGAAGAGGCTCGGGCAGGTTCCTCAAAGACACTTCGGATTTCCGAGAAGAAGGAGTGTACAGAGGCAGTGACGGGGTCATTGCGGTCCCAGAGCGGTGTGGCCCAAGACAGGGCTTTTCCAGACAGAAGGCTGACCACGAAAGCCACCTTAGACCTATCAGTGGGAAACTGGTCCGACATCATCTCCAGGTGCAGGGAACATTGGGAAAGAAAGCCACGGCAAAACTTAGAGTCCCCATCAAATTTATCCGGCAAGGATAGGCGTAGACCAGGAGCGGCCACTCGCTGCGGAGGAGGTGCAGGAGCTGGCGGAGGAGATGATTGCTGAAGCTGTGGTAGTAACTGCTGTAGCATAACGGTCAGTTGAGACAGCTGTTGGCCTTGTTGCGCTATCTGTTGTGACTGCTGAGCGACCACCGTGGTGAGGTCAGCGACAACTGGCAGAGGAACTTCAGCGGGATCCATGGCCGGATCTACTGTCACGATGCCGGCTGGCAGGTAGTGGATCCTCTGTGCCGGAGAGGGATTGGCGTGGACCGTGCTAGTGGATCGGTTCTAAGTCACTACTGGTTTTCACCAGAGCCCGCCGCAAAGCGGGATGGTCTTGCTGCGGCGGTAGTGACCAGGTCGTATCCACTAGCAATGGCTCACCTCTCTGGCTGCTGAAGATAGGCGCGGTACAAGGGAGTAGACAGAAGCAAGGTCGGACGTAGCAGAAGGTCGGGGCAGGCAGCAAGGATCGTAGTCAGGGGCAACGGCAGGAGGTCTGGAACACAGGCTAGGAACACACAAGGAAACGCTTTCACTGGCACGATGGCAACAAGATCCGGCAAGGAAGTGCAAGGGAAGTGAGGTGATATAGGGAAGTGCACAGGTGATCAGACTAATTGGAACCACTGCGCCAATCAGCGGCGCAGTGGCCCTTTAAATCGCAAAGACCCGGCGCGCGCGCCCTAAGGAGCGGGGCCGCGCGCGCCGGGACAGGACCGACGGAGAGCGAGTCAGGTACGGGAGCCGGGGTGCGCATCGCGAGCGGGCGCTACCCGCATCGCGAATCGCATCCCGGCTGGAGGCAGTATCGCAGCGCCCCGGGTCAGTGGATCTGACCGGAGCGCTGCAGTGAGGAGAGTGTAGCGAGCGCTCCGGGGAGGAGCGGGGACCCGGAGCGCTCGGCGTAACAACTGCACACTGATCTTATACACTGTTCACTGCAAAGCCATAGCTTTGCATTGATCAGTGTTATCGGGGGTCGATTGCTCAAGCCTGCATCTCAGGCTTGGAGCAATCAATCGCCAAAGGGACACACCGGAGGAAGGTAAGAGGACCTCCGCCCATGTCCCAGCTGATCGGGACACCGCATTTTCACTGCGGTGGTCCCGATCAGGCCCACTGAGCAGCCGGGAAGGTTTTACTTTCGTTTTAGAAGTGGCGTTCAACTTTGAACGCCGCGTCTAAAGGGTTAATAGTGCGTGGCACCGCGATCGCTGCCGCGCGCTATTAGCCCCGGGTCCCGGCTTCAGACACATGCTGGGACCGACCCAATATGATGGGGGGTCGCCGCGTGTCCCCGCGTTATATCGCGGGAGATGGCCAAGGACGTAAATATATGTCCTTGGTCATTAAGGGGTTAAAATACATTAAAAAAAAAATAATTTAAATAAATTATAAAAAAACATATTATTTTTACATTTAAATGGCCCTTTTCTAAATTTTTATTATTGTCGGCTACATTTTTAGGTCCCTGCCTGCCCACCTAGATTGATCCCTGTTGAGAAATTAACATTAACTTTTTTTTTTTGTCTTTCAATTTTCAGGAGCGGGCAGGGACCAGAAAATTCAGTGTTCAATATTAAATATGAATGAGGAGTGCTAGTTTTTTTTCTAAACCATAATTTTTTTTTTTACTTTACCTTTTTAGCCCCATTTATTACATTTTTTCAGGCATTTAGATGTGCTGCCATGAACAATTGCATGGTCAGAGACGTGACGAGGACAGGGACATCAGTAATATATATAATACAGTAGGAAAAAAAGGATGAGTTTCCCTTATTTACAAAAATCCATAAATTTACAGAGGTCTGTATGTATGTAATTGCGAAGGACGATGTCATTGTAATTATACAATTTGAGCTGTCTTCTTGTAATTCCAATGTCTCTGCATATGCAGGAAGACATGGATGGGAGCTATAATTTCAGTAGGATGGAAAGGACTTTTTCGTTGCTCTAAACTGTAACCATGGATGTGGGATGTGGGATTACCTTTTTATATATGTGAAAAAATATTTAATTTTTTATGTAGCGGATGATGGGAGGTGTCATTCTTGAATTCCAATCATCCCCACTTGCAATCTCAGTGGTTGTAGCGGGGACTGGCAGGGAGACACTGGGGCCGTATAAATGGAAGAAAGAAAGTTTTGAAATATACAGCAGCTGTTCTAATTAGAGCAAATTAAGGTTAATTGAATAATGAGACCACAGTCAAATAGGTAATAGAACATCAAAGGAATGTAGGTCAAGTGATTTGACCTTAATTGGCTGTGGTTTCATTATTTAATTAAGGTCTTTCCCTCCTATTTCCTGATCTTTATTCATCTGTCTGCTGTGTGAGCGAAAAAAAATAAAACATATGTGGCTTAAAAATGGCTGGGTGAACTAGCCGAAATGTTACCTCACGCTTGTATGCAATAAATTCCACTTTTTTCATCTATTGGTGTGCCACTGTCTTTCGGATTGCAACTATTGGGGGTCCTGACCCGGACCGGACACAGTATGCACCCGTACATCACTTTATTGGGAGTGCAGCCTCTTGAATTGGACTGTATATATATATATATATATATATATATGTATATGTATATATATATATATATATTTCCCTGTCCTCTGCCAGCAGCACAATGATGGGGTAGCTCCGCCCTGTGAGCTTGCAGGACCTTAGGATAATTTTAATAAAAAACAACCTGAATAGAGTGACTAGAGCCCCTCCTCCCCCCCCCCCACAAGGGTATAAAAGGCTCCCTGTAACCACTCCCCCTGAGTTTTTTCTGTCCTGTGAGCAGGACTACAGGATTCACTCAGCCCTTGCTGTTAGAGCTGGGTGAAGCATTGCTGAATGTGGTGCTATGCTTGCTGCGCTGTGCCTTTTATCTGTCTTTGGCTTGGGCGGGATGCACGCCACTTCTATACAGGGAGTTCTCCTGTATTACTGCTCGCTGCAGTCATGATGGTTTTTACTTGCTCCCCTGCGTGTATATAAGCATGTTCTGGGGGATATACCTGCTGTTATCTGGAGTTACTTCATGTAGAGGATCAGCTGACTAAGGATCTGCTGACTGGATGATCACCTGACTGATCAGCTGACTGGGATCACCTGACTAATCACCTGAACGCTGCCTCTCTGCTGGATAAAGATAAGTTGTAGCTCTGTGGTTGTTGCTCCTGCTTTATCCTTTATTTAAAAAGATCAGACTATAGATATGTCATGTATATCATATGTATGTTATATGTATATTAAATTTTTATTATTATTATTATTACTATTATTTTTAGCCTCTGTCAGGAGAAGCTTATGTCTGTCTGCCTCCTGGCCTCTATATAAGGAGGCTGGTTCAGTCTATAGAGATGTCATGTATTTTATATGTATATTACATTATTATTATTATTATTATTATTATTATTAGCCTCTGTCAGGAGAGGCTTATTTCTACTTCCTCTTAGCCTCTATAAAAGGAGGCTGGTTCAGTCTAGAGATATGTCATGTATATTATATGTATATTGCATTATTATTATTATTATTATTATTATTATTATTATTACTATTATTATTATTATCCTCTGTCAGGAGAGGCTTATATCTGCTTCCTCCTGGCCTCTAAATAAGGAGGCTGGTTCAGTCTATAGATATGTCATGCATATTATATGTATTTTGCTTTATTATCATTATTATTTATTAGCCTCTGTCAGGTGCTGTAAGCATCCCCTTCAATTCAGAGGACATTCTTTGGCATAACATTAATCCCATTTGCCAAAGTTATTGCCGTTATGGTGGTGATTGTCAGGTGACTGGATATAAGAGTTATCCTATACCTGACCTCTGGCAGATCTTTGCCAGCTCTACAGTTGTCAGAATTTCCTCCTTTCAGATCTTGGCTGGATTATCAATCTGGACAAATCAGATTTAACCCCCGAATACATCCAGGAATCTCTAGGATTCAGAATAGACTCTCAGTCTATGACTCTTCATCTCTCACCAGCCAGGAAGGACATTAAAGTGTTCTTTGTTTCTTTGAATCCCTTGTGCAGTGTTCCTCAGAACTCTGAGGTTTCTAGGCTTTTTCTCTTTTGCAGTTTACATCCTCGCTCGCTTCAGTCGGAGATCCTTCACAGATGGAACAGAAGATTGTCTGATATAGACCCTTCATGTGCTGTCCACAAACACAAGAAGACCAGTAGGTTACTTGCAGACGTACAGGATGGTCTTTAGAAGAACCCCTATAGATGATTCTCACAGTGGATGCTTCAGGCTCGGGATGAAAAGCTCACCTACAAGACAGAACAGTCTCTGTAGTCCGGAATTCGAAAGAACTTTTTCTTTCCTCCAACCACAAAGAACTCAGAGCAATCTTTTATGCTCTGAAGTCATTCTCCCCTCTCCTTCTATGGAAAGCAATACAGGTAAGATCAGACAATATAGTCTCCATGTCTTACATAAATAAACAAGGAGGCACCAGATCTCGAGTCCTCCTCCTGGAGGTGGGGAAGATCTTTGGTTGGGTAGTATCCAGGATAAGGAAGTTATCTCCTGTTCATATCAGGAAGTGCAGAATGTTCTAGTCGATCGTTTGAGGAAGAATATGACAATTCCAAGAGAATGGTCTTTGAATCCAGATATCTTCAGCCAGATCATACTCCACTGGGAAGTACCGGGAAAAGATTGTATGGCCGCTCACTTAAATAACAAACTAAACAACTTCTGCTCCCTTTATTTAGCGGATTACCCTTTTGTAATATACGCAATGTCCATACCTAAGACATTCCAACTAGCATATATTTCTTCACTAACTTCAATAATACCGATGCTATTACTAAAGATTCAGCAAGATCTTGCCTCAGTCTTTGCATCATAGGGGTCATAGTTCTCTCAGATCATGCTGATGAGCTGAGGGATGTATTGGAGGCTTCCTGTACAGCAGAAACCGGTGTCTTAGGGCACACAGCTCTGACACAATGTCTCTCATTCTGACAGCTTGGAGATTGATAGGTCCAGATTTAAAGCCAAGGGTTTTTCAGGACCGAATATGGAATACGCTTTCCCTCTCTAGGAGTGAGGCCATCAATAAGACATGTACAGAGTTATAAGGATTTTTCCTTCCTGATGTTTTGACAGGAAAATTGATTTATCTTTACCTTCTGTTCCTTAAATACTGGAGTTTCTACAAGATGGCTGATAAGGGCCTTTTCCCAAGTACAATAAAGTACAGCCGGCTGCTAGATCTGCATTTTTGCAGGTAGCTTTTCCAAATCCTAGAAATAAAGAATTTTCTAAAGGCCGTAATGGGACTCTAGTTTAGAAGGCCGGAGGCCCCTGGGTTTATCTGTGTGGTATAGCAACTGTGTGCTCCTCTATGTTTGAGCTTCTTGAGAAACAAGCTTCTTCCAGGAGCCTGAACAACCTCTTAAGGTTGTCTTTTCATGAGCTGTCACTTCTATCAAAAGAGTGGGAGACCTACAGGCCTCTCAACTAGAGAACCTCATACTACGTTCTGTCTGATAAGGGTTTACTGATATTTCTGCCATCTTTTACTCTGAAAGTCTCTACTTTCACTAATTGTACTCAGAGGACAGTTTTTCCACAGTACATACCTGAGGTCTCTATGGGTAAAGATAAGAATGTGAAAACCTTGAATCTGCTCAGATGTCTTAAAAAATTTATCTTAAAAGGATAAATCCTTTTTTGGAAGGAGAAAAATCTCTTTGTGGCATACCAGGGCACAAAGCGTGGTAAGAAAGTTTCCAAACCCTCAATATCCAGATGGTTGTGATTGAATCTCTTCTGACTAATCGCTAACATGGATCCGCCTGTATCTGCAAATACCGCTCTACCTGAATGGTCGCAGCCTCTTGGGCTAAATGAGGTTCAGCCCCTTTGAAGTTTTTTTCAATCATTACAGATTTGAGGATTTATATTCCAAAAATCTCACTTTTTTCAAACACTGCAATAGATACTGTTATATTATATTGCCACCCTGGGGTTATGCTATGCAAATCCCCATTATTGCACTGCTGGCAGACAACAGGGAAGTGTTAAATAGTTAATCTTGTTTCCCTTAGTCTGACAGCAGCACAAGCTTCCCTCCCTTTTAATGTTGTTTTTTTCTTATACGTTATAATTACTCAGGGGGAGCAGTTACAGGGAGCCTTATATCCCCTTGTAAGGGGGAGGGGCTCTAGTTATTTTGGTTGTTTTTTATTAAAATTATCCTAAGGTCCTGCAAGCTCACATCGGCGGAGTTATCCCATCATCGTGCTGCTGTCAGACTAAAGGAAACAAGATTAACTACTTAAATCTTACATATATATATATATATATGTATATATATATATATATGTATATATATATATATAGTAAAAAATAGGGGAACCGGCACTGTAGAATAGGAGGGTGCAGCTTTGCTTGGGGAGAAGATGGCTAGAAGGGTGGAGGAGTGTTTAAACTAGGGACTTGGGGGGTGGGAACCTACAGCAAAGAGGGGGAAGATAGTGTAGATGTCACGATGCCGGCTGGCAGGAGGTGGATCCTCTGTGCCAGAGAGGGATTGGCGTGGACCGTGCTAGTGGACCGGTTCTAAGTCACTACTGGTTTTCACCAGAGCCCGCCGCAAAGCGGGATGGTCTTGCTGCGGCGGTAGTGACCAGGTCGTATCCACTAGCAACGGCTCAACCTCTCTGACTGCTGAAGATAGGCGCGGTACAAGGGAGTAGACAGAAGCAAGGTCGGACGTAGCAGAAGGTCGGGGCAGGCAGCAAGGATCGTAGTCAGGGGCAACGGCAGGAGGTCTGGAACACAGGCTAGGAACAAACAAGGGAACGCTTTCACTAGGCACAAGGGCAACAAGATCCGGCAAGGGAGTGCAGGGGAAGTGAGGTATAAGTAGGGAGTGCACAGGAGGAAACCAATCAAGGTAATTGGAAGATTGGACCAGGCACCATCATTGGTGCACTGGCCCTTTAAATCGCAGAGACCCGGCGCGCGCGCGCCCTAGGGAGCGGGGCCGCGCCCGCCGGGACAGGACCGACGGAGAGCGAGTCAGGTACGGGAGCCGGGGTGCGCATCGCGAGCGGGCGCCACCCGCATCGCGAATCGCATCCCGGCTGGAGGCGGTACCGCAGCGCACCCGGTCAGGAGATCTGACCGGGGCGCTGCAGCAACGAGGATGAGGCGAGCGCTCCGGGGAGGAACGGGGACCCGGAGCGCTCGGCGTAACAGTACCCCCCCCTTGGGTCTCCCCCTCTTCTTGGGTCCAAAGAACCTGAGGAACAAAAACTCAATTCTTTCGTGATGAGGTCCGATGCACATTAGGAGGGGTTCCGTGCGGTAACGCACGGCACAGTCCAAACTTTCATTGTTAACACAATTGATGTAGAGGGGTCTGGCGAGACTGGTCACAGGGATGTTGAACCTGTTGATAAGAGAGGCCAAAAAAAAATTTCCTGCAGATCCGGAATCCAAGAAGGCCATAGTAGAGAAGGAGAAGGTAGAGGCAGATATCCGCACAGGCACAGTAAGGCGTGGAGAAGCAGAGTTGACATCAAGAACTGTGTCACCTTTGTGCGGAGTCAGCGTACGTCTTTCCAGGCGGGGAGGACGGATAGGACAATCCTTCAGGAAGTGTTCGGTACCGGCATAGTACAGGCAAAGATTCTCCATGCGGCGTCGTGTCCTCTCTTGAGGTGTCAAGCGAGACCGGTCAACTTGCATAGCCTCCACGGCGGGAGGCACAGGAACGGTTTGCAGAGGACCAGAGGAGAGTGGAGCCGGGGAGAAAAAACGCCTCGTGCGAACAAAGTCCACATCCAGGCGGAGCTCCAGACGCCATCCGGAAAAACGCATGTCAATGCGAGTGGCAAGATGAATGAGTTCATGTAGGTTAGCAGGAGTTTCTCGTGCGGCCAGAACATCTTTAATGTTGCTGGATAGGCCTTTTTTAAAGGTCGCGCAGAGAGCCTCACTATTCCAGGACAACTCGGAAGCAAGAGCACGGAACTGAATGGCGTACTCGCCAACGGACGAAACACCCTGGGCCAGGTTCAGCAGGGCAGTCTCGGCAGAAGAAGCTCGGGCAGGCTCCTCGAAGACACCACGGACCTCAGCGAAGAAGGACTGGACTGAGACTGTGGCAGGATCATTGTGGTCGCAGAGCGGTGTGGCCCAAGACAAGGCCTTTCCAGAAAGGAGACCACGGCAGAGTCTAGAGTCCCCATCAAATTTGTCCGGCAGGGACAAGCAGGGGTTAGGAGCGGCCGGACGCTGCGGAGGAGTTGCAGGAGCCGGCGGAGGAGATGGTTGTTGCAGTTGCAGCTGCTGTGACAGTGACAGCAGCTGCTGTAACTGTGACTTCAGTTGCTGTGTCACGGTGGACAAGTATGCCAGCTGGTGATTTTGTTGGGTGATCATCGTGGAAATGTCGGCAAGACTTGACAGCGGCACCTCAGCGGAATCCATGGCCGGACGCTGCGGAGGAGTTGCAGGAGCCGGCGGAGGAGATGGTTGTTGCAGTTGCAGCTGCTGTGTCAGTGACAGCAGCTGCTGTAACTGTGACCTCAGTTGCTGTTTCACGGAGGACAAGTATGCCAGCTGGTGATTTTGTTGGGTGATCATCGTGGAAATGTCGGCAAGACTTGACAGCGGCACCTCAGCGGAATCCATGGCCGGATCTACTGTCACGATGCCGGCTGGCAGGAGGTGGATCCTCTGTGCCAGAGAGGGATTGGCGTGGACCGTGCTAGTGGACCGGTTCTAAGTCACTACTGGTTTTCACCAGAGCCCGCCGCAAAGCGGGATGGTCTTGCTGCGGCGGTAGTGACCAGGTCGTATCCACTAGCAACGGCTCAACCTCTCTGACTGCTGAAGATAGGCGCGGTACAAGGGAGTAGACAGAAGCAAGGTCGGACGTAGCAGAAGGTCGGGGCAGGCAGCAAGGATCGTAGTCAGGGGCAACGGCAGGAGGTCTGGAACACAGGCTAGGAACAAACAAGGGAACGCTTTCACTAGGCACAAGGGCAACAAGATCCGGCAAGGGAGTGCAGGGGAAGTGAGGTATAAGTAGGGAGTGCACAGGTGGAAACCAATCAAGGTAATTGGAAGATTGGACCAGGCACCATCATTGGTGCACTGGCCCTTTAAATCGCAGAGACCCGGCGCGCGCGCGCCCTAGGGAGCGGGGCCGCGCCCGCCGGGACAGGACCGACGGAGAGCGAGTCAGGTACGGGAGCCGGGGTGCGCATCGCGAGCGGGCGCCACCCGCATCGCGAATCGCATCCCGGCTGGAGGCGGTACCGCAGCGCACCCGGTCAGGAGATCTGACCGGGGCGCTGCAGCAACGAGGATGAGGCGAGCGCTCCGGGGAGGAACGGGGACCCGGAGCGCTCGGCGTAACAGTAGATAGAGAGGTGGGAATTCTAAATGTACCTGGGGGTGGAGCGGAGGGAGGGGTTAGAATAGTTAATAGGAATAGACTTCATAGGAAAATAAAACTTACACCCTTGAATCCCATTAACCCCAACATAAAGGATGGAAATGTAAAGTGTATGTTCACAAATGCCAGAAGTCTAGCAAATATAATGGGGGAGCTTGAGGCCTTGATACCGGAGGAACATATTGATATAGTTGGGGTCACTGAGACATGGCTGGACTCCTCGCATGACTGGGCTGTCAATCTGCAGGGGTTTACATTGTTTCGCAAGGATAGAATGAACAGAAAAGGTGGTGGAGTCTGTCTGTATGTAAGAAGTGGTATGAAAGTCAGTGTGAACGATGCCATAGTGTGTGATGATTTTGAGGAGGTGGAATCACTGTGGGTAGAATTACAAAAGGAGGGAAATACTGAAAAAATAATATTTGGGGTAATCTACAGACCCCCTAATATCACTGAAGAGATAGAAGTTCGGCTTCATAAACAAATAGAGAGGGCCGCCCGGGCAGGTACAGTGGTAATAATGGGAGATTTTAACTATTCAGATATAGATTGGGGTCCGGGGTTGGCTAAAACTACAAAGGGGCGACAATTCCTAAATTTATTGCAGGATAATTTTTTGGGCCAGTTTGTGGAGGACCCAACAAGAAGTGATGCCTTGTTGGATCTGATCATTTCCAACAACGCCGAGCTGGTTGGTAATGTAACTGTGGGGGAAAACCTTGGTAATAGCGACCACAATATAGTTACTTTTGACTTAAAATGTAGAAAACAAAGACAGGCGGGGAAGGCAAAAACATATAACTTTAAAAAGGCAAACTTCCCTGGGATGAGGGCTGCACTACAGGACATAGACTGGGGGGAGGTGTTGTCAAATACTGATACAGAAGGTAAATGGGACATCTTTAAATCAACTCTAAATAACTATACATCTAAATATATACCAAAGGGGAACAAATATAAACGATTAAAACTAAATCCTACATGGCTGACACATGATGTTAAAAGAGCAATAAACAACAAAAAGATAGCCTTCAAAAAATACAAATCTGATGGGTCAGCGATAACATTTAAACAGTACAAAGAGCTTAATAAAATCTGTAAAAATGTAATAAAAACAGCAAAAATTCAAAACGAGAGACAGGTGGCCAAAGAAAGCAAAACTAATCCTAAATATTTTTTTAGATATATAAATGCAAAAAAACCAAGGACAGATCATGTAGGACCCCATAATAATAATAATGGGGAGGTTGTCACGAGCGATCAAGAGAAGGCGGAGCTACTGAATGGGTTCTTTAGTTCTGTATATACTAGGGAAAAAGGAGCTGACATTGGCCAGGTCAGTGCTGGTAACACATCATGTAATGTACTGAACTGGCTTAATGTAGAGATGGTACAAGGTAAGTTAAGTGATATAAATGTAAGCAAATCCCCAGGGCCGGATGGACTACACCCAAGAGTTCTAAGAGAGGAAAGTTCAGTAATATCTGTACCCCTGTTCATGATATTTAGAGATTCTCTGGTGTCTGGTATTGTGCCAAGGGACTGGCGCAAGGCGAATGTGGTGCCAATCTTCAAAAAGGGCTCTAGGTCTTCCCCAGGAAACTATAGACCGGTAAGTTTAACGTGCATTGTGGGTAAATTGTTTGAAGGACTTATAAGGGATTACATACAGGAATACATAGGGGATAATTGTATTATAAGTGATAGCCAGCATGGGTTTACTAAGGATAGAAGTTGTCAAACCAATCTAATTTGCTTTTATGAAGAGGTGAGTAGAAGCCTTGACAGAGGAATGGCTGTGGATATAGTGTTTCTGGATTTTGCTAAAGCGTTTGATACTGTCCCTCATAGACGTCTGACAGGTAAGTTAAGGTCTTTGGGTTTGGAAATTGTAGTTTGTAACTGGATTGAACACTGGCTCATGGATCGTACCCAGAGAGTGGTGGTCAATGATTCGTACTCTGATTGGTCCCCGGTTATTAGTGGTGTACCCCATGGTTACTGGGCCCGCTGTTGTTTAATTTATTTATCAATGATATAGAGGATGGTATTAACAGCTCTGTTTCTATCTTTGCAGATGACACCAAGCTTTGTAGCACGGTACAGTCTATAGAGGATGTGCATAAGTTACAAGATGACTTGGATAGACTAAGTGTCTGGGCATCCACTTGGCAAATGAGGTTCAATGTGGATAAATGTAAAGTTATGCATCTGGGTACTAATAACCTGCATGCATCGTATGTCTTAGGGGGGATTAAACTGGCAGGGTCACTGGTAGAGAAGGATCTGGGTGTACTTGTAGATCACAGACTACAGAATAGCATGCAATGTCAGGCTGCTGCTTCCAAAGCCGGCAGGATATTGTCATGTATCAAAAGAGGAATGGACTCAAGGGACAGGGACATAATACTCCCCCTTTATAAAGCATTGGTACGGCCTCATCTGGAATATGCTGTTCAGTTTTGGGCACCTGTCCATAAAAGGGACACTGCGGAGTTGGAAAGGGTGCAGAGACGCGCGACTAAACTAATAAGGGGCATGGAACATCTTAGCTATGAGGAGCGATTAAAGGAGTTACAATTGTTTAGTCTTGAGAAGAGACGTTTAAGGGGGGATATGATAAACGTATATAAGTATATTAATGGCCCATACAAAAAATATGGAGAAAAACTGTTCCAAGTTAAACCCCTCCAAAGGACGAGGGGGCACTCCCTCCGTCTGGAGAAGAAAAAGTTTAGTCTCAAGGGGCGACACGCCTTCTTTATCGTGAGGACTGTGAATTTATGGAACGGTCTACCTCAGGAACTGGTCACAGCAGGAACAATTAACAGCTTTAAAACAGGATTAGATACATTCATGGAACAAAATGACATTAATGCTTATGAAGAAATATAAAATCCCATCCCTTCCCCAATATCGCGCCACACCCCTACCCCTTAATTCCCTGGTTGAACTTGATGGACATATGTCTTTTTTCGACCGTACTAACTATGTAACTATGTAACTATGTAAAGTCCAAATCGGGTGCTCAGCTTTCACAGGTTCAAACTCCAAACCCTTCTTAAACACCTCCAAAAAAGGAAAGCGGCACTCCAATGGCAGAAAAAAAGGTGTGTTTATTCACCCATCAAGTCAAATGCGATTTTTCAGCCTCACAATGAAGCCTTTCTCAAGCAGTGTATCAGTGTTACATCACTTCCTTAAATATCATTAACCATAGTGACATCATCACCTCATTTACATTAATTAAATATTAAACATCCATATACAAAATGGAAAAATACATCTATGTTATAATATGCATCATAAAACCATATCTAACATCTGTGCAAATCATAACCAGGTGTCGATCTATACATAATAGTGTTTAAATACATAAGTGCATCATGTAAACATAACATCACGTCAGCCAAGAGGGTGGTCCCTCACCTTCGTAGCCATGTGTTCACCTCCTGATTCGCTGCTTCATCATCGGGTCTTCTGTTTGTAAATAAATCAACTGGGCAGATCCGGAAGGGCATCGCGTCACTCACGCGCGCTTTCTCCTCACTAACATAGCATACTCAGTGCGCAGACCCGGAAATGTGTGACGCTACATACGTCCACATCCCGTTCTAAGGACTTCTCCCATCCGGCTTTCTGCACTTCCCCGGCGTATGCGCACACACCAGAGACTACAGAGACAGCCATCTTGCAATAGGGCTACATATAAATACAGAGGGCGAATGCAGTATCTCAAACATTCACTCGGTGGCCATTTTACTAAGGGGCACACTGCCCTCACCTTTTTACCACCATATATAGGAGATTGGCATCGGCTCTATGTTAAATCAATATCGCTAGGGATAAACTTGGACACAGTGAAAATGCACCCTGTCCACCAGGTAATCTTTAGTGTGTGACACATAATCTCAATAGTTAGTCCGTGCGGGGTATGAAAAGCATCCAGGTACTCAGATTCGGGAAATAAAAGTGCAAAAGCAGAACATAGAGGAATCAATGAGAGGACAAAAATAGTTCAATTGTTACACTAAGTTGTTTGAGTTATACCTTATTCACTGAATTATATCAATTATATTATATTCATCAGCCAATGTACATATCCACAGTACCCTATATGTCCCAGGTGTATGCTGAAACAGTCACACACTTAAAGGACGGGTATGATCGTCAATACACGATCTATAATCGTATATAGCCTGACCCTGTGTATATCATGTACATAATAAACGGTCATCTGGGACATCCAGTCCATGTATGCGATCATCTAATTATACGTTGTCGAGTGTTCAAGAGCTATAACCAAGCTGCCACACTCCCCATCTAGTGTATGTATGTGCCCATGCTCTATCACTTGTTCAACTCAATAGATTCATGATCTCAATAGGTTCATGATCGCACCTCCCCCTTCCGAGACCCCAAGAAAAACTCCTCCCACTCCACATCTGGCACCCCAGATCAGTGCCGTCACACCAAATGACACAAGTGAGGTCTAGGGTCATCCTCCGTGAACCAAAAAATATCCACAATAATTGTCTATAATACCATATATAATACAGGCTAAAATTCCGGATGGTAAAGAAGTCCTCAGTTTCAGATGACACGATGAATGAAGTTGCAATCATCGGTGACGTGATGTATCCTCAAGTGAACCCATTGTGCACTAAAAATAATTACAGAAAAAAGGACAATTAAAATCAAGAAATGATATCGCCTCCTTTGCGTAGTTTCGGGACATGGTCTATGACAGAGTTTTTCTTGGGGTCTCGGAAGGGGGAGGAGCGATCATGAACATTGGGAGGAATCTATTGAGTTGGACAAGTGATAGAGCATGGGCACATACATACACTAGATGTGGAGTGTGGCAGCTTGGTTATAGCTCTTGAACACTCGACAACGTGTAATTAGATGGTCGCATACGTGGACTGGATGTCCCAGATGACCGTTTATTATGTACATGATATACACAGGGTCGGGCTATATACGATTATAGATCGTGTATTGACGATCATACCCGTCCTTTAAGTGTGTGACTGTTTCAGCATACACCTGGGACATATAGGGTACTGTGAATATGTACATTGGCTGATGAATATAATATAATTGATATAATTCAGTGAATAAGGTATAACTCAAACAACTTAGTGTAACAATTGAACTATTTTTGTCCTCTCATTGATTCCTCTATGTTCTGCTTTTGCACTTTTATTTCCCGAATCTGAGTACCCGGATGCTTTTCATACCCCGCGATATTGATTTAACATAGAGCCGATGCCGATCTCCTATATATGGTGGTAAAAAGGTGAGGGCAGTGTGCCCCTTAGTAAAATGGCCACCGAGTGAATGTTTGAGATACTGCATTGGCCCTCTGTATTTCTATGTAGCCCTATTGCAAGATGGCTGTCTCTGTAGTCTCTGGTGTGTGCGCATGCGCCGGGGAAGTACAGAAAGCCGGATGGGAGAAGTCCTTAGAACGAGATGTGGACGTATGTAGCGTCACACATTTCCGGGTCTGCGCACTGAGTATGCTATGTTAGTGAGGGGAAAGCGCGCGTGAGTGACGCGATGCCCTTCCGGATCTGCGCAGATGATTTATTTACAAACAGAAGACCCGATGATGAAGCAGCGAATCAGGAGGTGAACACATGGCTACGAAGGTGAGGGACCACCCTCTTGGCTGACGTGATGTTATGTTTACATGATGCACTTATGTATTTTAACACTATTATGTATAGATCGACACCTGGTTATGATTTGCACAGATGTTAGATATGGTTTTATGATGCATATTATAACATAGAGGTATTTTTCAATTTTGTATATGGATGTTTAATATTTAATTAATGTAAATGAGGTGATGATGTCACTATGGTTAATGATATTTAAGGAAGTGATGTAACACTGATACACTGCTTGAGAAAGACTTCATTGTGAGGCTGAAACATCGCATTTGACTTGATTGGTGAGAGAGAGAGAGAGAGAGAGAGAGAGATGGATAGTGATAAACTGCATATATATATATATATATATATATATATATATATATATATATATATAGTCCAGGGCGTAAATGTTGGCACCCCTGAAATTTTTTCTCACAGAAAAGGATTGCTGTAACACCTGTTTTGCTATACACATGTTTATTCCCTCTGTTTTTATTGGAACTAAATCAAAAAAGGGAGAAAGAAAAGCAAATTGGACATAATGTCACACCAAACTCCAAAAATGGGCTGGACAAAATTATTGCCACCCTTTCAAAATAGTGATTTCGGTTTAGTTCCAGTACACACAAAGGGAATAAACATGTGTATAGAAAAACATGTGTTACTGCAATTACAGTATGTATTATTCCATATTATCCATATGGTACACATTCTCAATTATGGACATTTATCAACGGGTTTAGTCAGGTTTTCTTTACTATAATTGTCGCAAAATTGTCGCAACTGCGACTACGTGATTTTTCATGCGACATTTTGACTGGAAAGCGAGAAAAGCAAGTGTTCCAAAAATTTACTACGTAGTAATAATTTTAAAAAAGGACTAAGGGTAGTCAGGTATTTATTAACTGCGATAGTCGCAACTGCGCAAAAAAAAAGATGCAACAGGGTTAAAAATTGACTACATTTACTCCAGCTCAAACATGGAGCAGAAAAAGCTACTACCAAAGTAAAAAAGGAAAAATTGCTTACGTGAAAGAAAATTATCAACAGGGTGAAAGCAGTTGATAAATAAGTTGCACATAAGCAAAAAAAAAGTAAGGAAAAAATTACTAAAAAAAAGAATACATAAGCAAACATTGATAAATGTCCCTCAATATGCTGGGTCCTACAACAGTATTGAGAAATGCTGCGGGACCCACTGACAGTTTGCAAGCAGTGCACAATATATATTTGCAAACTGTCCATGGGTAGCATGCATATCTGACCTGGGTTAAAGAACGAGACCCGCATTTGAGTACTCATGGACAGTTTGCAAACATATATTTTTCAGTGTTTGCAAATTGACTGATGTATTTGTCCATATATCTATATATGTCCATATATCTATATGTCTCTCTCTCTCTCTCTCTCTATATATATATATATATATATATATATATATATATATACTTTTTTTTTTTGAGAGAGAGAGAGAGAGAGAAAGAGAGAGACAAATCATATATCTGTATATATATATAAATATATATATATATATATATATATATATATATATATATATATATATAGGAAGATCAGGGCAGCACTCCAATAACGTGAAAACAGATAAAAATTTATTCCATCAAAACAATGTGCAAAACAGCAGCGACGTTTCGATCCTCTCCAGGATCTTTTTCAAGCTGAACTAAACAGATTTGTGGTTTCTTTTATACACATAATCATCAAGTGAAACAATTATCAATAAAGTGTACAATCAAAATACAATAAAGTGCAATTAAAGCAAAAACTGTGTACAGTAGAGTGATCAATATACAATGTAAGTCTCATTTATCCTTCTTATTATGAGCAAGGTGCATATACAAGTATCCAGAAAAACTGGATACTAAAGTGCTTACAGTGATCTTAAAACAATCAGATTGCCTATAATTAAAAACAGTCAAACAATCAGAGGAATAATTACAGTAACACTATACCTTAAGCGTGTGTGATGGCGTGCATAGACACTCGGCGTTCCGGAAGCCCCGTCTGTGCCAGCCCGCCACCTAACATGATGTTCTAGTTAATCATTGGTTTGAGATCTCCATCTTGCAAACGCCACTACATATCGGCGCGTGCGCAATGCCGGCTAATCCGTCCGTGCATGGTCACGTACCTGCGCCTGCGCACCAAGAAAATTGGTGCGACGGCGCCATCTTGAGAACTGGAAAAGCTTCCCTTACATGAAAAAACATAGGAAAACCATGCAAATACAAGAATTACAAATCACAGACATTATAACACAGCAGTCAATGAGTAAACCGGTGACCACGAGGCAAGGTTCCATGCCAACCCCATGCCGCCAAAGCTCAATTCCAGGTAAGTGATTTTAATTAAATAAAAACATTAAAAAAAAATAATAATAATTGATTAAATTAAATAAAAAGTAAACTGAAAAAAATGAAAGAAATGAGAAATATTACTTTAAATATAGGGAATGAAATCAACTGAATATAACAAGTGGATATTGGATACATGTTCTCTCAAACCTCACTCTCTCAGAGCAAATAGCAAGGCATTATTGAATTAGGATAGACCGGATTAAGGTCACAAAACCCCTATTCCGTGGGTCACCCCTACTAACATAACTTATATAGTAAGTACATATTATGGGTGGGTGTCAGTCCAGACACACCCAATCTCCTCGGGTACGTCCGGACCCCACCAAAACCCTCGGACGCTCGGGGCCAGGTGTCTGTACTCAAACAGCAGCTCGTACCTGTGTGGACCCCGGTCGTCATAAGCTCCCCTATAATATATAAGTCCAATATGATATAAAACAAAATAAGGAAAAATGAATAAAGTAAATGGGTAAAAAAATAAATGAGTAAAAAAATTATAAAAAAATAAAAATAAATAAAATAAAGAATAAACAAAACACTACCTGAAAGAGCAAAGACCGCAAGAGGTGGCATGTACCAATACCCCATGTGGCACCTGTCACATATGTCTACCACGTACAAACGTCAGGAAAAAGGCATGATGAAAATATTATTTATAAAAAAATATAAATAACAATATGTCATGTTCTCAATAGTTGACCGTTGCAAGTGGCGGAGATCAAAAGGGTAAAGCAATTCCTCTGATTGTATTGAGCTCGAACTGAATCTGAAATAAATGAATAAAAAATAAATTAGATAAACAAATCTGTTACACTCGGAAACCAAGGCGAACAACAATCCCCCATACCTTAGAGCATGCCCGGTGTAATCTTGAACTCCACATTCAGCCCTTTAGGGCGTAATGTGGAAAGTTCAAAGATCCACCGAAGTTCCTTCTTTTTGAGAAGTGTTAAACGGTCCCCACCTCTTTTTGGAAGTGGGACATGGTCCAGAATCATAAACTTCAATTCACGTTCTGTGTGGCCCTTTTCTGTAAAATGTTTAGCCACTGGCAAATCTAAACGTTTTTTACGTATGGTATATCGGTGGTTGTTCAACCGTGTCTTCATGTCACATTTGGTTTCGCCTATATACAAAAGTTGACAAGGGCACCACAGAACGTAAATAACATAATCCGAACAACAGTTTAGATAATAATTTATCTTATATTTTTTGAGTGTATCAGGGTGTTGAAACTCAGAACCTTTTACCATTAGATTACAATTGACACAAGATCTACAAGGAAAAGATCCTTTACCGATTGTACCAAAGTATCTCTGTTGTGGTGATTTGGAGGAAGCTATATCGGCTTTCACCAATTTGTCCTTAATATTAGAAACTCTTCGATAAGACATAATGGGAGGATGTTTCAGAGATGGAATCTGGGGGAAACCTTTTTCTATTATCTGCCAATTACGTTTCAATATTTTAGTTAATTGTGTGGAGGTGTCATTAAAGGTGCTCACAAATGTCAGTCTCTCTCCCCTATCCACTGTCCGATTGGTAGGACTCAAAGTCAGTGCTCTATCCATAGATTTAACCCGCTCACCATGGATGTCCAACAACCTAGGGGGATAACCCCTCTGTCCAAAGTTGCGGGACATCCTGGTGAGCGATGCTTCACTGTGTTCAGGGCGGTCAACTATTTTCTTAACCCTCAAAAATTGACTGTACGGTAAAGATCTCACCATGTGCCTGGGGTGACAACTTGTGTACTGTAGGAGGGTATTGCAGTCAGTCTCTTTAACATAAAGGTCCATGTGAAGTTTGTTGTCCTGTAACGTAACTGAAGTATCCAAAAATTGAAGTTTGTCTGTAGAGGAAACAAGAGTGAATTGTATGTTATAGTCAATGGTGTTCAAAAATCTATGGAAATCATCCAATTCCTCAGCAGTGCCTGTCCAAATTAAAAAAATATCATCTATATATCGCCACCACTTCACTACCTTAGAGAAGTGGGGCGACATATAGATGAATTCCTCCTCCATACTGGCTACCACCATGTTTGCGTAGGTGGGCGCAACTTTTGCGCCCAGGTCCCTCTCGTCTGTAAGTAATACTGATCATTAAATATGAAATAATTACAGCTAAGATTGATATCCAACAAAGATAACACAAAATGAAGTTTATCATCAGTGCAGTCTGTGTTTTGCAGAGCCTTACGTACCGCATTAAGTCCCACCTCATGGCTAATAGATGTATAGAGACTCACTATATCGAATGAAGCCAGTATGGAGTTGGATGGTATAGTCAAGTTCTGAATTTTCGTCAAAAAATCGGTCGTGTCCTGAAGATAAGATCTGGCCCCCACCGCATATTCACGAAGCACCTGGTCTAAAAAAATCGAGATGACACAATGGGCCTGCCTGGCAGATTTGACAAAGATTTATGGATTTTAGGTAATAGATAGAGGACCGGGGTAACAGGATGATCAGACAGCAGAAAACCATACAGTGACTTATCAATGATGTTACCATCAAGAGCCTTGTCAAGGACCAATTTGATCCTACGTTGTATATCCCACCTGAGATTGCTATCCAACAACTTGTAAACTGAGCTGTCGCCTAATTGTCTCTCTGCCTCTTGTAAGTACATCTGCCGGTCCATGACCACGACCGCGCCACCTTTGTCCGCAGGCTTAATGACGAGGTCGCGGTCATGGGCCAGCATGTCAAGGGCCTCTCTCTCAGCCCTGGACAAATTATGGTGTACTGTAAAATTACCATCTTGTTTAAGTGAATCCACATCATGTTTTACCAAAGTCCTAAACGTCTCTATTACAGGAGACTCCAATGTAGGAGTAAAATCACTCTTTGTTTTAATATTTAGTTTTTTCAGTTCAAAATCCGCCTGAGACCTAGAAGAAGAGGTTATTGGTGTGGAGCTAGTTCGTTCATCAAACCATACTTGTAATTTGATTTTCCTCAATAATTGGTGAAGATCAAGTTCAAGTTGAAACCAATCTATAGATGTATTCGGACAAAATGATAATCCTTTGGATAATACTGCAAGTTGAATAGTTGACAGTGTTTTGGATGAAATATTTACCACTTGACTTTTTTCTTCTGGTTGTATTTCGGTGTCTGCGACTTGAGTTGTCTCTGGCTGTGAGTTCTTGTGTTGCCGGTGATGTTTGCGGCCTCCCCTCCGGGTGGGTTTGGTCCGGTTGCTGCATCTAAAAAAACCTCAGCATCATCTACACCAACATTAGTGAGGTTAGTGGAGGTCACAGTTTCAAAATTACTTTTGAGATCTTTGGGTCTTTTATTTTGACGTTGGGTGTTATAATTATTATTCCAATTGTAAATACGGCCAGAGCTGTAATCCTGACTATCACGGTACCATTTATGTTGTTTTTGTTCTTCAAGTTCACTCCTGAACTTGGCTAAAAAGGTAGATTGTTTTTCCAAAAATAACTCATAGTCATTTTGGTTTAATGCTGACTTAAGAGAGTCCTCAAGGGCAGTAGTTCTCAATCTTGACTGGGAAATTCAATATTCAAAAGTATTAAATCCAAAGCATATCTATTGGTAATGCGTTCATATTTGGATTTAAAGTCATTGTCCTGAGTATACATGGTAGGTTTAAGGTTGTTACGCATGCCCCTGGGGATACGATGTGACTTATAATATTTTCCCAGTGTAGTAAGATGTAACTGCATGGTAACTAACCTTTTAGATTCTTGTTCATAGTTCCTCTGGAGGTCCACTTTTGAGGGGATGTGCAGGTCTTTGCTCTTTCAGGTAGTGTTTTGTTTATTCTTTATTTTATTTATTTTTATTTTTTTTATTATTTTTTTACCCATTTATTTTTTTACCCATTTACTTTATTCATTTTTCCTTATTTTGTTTTATATCATATTGGACTTATATATTATAGGGGAGCTTATGACGACCGGGGTCCACACAGGTACGAGCTGCTGTTTGAGTACAGACACCTGGCCCCGAGCGTCCGAGGGTTTTGGTGGGGTCCGGACGTACCCGAGGAGATTGGGTGTGTCTGGACTGACACCCACCCATAATATGTACTTACTATATAAGTCATGTTAGTAGGGGTGACCCACGGAATAGGGGTTTTGTGACCTTAATCCGGTCTATCCTAATTCAATAATGCCTTGCTATTTGCTCTGAGAGAGTGAGGTTTGAGAGAACATGTATCCAATATCCACTTGTTATATTCAGTTGATTTCATTCCCTATATTTAAAGTAATATTTCTCATTTCTTTCATTTTTTTCAGTTTACTTTTTATTTAATTTAATCAATTAATTTTTTTGTTTTTTTAAAAATGTTTTTATTTAATTAAAATCACTTACCTGGAATTGAGCTTTGGCGGCATGGGGTTGGCATGGAACCTTGCCTCGTGGTCACCGGTTTACTCATTGACTGCTGTGTTATAATGTCTGTGATTTGTAATTATTGTATTTGCATGGTTTTCCTATGTTTTTTCATGTAAGGGAAGCTTTTCCAGTTCTCAAGATGGCGCCGTCGCACCAATTTTCTTGGTGCGCAGGCGCAGGTACGTGACCATGCACGGACGGATTAGCCGGCATTGCGCACGCGCCGATATGTAGTGGCGTTTGCAAGATGGAGATCTCAAACAAATGATGAACTATAACGTCATGTTAGGGGGCTGGCTGGCACAGACGGCGCTTCCGGAACGCCGAGTGTCTATGCACGCCATCACACACGCTTAAGGTATAGTGTTACTGTAATTATTCCTCTGATTGTTTGACTGTTTTTAATTATAGGCAATCTGATTGTTTTAAGATCACTGTAAGCACTTTAGTATCCAGTTTTTCTGGATACTTGTATATGCACCTTGCTCATAATAAGAAGGATATATGAGCCTTACATTGTATATTGATCACTCTACTGTACACAGTTTTTGCTTTAATTGCACTTTATTGTATTTTGATTGTACACTTTATTGATAATTGTTTCACTTGATGATTATTTGTATAAAAGAAACCACAAATCTGTTTAGTTCAGCTTGAAAAAGATCCTGGAGAGGATCGAAACGTCGCTGCTGTTTTGCACATTGTTTTGATGGAATAAATTTTATCTTTTTTCACGTTATTGGAGTGCTGCCCTGATCTTCCTTTTTTACATTTGGATGGATCGTTGGACTTGATCCTTTTACAGGTTGCCTGCACCTTCCCTTTTATATCTTTTGGATTTTAGAGTGCTGTTGCTCCTTTGCTTTTTATATATATAGTGAGCTGGGTGAGGGAATGATGTAGCAGGGTCTGGTGGTATTAATCCTTGGTTTGTCGTGACGCCAGGGTGCGGTGGTTTTGTATAGAAGGCCCTGCCGACAACCGTCCACAAACGACAGGATAATAAACACAATATCCACAGCAGAATTTATATTAGATAACTGGAACTTTTACTGAACTTCCTATGTAAACAGTTTTTATAAACATACAGTTTCTCTTGAGGTAACCGGGATGCAGGTTCCTCACAGACTTTGCTGGGACTAGTAGTCTTTAGCGTTAAGCAGGCCACTGTGCTACATACTAATTGTATAAGTTGAGTTTAATAGTAGTTACAAGGATTTAGTAAACAGAGCTTTATAACTCACGGTTTTAGTGGCTGCTGGTTCTTTAGGCTTTGGCCTAGTTGAGATGAATTGAGATATGCTGATTGTGGTTGGCCTAATGCCCAGGTCCTAAGAGAGTTCAGGAACAAGAGAGTGAATTTGGAGACTACAGCCACTTATATGCTAAGGGGGCTGGACTAATCCCATTGGCTGCAAAGCCTGTAGGACCTGAACCCAGAGAACTCTGGGTACATCACATGACCAAGGAAGGTCCTAAATATCTGTACAGCCATTTTATTATATCACGTGACCTAGGTAGGTCCTATACATTTGTACACTATACAGAAATTTATTTATATGAGGTGACCAAGGGGCAAGCCCTGCAGGAGAGCCCTGTGGAATGGAGGGACTCTAACTGAGGGGACTTTAGACAGGAACAGGACAAGGTCCTGTAATGGGACACCACACATATTATTATTTTTTTTTTCGCTCACACAGCAAACAGATGAATGAAGAACAAGAAATAGGAGGGAAAGGTCTTAGTTGAATAATGAAACCACAGCCAATTAAGGTCAAACCACCTGACCTATATTCCTTTGATGTTCTATTACCTATTTGACCTTAATTGGCTGTGGTCTCATTATTCAATTAACCTTAATTTGCTTCAATTATAGCAGCTACTGTATATTTCAAAACTTTCTGTGATTGCAAGTGGGGACAACTGAAATTCAAGAATTACAACTCCCATCATCCCCTTCATAAAAATTAAAAGATTTTTCACATATATAAACAGGTAATCCCACATCTATGGTTACATATTCCCTTCTACAGCTTACAGCAACGAAAAATACAATGGCATTGTCCTCCCCAATTACATTAAATATATACATATATTATTGTCCCGGCCATTTGCTGTCAGAACCTACAGGGTTAAAAGGTTCTGACAGGTTCTTTGTTTAATTTTTTGCGGGTTACACCTAGTTGTCTAGATGGTCAGCTGACCGCTTGATGAGAGCATCTGTAAGTTGCCTATTTAACCCAGCAGTTGGCTCTCCGTCAGCACCTTTGAAAGTCTTTTTGCTCCAGTAGCTAGCATGTATTCCCTGTTTCCTCTGTATAACCCGGCATCCTTGACTTCTGGCTTTCAGCTTCACTTCTCTCTGGTATTAGCGACTTGGTACTTTGACTTCTCCTGGCTTTGACACGGTTGGTGACTCTGGACTATTGTGTGAGTGTGTAGTCGTATTTTGTTATGTCTGTCTGTTATCCCACTGTCCCTGGACCTAGTCAGTGTCATTGTAGTTTATTATTTTGACAATCACGCCCCTCACGTATACAGGAAGGGACTGTCTTCGTGGTTACGGACCTGTTGTTTAGGGCAGGTACGTAAGTAGGCAGGGATAGGGGAGCGGGCGAGATTAGTGTGCACTCCTTCCCAGCCCATACGTGACATCTGCCTCTGCAAAATACAATTTGAAGTATCTATAATTTCTGCTAGAAGACCTCTATAAATTTATGGATTTTTGGTAAATTAGGAAAACTCAGGCTTTTTTTGCCTGCAGTATTATACATATTACTGATGTCCCTGTCCTCGTCTCTGACCCCTGTAATTATTCATGGCAGCACATCTAAATGCCCCCCCAAAAAAAATTAATGGGGCTAAAAAGTAAAGTGAAAAAAAAAAATATGATTTAGAATGAAAACTAGAAAAAAAATAATGAAATGCACTCCTCATTCATATTTAATATTGAGCATTGCATTTTCTGGTCCCTGTGCGCTCCCCAAAATTGAAAGACTAAAAAAAAAAATGTTAATGTTAATTTCTAAACAGGGATCAATCCATATGGGTGGGCAGGGACCTAAAAATGTAGCCGACAATAATAAAAATTTAGAAAGGGGCCATTTAAATGTAAAAATAATATATTTTTTTAATAATAATTTTTGTGTTTAATAAAGTGTGTGTTTCACTTTATTTCGGTGGTACTACTACTACCAGCATGGAACAGACTGTTCAATGATGGGAGCTGTAGTACCTGTAGTAATAGACAGATCAAACGGGGTGTCACTCCTGACACCCGATGCTATTGTCCTTTCTATTGCAGAGATGGAGCAGCTTTCTCCTGTACTCGCACCTCTGCACTATACTCCGGCCAGCCAGTGATATTAATAGAATTCACATCACTTATTCATATTTCCCGCAGAGAGCTGTGATTGGCCAGATGGTTTCAGCCAATCACAATTCTCTGTGGGAAATTTGAATAATAGGTATATATAGGACATATACCCATACTACAGAGGGACCAGAGAAGAGCAGCTGGCCGCCCACATCTATACATTATACAGGACGATTGGAGCGGGTGTGACAGGAGTGACACCTGCTCTGATCTTTCCTTACCTGCAGGTACTACTGCTCCCAACATGGAGCACATTCTGCTCCATGCTAGGAGCTGTAGTACCTGCATTAATAGACAGATAGCAACAGGTGTCAGAAGTGACACCCACTGCGATCTGTCTGGGAGCAGTAGTACCTGCAGTTGAGAACAGATCACAGCGGGTGTCACTCTTGCAGAGATGTGAGAAAGCCGCCCGCATTTATACATTATACCGGACGATCACAGCAGGTGTCAAGAGTGACACCCGGGTGATCTGTCTATTAGTTGAGGTACTACTACTCCCATCATGGAACAATCTGTTTTATGCCGGGAGTAATAGTACTACCTAAAAAAATGTAAAAAATAGAGAAAAAAAAGTGAAACACACACACTTTATTAAACACATTATTAAAATGCTTTAGTAATAAAAATTTGCCGAAAAATTTATTCGGATTCGGGTCCTGCCACTGGGGACCCCAGGTGAACTTCCACGCCGCACCACGTTAGAATCAGCCCCCGGAGGGTGCTCGCTCCGGGTCTGATTACTGGCGATCACGGGGACAGAGCATAGTAATGTCACGGCTCTGCCCCCGTGTGATGTCACGCTCCGCCCCCTCAATGCAAGCCTATGGAGGGGCAGTGACAGCTGCCACACCTCCTCCCATAGGCTTGCATTGAGGGAGCGGAGTGTGACGTCACACAGAGGCAGAGCCGTGACGTCACTATGCTCCGTCCACGTAATCAGACCCCGAGCGAGCACACTCCAGGGGCTGATTCTAACAGGGTGCAGAGTGAAAGATCGGGGATGAGATGTCTTAGCGCCGGAGTACCCCTTTAACCTTTCTAATACACTTTATAAGAAAATCTCCTTTCCTTTTTTGTAGAAATCATGGCTTATAAAATCATGGCTTTGTCCAAGCTGAAGCACAGGCATGGGCAAAGTACAGTGAGGGTCAAGTGAGGGTCAAAGTCAAGTGAGGGTAGGCTAGCACTCCTCTGTGCTCTCTCCTGTCTGATAGCACTCCTCTGTGCTCTCTCCTGTCTGATAGTACTCCTCTGTACTATCTCCTGTCTGATAGGACTCCTCCGTGCTCTCTCCTGTCTGATAGTAATCCTCTGTGCTCTTTCCTGTCTGATAGCACTCCTCTGTGCTCTCTCCTGTCTGATAGGATTCATCTGTGCTCTCTCCTGTCTGATAGTACTCCTCTGTGCTCTCTACTGTCTGATATCACTCCTCTGTGCTCTTTCCTGTCTGATAGTAGTGTTGGGCTCGAATATTCGCATTTCAAATTTTTATCATGAATATCACAAATTTGCGAATTAACGAATATTGCTAATATATTCGCTATATATTAGAAATTACGAATATTCACTTTTGTAATATGGAATATACGCATATTCCTTCTTTTCACTTGTGGGCCAACTAAAATTATGCAAATACACTTGTCAGAGGTTATCAACAACATCCCTAGCAACCAATAGTAAAGTTGCCCACCCCTCACTGTTTTCTTCCTCGAATATGCGAATATGTGAATATTCGCATATGCGAATATAAAGAATACGCGAATTTCGCGAATATAGGACGAATATTCGCCTATATATTCGCGAAATATCCCTAATTCAAATATAGGCAATGCTGCTTATCACTATCTGATAGCACTGCTCTGCGCTCTCTCCTGTCTGATAGTAACATAGTTCATGAGGTTGAAAAAAGACCAGAGTCCATCAAGTTCAGTCTCACTTACAGTAAAGAACCCCCATCTGTGCTGGTGTAGAAACCTTCTTTCCTCTAGATGTAGAGGATGCCCCCTTGTAATAGATACAGTCCTGGGTATAAATAGATCATGGGCGAGATCTCTGTAAGGTCCCTGATATATTTATACATAGTTATTAGGTATCCCCTAAGCCTTCTTTTTTCTTAACTAAATAAGCCTAATTCTGATAATATTTCTGGGTACTGTAGTCCTCCCATTCCTCATATTACCCTGGTTGCCCGTCTTTGAACTCTCTCCAGCTCCACTATATCTTTCTTGCACACAGGTGCCCAGTACTGTACACAGTATTCCATGTGTGGTCTGATTAGTGATTTGTACAGTGGTAGAATTATTTCCTTGTCGTGGGCATCTATGCCCCTATTGATGCACCCCATGATTTCATTAGCCTTGGCAGCAGCTGCCCGACATTGGTCACTACAGCTAAATTTACTGTTAACTAAGACTCCTAAGTCCTTTTCCATGTCAGTCGTCCCAAGTGTTCTCCCATTTAATACATAACCCAAGCCCCAGGATTTTTCCTCCCCATGTGCATTACCTTACATTTATCTGTGTTGAACCTCATTTGCCACTTTCCAGCCCAAACCTCCAACCTATCCAGATCCATTTGAAACAGTGCATTGTCCTCTATAGTGTTTACCGCTTTACAGAGTTTAGTATCATCTGCAAAGATTATTACGTTACTGTTCAACCCCTCTACAAGGTCATTAATAAAGATATTAAATAGAACAGGACCCAAGACGGACCCCTGTGGTACCCCACTAGTAACAGTCACCCAATCAGAATAAGTACCATTAATAACCACCCTCTGTTTCCTATCACTGAGCCAGTTACTTACCCACTTACACACATTCTCCCCTAGCCCCATCCTTCTCATTTTATGCACCAACCTTTTATGAGGCACCGTATCAAATGCTTTGGAAAAAATCCAGATATACGACATCCATCGATTGCCCCTGGTCCAGTCTGGAGCTCACCTCCTTATAGAAGCTGATAAGGTTGGTTTGACAGGAGCGTTCCCTCATAAAGCCATGCTGATATGGGGTCATACGTTTATTTTTATTAAGATACTCCAAAATAGCATCTCTTAGAAAACCCTCAAACATTTTACATACAACGGAGGTTAAACTAACAGGCCTATAATTCCCTGTGTCACCTTTTGTTCCCTTTTTAAATATTGGTACCACATTTGCTATGCGCCAGTCCTGGGAAACAGTCCCTGTTACTATAGAGTCCCGAAATATTAAATAGGGGTCTGTCTATAACATTTCTTAATTCCTTTAGAACACAGGGGTGAATGACATCTGGACCTGGTGATTTGTCTGTTTAGATTTTTTGTAGGCGGCACTGTACTTCTTCCTGGGTTAGACCGGTGACCTGTACTGGGGAGTTTACCTTATCACACTGTATTTCACCTGGCATTTAATTTTCCTCGGCGAACACAGTGAAGAAGAATTTGTTTAATATATTTGCTTTTTCCTGATGCCTGTTTATAATTTCTTCTTCATCATTTTTTAAGGGGCCCACACTTTCATTTTTGACCTTTTTGCTAATTATATAGTTAAAGAACATTTTGGGGTTAGTTTTACTCTCTTTGGCAATGAGTCTTTCTGGCTCTATTTTTGCGGCTTTTTGCGGCTTTTATCTGTTTTTTACAAATAGTACTCCTCTGTGCTCTCTCTTGTCTGATAGTACTCCTCTGTGCTCTCTACTGTCTGATAGGACTCTTCTGTGCTTTCTCGTGTCTGATAGTACTCCTCTGTGCTCTCTTCTGTCTGCTAGCACTACTCTGTGCTCTCTCCTGTCCTATCAGACAGGGGAAAGCTAGCCTAAAGGAGTATTGCCACCATTCAATGTTCTTAATGAACATCTAGTATCCATCCGATTGGACCCTCACAGATTACTAGTATGGAAGGGAAATGTCTCCGCTATGAATAAGGTGGACCGCACATGCATGGCCATTGCTCCATTTATTGTCTATTGAGTTGCACTTTTCAAAAGTTTAGAAGTTGAATATTAAAAACATTACAGAGTGCTACTCCATTGACAAGAGTGGAGTGCTGTCTGTGACTGTGCGGTTAGCTCCCTTCACTGCAGGAGACATTTGCCTCTGTTCTGGTGAGTGCCTGGGATGATTGGCTCGGTTCTGTTTATTGTAGAACTTTCATGTAAATGGACCCTGGCAGACTGCAACAGTTATTTAGGAATGGTTTTAGGGAATTTAAAAAGAGTTTAATTACATTTTTGGACTCCAAATCCTCAAGATCTGAATCTGATCAACCATCTGTGGGGTGTGCTGGAAGCCAGGTCCATGGAAGCCGCAGCTTGAAACCTAGTGGTGAGCCACAGGGTGTGATATGAGGTGTGAGGGGCAGATTTTGTTGTCCAGGGGTAGATGGTATTAACCCCTTCGTGTTCGTGATGCCAGGGAGTGATTTGCCTATGTAACCCCCAGAAGGTAGAGCCCCTAGTCCTAGGTTAGGCCGGGGCAAATAGTAGTCCAAGGCCAGGTTAAGGTTAACGGTAGCTTTTACTGAGGTTAGACAGGTGTTACAGTCTATACAGTCAGGATCCCAGAGAGGTGACCAGTAAGACAGGGGACCACGCAGCTTGCTGGGACTTGCAGTTACTTGACAGACTTTAGTGTAGCCACACTGACTATAATAGACTTGACTTGACTGAAGATAGTGACAACAGACAAAGATAACTTGACTTACTGACTTGTAGCTGCAATTTAGGCTTGAGTCCTCCAGATGTGCTGGACCCTGGCTCTGAACCATCTGGACTGAACTTGACCTTAGCAGAAAGTGAAACACAAGAGAGAATTGTAGTACCTTCCCCTCTTATAAAGGGGGCTGACCATCTGGTCACCTGGTGCTTTCTTGGTAACAAAACATATGACATAAACATGTGACAACCCTTATCATGTGACTAACAACCATGTGACCATATCAAAGGTCCTTTACCCTTAGTACATAACTTATACACATTATGGGGGAATAATGCAGGTTAGCCCTGAGGACGTACAGGGACTCAACCTGGCCGGACTGTAGGAGCATATCCTGTACTGGGACATCGCGCGCACACACACACACACACACACACACGCATATTTATATATACATATATATATATATATATATATATATATATATGATAATATTTCTGTTGTTATACTCTGTCAAGATAGAAAAAGTTTGCATCAGCAGCAAATACATTTGAACAATGCACCAACTGTGCTGCCTGAGATGTAATATGTATAGAAGGATTATACCTTTGAGCAAGTTTTAATGTTAATCTCTACACTAGAGATTGCATTTGGTAACCTTTGGTGAATTCCATCAATCATTTTGCGTTTTCATAATCAACACAGTGCAAACAATATAAGCATACAGTGAAGTTGTTGTTCCAGTCAGCTTGCAAAGCTGTGAAGATTTGACATGTAGTTAATGATCCAGCTTGAAGGCAGCCATTATTTACTATGGAAGGAAATGGAAGAAGTGGCCTAGTTGTAAGCTACATTATCTCTCATGTGAGAAAAACAAGAAATGTAAACCAGAGTTTTTTTTTTTTTTATGACAATCCAAAATGTATGCTATTCTAATAGGTTTTAAGATATTTTGATTTAAAGCAAACATCGGTTTCACAACTTTTATGCATAAATAGTAAGGGAATGTTTCATTACCTTATTCTAGATAAACTCAAATTACAACCTGTAGATGATAGATGGACTGCACTGTAAAAAAAAATATTTTCACAGTTTGCAGTAATATACAGGGCTAGATTATATGAGGGGCAAACTTAAAGACTTTATCCCAAGATTCCCTATCTGCAAAATCAAAGATAACCAGCTGATCAATTAGATCTGACATTCCATCCCCACCCTCACCCCGGGTCACAAGTACAGAGGTCAGTTGTCCCTCCATTAAAGTTAGTGTAGTTCATAATATAGTGTCTGTACCTGTGTGTGACGGTTTTCTCACAATTCTTATGTGATTTTCAACCCCCAATTTTTTTTTTTCAGCATACATAATGACTGTTGTCTCGTATTTTTCCCAGGTTGCAATGTGGCCTAGACCTGACTCACTAGTCAGCTGATGACAGGGAGCCTGTCTGCTTCAATGGGTGGAGCGATTGCTTGGAGGGAGAGAGATCAATCTGCAACTAATGCAACAGCTGTAGGCACCCTGATTGAAAACCACAGGTATTTTGAATGGATGCAGCTCATTTATGTTTCAATGGGTGGGGTGACTGATGTGTGGGAGGGAGGAAAATTTAATTATGGGATTCATAAGCAAAAGAGGAAAACTCAAAAAGGAAATAGCAGTTCACAAAAAGCTATCCACAGTGTTCTGGTAATCTCACAATATAGCCATTTAGCCCCAAGACCAGAGCAGATCCTTCCTAAGCATGTCCATTACTGTCTGCCAGGTACGTACTAAAATCACCTCATGGTGGACAACTCCATTCAATATTGCACCAGTAGACTGCTGCTCCATTCACTCTCTGTGTAATCCTGACATTAGTCAAGTGCAGTACTTGGCTATGTTCAGAAATCCTATAAAGACTAAATAAGGTAGTGGTTCAGCATGTACACTATTCCTTTGGGGGTCAGAAAGCCTCTGCTCTAAACATCAGTATAGGTTGTTTGGTTTGTTTACCTCTTTTTTTCCTTACACTTATGTAACTATGTTACTGTATTCATGAATCACAATCTACGGTTATGTTATGATATGACATGATGTGATTTAAAAAAAAAAAACTGTGCGGATAGGTTATAACTTTTAATCTTAGGAGAACTACTTTAACTGTGGGAACATAGGTGGCTATTCCAGAAAATTCTGAAGGAAAATGCACAGAGAAATAGAGTGAAGAATACAAATATGTCAACAATGTGTGTAAATGATCAGGTCTGCACAACATTTAGCCCCTGTGCAACGGCCCACTAAACAATTTATTGCAGCCCAAAATAATTGAGCTGTGATGTCAAAGAGGGTCCTAGACTAGTTTCATATGATGTTGCTGTGGCTGGGCATGCAGCAAAGGGGGGGATACCAATCACACATGCACCTTCCACAGCTGTCCCCATACCTGCCCAGCTACTGAGCCCTGTCCTGCCCAAAGAAACCTTGTATATGCAGCTTGATGTCGAGGACAGCTGCTGACTGGAGGTGCATGAGAAGCTAACCTCTTCGGAGACCTATGCAGGAGGCTGGCTTGGAGCTGGGCTTTAGGGAACTGTTCTGGAGGTGGGGGATGACACACTTCTATGAAGGTACTGGCACTGCGGGGAGCTCTGCTCCTGATCAGTAGGCACCACATGGAGCATAGAGGTTAGGGATGGAGCCAAGGTGACAGCACTGTGGGCATTACCATTATGATAATGTGTGTCCAAAGCTAGGTATCTTTGTCCATAACAAAATTTCAAACACAGTGCTGTGGAAACAATCAAAGTAACCATGATATTTTGCTGGGGAAATTTTCAAAAAATTTAAGTCCAATGTTACTCTCCTGCCTATTCTACCGAGTTTGGTGTCGAAAGACGCTGCACACACTGTGCAGTACAGTCCTCCATGACGAACATTGTAGAACGAATGGTAGAGCAATGCTGGACTCTGCTTTAATCTTCTTTAAAGATGACTGGGGCTCACACAACAGTGTAGTCAGTGAGTGCTGCAATGCAGCAGTGTAGTCAGTGAGTACTGCAATGTAGTAGTGTAGTCAGTGAGTGACACCATACAGCAGTGCAATCAGTTAGTGCTGCCATACAGCAGTGCAGTAAGTGAGTGCTGTCATACAGCAGTGTAGTCCATGAGTGTCACCACACAGTGTAGTAAGTGAGTGCAGCCACACAGCAGAATCCCTGGTGGAATACCCAGTGAAAAATCCTGCTAATGGGCAGCGCTGAGAAGTGTAGCCTATTTTCATTTTGGCCCCAACCTTGTGGTTTAGATGATTTAAGATTGTAAACCCAAAATGTTTGGCATCCTGAGATAATTGTAATGGTTTTATGCAGTTCTGAATAAAAGATAAGTTTTACTGAAGATTCCTAGCTTCTGGATTGTGGCTTTTTCTTTTATATAAATTTGATGAATTTACAGGGTGGGCCATTTATATGGATACACCTTAATAAAATGGGAATGGTTGGTGATATTAACTTCTTGTTTGTGGCACATTAGTATATGTGAGGGGGGAAACTTTTCAAGATGGGTGGGGACCATGGTGGCCATTTTGAATTCGGACATTTTGAATCCAACTTTAGTTTTTTCAATAGGAAGAGGGTCATGTGACACATCAAACTTATTGGGAATTTCACAAGAAAAACAATAATGTGCTTGGTTTGAACGTAACTTTATTCTTTCATGAGTTATTTACAAGTTTCTGACCACTTATAAAATGTGTTCAATGTGCTGCCCATTGTCTCAGATTGTCAATGCAACCCTCTTCTCCCACTCTTCACACACTGATAGCAAAACCGCAGGAGTTAAAAGTCTAAGGGGGTCAGATCGGAAGACCTTGGGAGCCATTCAACTGGCCCACGATGACCAATCCACTTTCCAGGAAACTCTTCATCTAGGAATGCTCGGACCTGACACCAAAAGCAAGATGGTGAACCACCACATTATGGGTGTCAGGTCCGAGCATTCCTAAGTTTGATGTGTCACATGACCCTCTTCCTATTGAAAAAACTAAAGTTGGATTCAAAATGGCCAACTTCAAAATGGCCGCCATGGTCACCACCCATCTTGAAAATATATATACTAATATATATATATATATATATATATATATATATACTAATATAAATATATATACTAATATATATACCGTATTTAACGGCGTATAACATGCATTTTTTAGGCTAAAATTTTTAGCCTAAAGTCTATCTGTGTGTTATACACCGATAAGCCGCTGCAGTTCAATGATTTAAAGTGGGCGCTTTAAATGAATGAACTGCAGCGGTTTTTGCAGATGCAGAGATCTGCCGTCGCTGCCGGCTTCTCTGCCCTTGCCTGTCCTGGGGTCTAGAGCCCTGCTGCCGCCGCTTCTCTCCCCCTGCTATCGGCGCTGCTGCCCCTTCTCTCCCGCTGGCTATTTGTGCCGCTGCCCCATTGCCGGCACCGATAGCCAGGGGGAGATAAGCAGTGCCGGCAATGGGGCAGCGGCGTCGACAGACAGGGGGAGAGAAGGGGCAGCGGCATCCATTGCCGGCGCCGCTACCCCCGTTGCCTCCCCCATCCCCGGTTGTGTAATTACCTGTTGCCAGGGTTGGGTCCACGCTGCTTCAGGCCTCCGGTGTGCGTCCCCTGCGTCGTTACTATGCACTGCACGGCGCAGTGCAATGACGAGTGATGTCACTCGTCATTGCGTCTGGCAGCGCATAGCAACGATGCAGGGGATGCACACCGGAGGCCTGAAGCAGCGCGGCCCCGACCCCGACAACAGGTAATTATACAACTTGATTAAGTACATTATTTGATTCATTCATACTGGCTGCTAATCTTGTTCTTATTCTGATTTGATATATATTATACATTGTGTTCTATGGGAATTTACCACCACTGTACTTCAAAGAGCTTGTGAAAGCAATATAATAAAATAGAGGGATTTGATACATTTTACCAATACCAGTATTATATGTTTGCCCCATGCTTTGCCTCACTTCCCAGATTTAATTGGTAGCAGTTTTACTGATACAGACTTCATGGAATATTACATTGTTGGTTTCTCCTGGTGTTTCTCAAAGTCTTCAACGTTCCGAAATAAACTTATCTAGTAGCCAAGAGACAGAACATATTTTTGTAGACAACATAATTCTTAGTGCATTGATGTTTTATTTGTGTCAGCTCCTAAAGTGATGGCCTGTTAATTTATAAGAGACTCCCTAATGGCATCTAGAAAGAAAATCAGCTTAGAAGCCCATGCTTGTGTTTCTCTAATCAGATTGCTGCCTCGCTGTCCGAAGAAGTCTTCATAGCCCGGGGCCAAATATTTCTCATTTTTTGTCTTAAATTATCTCTTAAAATGTTCTTTTCAGAGTAACTGCTCTTCGAAAAAACTTTAAAACTTCTTTCCTTATGAGATATTCTTGTTTTGAACAATTACATATTATAGGAAAGGATAAGAAAAACGCTTCTGTGGGTGCTTCATGTTGAAAATAGTGCACCAAAATGACCAGCTTTGTTTTGTAAGGGCAGGGTCACATGAGGCGCATTCACAGTGTATTTGATGCTGCGGATTAACCAATGGCAGTCACAGAGGGACTGTAGAGCAAGCTCCTGGCTGTGGCTTTGAGTTCACTCTGCAGTCCCTCTGTGACTGCTGTCGGCACATCCGTAGCGTCAAATACCCTTTGTATGGGATCACTGTGACCCTGCTGTAAGAGATAAATATTTTTAAAGCCATATTGACTTAAAGTGAATGTGTATCCAAAATGTATTTTACTGATGAATGCCAAATACTGAAAAATGTTCTTTATTCTAATATTTTATATTTTCTTATTGTATTTTTTTAATTTATTTAATTTTTTGTAAATTTTTATGGGGCAACCCTTTTGTTTGGGCTGTTTTTAACAGCAATTATAAATATGCTTTACATCAATCCCCATGGACATGAATAGGAGAGGTTTCTGGTCAGGCCCTGTGACCTGTGCAGAGCTCATTAAACAAGGAGGAGTGGTTCAGCTGTGAGCTTCAGCTATTGTGTATTGATGTTTTATCTATATATGTTTAACTGTACTCCTGTCTGTGACGATAAGTGGGACACTGGTAGAAGGGAATCTGTACAGAACAGGAAGTGTCAGCTTAATAACCAGAATAAAAACAGTAAGATTTCAGTATTAATTTAAAATGAAAAATTTGAAAATAACCATAAATTCTTCAAAAAATGTGTTTTAACATAAAAATGTGATACAAACCATAGGTAATTTTTAGATGACATGTTTCCTTTAATGTTGGGCCTATTTAATAAATGGAACTAAACAACCTGCGTTAACAAGCTACAATGATGTACGTCTAGATGTAAATGTAGAACTGACTGGTCCTGCTAGTGTGCTGTCTACTTGAAAGCAATGTAAGGCCAAGTTTTGTATTCCATCTTCCATAAATGATAAAATACAAAGTACAAGAACACATTTTTCATCAATACAATAGAGCCTCAATATTATAAATGTCTTAATAGTCCTTCTAAATTTTGTTGAATACTATAACATTATTTCCCCTAAAATTATAATTAAAATTGTATTATTATATTTGTTTTCTACCTACATTTGGTTGAGGAAAATACACATTAAATGAGTTATTGATAAAATTGATAAATCTGTAACTATTAAAGGGGTACTCTGGTGGAAAACTTTTTTTTATTTTTATTTTTTTTAAATCAACTGTTGCCAGAAAGTTAAACAGATTTATGAATTACTTCTATTAAACATTTTTAATCCTTCCAGTACTTATTAGCGGCTGTATACTACAGAGGAAATTATTTTCTTTTTGGATCTCTTTTCTGTCACGACCACAGTGCTCTCTGCTGACACATATGTCCATTTTAGGAACTGTTCAGAGCAGCATATGTTTGCTAGGGGAATTTTCTCCTGCTCTGGACAGTTCCTGACATGGACAGAGGTATCAGCAGAGGTCACTGTGGTCAAAACAGAAAAGAAATCCAAAAATAAATAATTTCCTCTGAAGTATACAGCAGCTTTTAAGTACTGGAAGGGTTAAGATTTTGTAATAGAAGTAATTTACAAATCTGTTAAACTTTCTGGCATCAGTTGATTTAAAAAAATAAGTTTTCCACCGGAGTACCCCTTCAATATTGCATGCTCAGTACTCCAGATGATCAGCTGTTTGGAGGGGTGGTGGTGCTCAGGTGAGCCTGCCATCTCCTCATTTCTTACATCTGCTCATATGGACTGTGCTAGGTATTTTAGCTGTGTCACCTTGGCCCCTTAAAACAGGGGTGCTAAGAATTAAAGCTCACCAATCTACTACAATATTAAAGGCTTTCCTAAAAATATAAATGTTTTGTCTGATAACCCATTTAAAGTAATGCTCCTGAACAAATTGCATAGTCTTTTAAAATATGTAGAATAGAGTGTGACATCTGCATGAAATGTTTCTGTATCCAGATGGAACGCTTTAACATGAGGAAAAAGCCACTTTAAGACACAGAGATTGCTGTCATCCTTGTGGAACTGCTCTTCTGCTTCAGGTTAAACACGGCGTTAGCAAACACAATTCCTAATGGTTGTACATGCCGATTATATATGATAACCTGGTGAGTTGTATCTGTGTAGTGACGTGGCATCTGGTTGTGCAGTAATGAAACAATGTAGTCAGAGCAGGTCAAAAAGGGTTTGAGGGGATGAACATCGGATTAATTATTATTATTATTATTATTATTATTATTAATAATATTAATAATCATATTAATAATAACAATTCGTCTTTTCACTACAGAAAACTCTTATTCACCAATAGCACAAAATATGTTAATTTCTTGTATTGATAAAATATTTAAAAGCATTTACTTAATGAAACATAGGATGAGAAGCTTTATTTGAATCATAAATGTTAATGTAATTCACAATATTTCACATGATTTTGTTAAGAAAAGATTAAACCAATCGTATCATCTAGAAATTGTTTAACCTTGCATTATTATGTAATATTAGAAAGGTAGCCATTCACGATGTCAAAACGCAGGGTGTCCAGCCGCCGCTGGGACCGCCTTGTTCTTTCCAGTCTGACCATTGTGCTCTCTGCTGCCATCTCTGTCTATGTCAGGAACTGTCCAATGCTCAATATGCAGAAAAAATTGGAAACACAAAAGGGAAGCGCAACAATGTGCCGTAAAAGTTTTCAGATATAACGAAGACAAAGAGGTGAAAAAAAACTTGCTCACCTTCTGGTGTTGTGCAGTGGGCACAACACCATATCGCGCTTGTATCCCGTTACAAAGGGAATAGTGAAATCAGGGGGTGCAGCTCACACCGTGGCGTCCTGGAATTCCTGGACGTCTGGAGAATGCAAGAGGTGAAGATCCCCGGGGCTCCGGTTCACGTGTAAAAGAGGTGTGTTCGAGTGCTCACTCCTGTAGAATAGCTTGGCTGGGATCGTGGCAGTAAGAAGTAGCCGGACACGGTTAAAGATATAATAACCGGATTTTATTTGTATAGATCACAGATAACGCGTTTCGAGGGGTGGGACCCCCTCTTCGTCAGATCAATGATGTGGCAGATGTGGGAGGCCACTAATTTATGCAAAAAAAGCCCGCGAAATTTAACAGCAATTACAGGGTACACATTAAAATACAAATATGCATCTGTGCAATACAATTTCCACAGTGTTGAAGATGTCTCAAATCCAAAGCAAAACATAAATTTAAATTAAAATTTAACACATATTACAATTAACATGAATGGTGCTTGGATGGCAGATCAAATAAGGTATTACTGCTATTAGCCTGGCCTTCCGTTCGGGGAGCTGAGCAAGTAGAAAAATCAAAGCGCCGCTCTCCATGTTGCGACGTCATCTCAAAGATAGAGGCACAACTGGACCCTGGTCTTCCCCTGTATGGGAGACCCCTCATCCAGGTGCTCGGGAGGAAATGTCCCAAATTACAGAAAAGTTCATAGTAGGAGCGCATATTCTGCGCTGGACCGATTTAACAAACACAGGCATCAGCATTGCAATAAAGCATATTCTATGCAGTAGTGCCGTAGTGTATATTGATGTCATTGATGCAAACATTTATATATACACATGCGCAGTTGTACACACATCCTCCCATGTATTCTTCTTTGGTTGATTGCTGGGCTGGTGGGGGTCATCTTTATTGGTAAGAGGGCAGGATGACACATTCAGTGAATGAGCTCTGTAGCCTCATTCAGCCCATGGGGTTGGAGCGATTCTAGTCTGTAAATCCAATACATCTCTTTCTTTCCCAGAGCTTCCAGGCGATTGGTAACATGTGCTGGGATGTAGTCAATGGGCAGGATGGATGAAATTCCTGTGGCCCCATTGTGTTTGGTCCTGACGTGTCGTGACAAACCTTGGAGCATAAATCCCTTTTTTATATTGCATCTGTGCTGGTTGAGTCTTTGGTGTAATTTCTGAGTGGTTCGACCCACGTACTGTTTCCCACAGCAACAGTTGATAAGGTAGATGACGAACTGGGATTGGCATGTCAGATGGAATGGTAGCTCAAAGGTTTCCCCTGTATGATGGCTTCTAAAATCAGTGTTCCGGTCTGCTATGATGTTGCAACAGAGACATCTCTTCTTGCCGCATTTGAACACACCTTTTTTGAGAGTGGTCTCAGTGGTGATGCGTTTAGCTGGCCTCTGTCTTTTCAAACGGCTTGGAGCCAGCATATTCCTGAGGGAAGGAGCTCTTCTAAATGTTAGTAGGGGTTGGGTAGGTAAAATTTCTTTTAGGTAGGGCTCATTCTTGAGGAGACTCCAATGTTTTTGTAGGATTTTCCTTATGTTGTAATGGCCCGTGGAGTACGTTGTCACAAAACTGCTGTTCTTTTTACCGCAGTTGTGTTGTTGTTTCGTGTGTCTTTTGAATTTTTCTTTTTGGTTTGTCTCCTCGAATCGAATTTCTTGATCTACTAATTGCTCACGAAAATAGCCAAATCATCACCTCCACGTTCTTCAAAACTGTCGACTCGAATAGTTATGTACCTTTTTTGAGTGGACACTACTCTAAATGGAAACAGAATATACCCTATGGCCAATTCCGCCGAGTTCGGAAAAATTGTACCAACACCAGTACCTACATTGATCAATCCAAAATTCTGAAGAACAGATTTTCTGTGAAAGGATACCCTAAAACTCTGGTAGAGAATGCATTTTTAAAAGCGCTTGCACTCACCCAGGAATCATGTCTACCCTCCTCACCGCTGCCATCAGCCACTATAGCTCCAGGGTCATCACCCTCAGTCCAAGAGGCCTCGTGTGATCAAGAGGAGACAAACCAAAAAGAAAAATTCAAAAGACACACGAAACAACAACACAACTGGGGTAAAAAGAACAGCAGTTTTGTGACAACGTACTCCACGGGCCATTACAACATAAGGAAAATCCTACAAAAACATTGAAGTCTCCTCAAGAATGATCCCTACCTAAAAGAAATTTTACCTACCCAACCCCTACTAACATTTAGAAGAGCTCCTTCCCTCAGGAATATGCTGGCTCCAAGCCGTTTGAAAAGACAGAGGCCAGCTAAACGCATCACCACTGAGACCACTCTCAAAAAAGGTGTGTTCAAATGCGGCAAGAAGAGATGTCTCTGCTGCAACATCATAGCAGACCGGAACACTGATTTTAGAAGCCATCATACAGGGGAAACCTTTGAGCTACCATTCCATCTGACATGCCAATCCCAGTTCGTCATCTACCTTATCAACTGTTGCTGTGGGAAACAGTACGTGGGTCGAACCACTCAGAAATTACACCAAAGACTCAACCAGCACAGATGCAATATAAAAAAGGGATTTATGCTCCAAGGTTTGTCACGACACGTCAGGACCAAACACAATGGGGCCACAGGAATTTCATCCATCCTGCCCATTGACTACATCCCAGCACATGTTACCAATCGCCTGGAAGCTCTGGGAAAGAAAGAGATGTATTGGATTTACAGACTAGAATCGCTCCAACCCCATGGGCTGAATGAGGCTACAGAGCTCATTCACTGAATGTGTCATCCTGCCCTCTTACCAATAAAGATGACCCCCACCAGCCCAGCAATCAACCAAAGAAGAATACATGGGAGGATGTGTGTACAACTGCGCATGTGTATATATATATATATATATAAATGTTTGTATCAATGACATCAATATACACTACGGCATAGAATGTGCTTTATTGCAATGCTGATGCCTGTGTTTGTTAAATCAGTCCAGTGCAGGATATGCGCTCCTACTATGAACTTTTTTGTAATTTGGGACATTTCCTCCCGAGCACCTGGATGAGGGGTCTCCCATACAGGGGAAGACCAGGGTCCAGTTGTGCCTCTATCTTTGAGATGACGCCGCAACATGGAGAGCTGCACTTTGATTTTTCTACTTGCTCAGCTCCCCGAACGGAAGGCCAGGCTAATAGCAGTAATACCTTATTTGATCTGCCATCCAAGCACCATTCATGTTAATTGTAATATGTGTTACATTTTAATTTAAATTTATGTTTTGCTTTGGATTTGAGACATCTTCAACACTGTGGAAATTGTATTGCACAGATGCATATTTGTATTTTAATGTGTACCCTGTAATTGCTGTTAAATTTCGCGGGCTTTTTTTGCATAAATTAGTGGCCTCCCACATCTGCCACATCATTGATCTGACGAAGAGGGGGTCCCACCCCTCGAAACGCGTTATCTGTGATCTATACAAATAAAATCCGGTTATTATATCTTTAACCGTGTCCGGCTACTTCTTACTGCCACGATCCCAGCCAAGCTATTCTACAGGAGTGAGCGCTCGAACACACCTCTTTTACACGTGAACCGGAGCCCCGGGGATCTTCACCTCTTGCAGGAACTGTCCAATGCAAGAGCAAATCTCCATAGCGAGCCTCTCCTTCTTGGGAAGTTCCTCACATGGACAGAGGTGGTAGCAGAGAGCACTGCTGACATATCCCTGGTAACTTTTAGCACATTACCACCTTGGTTACTACACAAGCCAATTTAACTGAGCAAACTATCAAAAGTCTTCACATGGGTCTATGGAAAATTCCCTCCCACTTAATCTATGGGGGATGCTGTGACACAACTCCTTGAGTGTATTCAGAGGGTAATCCCCAGATGTTAGTCTGTCACTAACTAGGCCAGGTCCTGAGAAACAAACACATTTTCTTTGCAATAAGTCCTGTCAACTATGTTTCTCCTTAAAGGGGTACTCCGGTGAAAAACACATTTTTTTAAATCAACTGGTGCGAAAAAGTTAAACAGATTTGTAAATTGCAATACTGGTAGGTTTTTGAATACTGGCACTTATGGATATCTTATAGCTGCTATGACACTTAATAGTGGCGGCCTGCGATGCCACAAAATGTTAAAATGAATAAGAAAAAAATGTATATTTGTAGTGTCGGCGCTAAAAATAGACCGGTATTACTGTTATTGTAAATATATTACAACAATTATAGTACTGAAGTATAAATGGTTTACCTTTCCAATTAGGATATAAATATTCTACCTTCTTATTGTTTGTTTCTGTTGTGTTTTTTATATTTTGTTATACATAGTCATCTTGCATTATGATATCACCATCTATATTTCCACTTACTATATCGATGTGGTGGTTCGGATGGTGATACCTCCGGACAGGTGTCTCCTTCAATCTGTATACTGTTAGCATTCTTAGCGTACACCGGGAGACTGCCCCGGCCAGCGGCCTCTACAACCGGCTCCTCACGCTCCGGTAAGAATGACCAGATTGAACTACGGCTGCTAGTGACGTCACTACAGTTCCCATTGTGGGTCAAATCTAATGCGTTTCGGATATTAGCGATTTCCTTCCTCAGAGATAGTAGCCATAGGTCTTTGCTGTCATTTATACTGCAAGTCCCAACGATTCTCCTTCTATATAACAGGTATATGTGTTGTTATCATCTGTCAGTAGTATTGGTTCATCCGTATGTGTAGGGAAGTAGAAACGGCGGTAAATCTCCACTGCTACTTGTACTACAAATTCCTGCGATCCTTCTTCTGATTAACGGATACGTTTATTATACACGTCTGTTAGTGATACAAATTTATCTATGTGGAAGGAATAAAACGGCCATCTTAATCTTTCCACATAAAGGATAAATTAGTAACACTAACGGACATGTATAATACACTTATCCGTTAATCAGAAGAAGGATCGCAGGCATTTATAGTACAAGTAGCAGTGGAGATTTACGGCCGTTTCTACTCCCTTACACATACGGATGAACCAATACTACTAATGGACGATAACAAGATATATACCTGTTAAATAGGAGGAGGATCACTGGGACTTGTAGTATAAATGACAGCAAAGACCTATGGCTACCATCTCTGAGGAAGGAAATTGCTAATTTCCGAGATGTGTGAGATTTGACCCACACTGGGAACTGTAGTGACGTCACTAGCAGCCGTAGGTCATTCTGGTCATTCTGACCGGAGCGTGAGGAGCCGGTTGTAGACGCTGCCGGCCGGGGCAGTCTCCCGGCATACACTACCACAGACATCGCATTAAGAACGCTAAGAGTATTCAGATTGAAGGAGACACCTGTCCAGAATTATCACTATCCCCACCACCACATCAATATAGTAAGGGGAAATATAGATTGTGATATCATAATGCAAGATGACTATGTATAACACAATATAAAAGACACAACAGAAACAAACAATACAAAGGTAGAATATTTATATCATAATTGGAACGGTAAACCATTTATACTTCAGTACTATAATTGTTTTAACATATTTACAATAAGAGTAGTACCAGTCTATTTTTAGCACTGACACTACAAATATATATTTGTAAATTGCTTCTATTTAAAAATCTTTATCCTTCCACTACTGCTGCTGTATGCTCCAGAGGAAGTTGTATAGTTCTTTTCTGTCTGACCACAGTCCTCTCTGCTGACACATTTGTCCTGTCAGTATCTTCCAGAGCAGGAGAGGTTTGCTATGGGCATTTGTTCCTGCTCTGTACAGTTCCTGGCATGGACAGAGGTGTCAGCAGAGAGCACTGTGGTTAGGCAGAAAATAACTATACAACTTCCTCTGTAGCATACAGCAGCTGATAAGTACTGGAAGGATTAAGATTTTTAAATGGAAGTATTTTACAAATCTGTATACATTTCTGGCCCCAGTTGATTTAAAAAAAATGTTTTTTCATGGAATTACCCCATTAATGCTACTCTTTTTTGTTCCTCTGTAGCAGACACACTAGGCAAAAACACTTGATTGAAATAGTGCTGGTGATGTAGGCAGACTCCTTCATATGGTAAGAGAGCTATAGAGCATGTGTAATCTCTTAAAAGTCTTAGCCCCACTCACTTAAATCAATCTCCACAGATTAACAGAGTTGAGGAGCTGAGCTCCTGAATGAGACTGACTAGAATCTGGGTTTCACTTTGCCTATCCTGGGAAAGAGTGAACAGTACCAATGCTCTTACATAGTACAATAAACTTAAGGGTAGGAACAGTTAACCTCTAACACTCTGTATTAGTGCATGCATGAAATACACAGAAACACATAATGTAATGTAATAAACACAGATATAAGCCTCAGCATTTTAGAGGAAGACTTTTGAGTGATCATCAAAATTTGTAAGACTACAGCCACCTGAACTTGTTCATAGTAGCAGCTGTAACATTTGCACTGGGCCGGCACACTTAGCAACTCCTTTATGTCCCCTGTTTATGAGATCACTGACCTAAATAAAAATCCAGAAGTCTTACATGACTGCTGTGACTGTGATGCCAGTCCATAATCTTATACAGAACTAATCCAAACATATGTTCCCTATCACTCCGATGAAATGAGCAGGAAATATTAAAGGGGTACTCCGGCCCTAAGACATCTTACCCTTTATCCAAAGGATAGGGGATAAGATGTCTGATCGCTGGGGACCCTCACAATTTCTCATGAAGCACCCACTTGTGTGAGCTGCACGCAGCGCTGGAGGCTCCGAGTCTGAAGCCTCTCAACTATGGGGCCGGAGTATTGTGATGTCACGACTCCACCCCAGTGTAACGTCACACTCCGCCCCCTCAATGCAAGTTTACGGTCGTCCCGCCCCCTCCCATAGACTTGCATTTAGGGGGTGGGGCATTACATCACATGGGGACGGAGTCGTGACATCACGATACTCTGGCCCCGTAGTCGTGAGGCTTCAGACTTAGAGCTTCCAGCGCTGCATGCAGCTCACACAGGTGGGTGCTGCATGAGAGATTGCGGGGGTCCCCAGCGGCGGGACCCCCATGATCAGACATATTATCCCCTATCCTTTGGATAGGGGATAAGATGTCTTAGGGCCGGAGCACCCCTTTAACACTAACTGGACTGCCTAACTGCCATATCTTTATATACTAATACACAAAAATTCTTTGCTGTCCATCACAATTTGTACATTGTGATTTGCTAGCACATGGCACCCTATATTATAAGTGTAGAGTGTTATGGTGCTGGTAAAGCATGCTAGGCTAATAGAATAGAGTGCTCGTTTAATCTGAAAAACAATATAGAATTTTGGAAAGAATTTGTGTGCCCACCACAGCTGTGTGCCATATTAGAACTGTACACAATGTTTCTTGCTAGATGCGAAATGCCGATAGCACATTGCCTTTTACAAGGACAATACTGAACTATGCTAATAGTATAGCTCCCTTCATGTAGCTCCCTTTCAAAGTAACATGGCTCACTACACAAATTGCCAAAGTTGTCACGAGTGGAGCTGAAGGCCTCCTGGACTGCCTATGTGCCCATATACTGGCAATGCTAACCTCCACTACTGAGTGGAGATCATCATTGGGAGAGTGAATGTTCAAGCGAGCGTCCAACTGAAGTCATTAAAACGATGCTTGCCTGAACTGTCAGGTGCAGGGTTCCACTCATCATTTGGCACAGTGAGCCCATCTACATCTTCTAGAGTATTCACACTCGTCAATTTAAAACAAGGCTTTCATTTCATCTCAGCTGTAGCAATAGTTCAGTACTTAGTTTAAACCCTTCCTGGCTCTGCAGGTGTCATTTCTTTCACCGTTCTAACTCTACATGCCATCTGTAGTGTACTGTAAATTATCCCCATCAGAGTGCCATCCTTTTTAATCTAGTGCACTTTCACTAGCATTATGTCATGATATAGTAGTAAGCACTAGTTGCTGTGATTGACCAGACATTTAAAGGAAACTTTCCTTTAATTTTTCATCCCTGCTCTTGTCCTGCTCCCTCAAATGGATGAAATGAGAATTAGCTGTGCACCATGGAGGGAGCTCTCAGAAGCACAATAACAGCAGTAAGAATCTAAATATCACGTTTTAGCACCTTGAAGGGGTAATCTTTTGAACTGTCAGGTACGCTTTAACAACAGAAACAGTGTACAATATTATTGCAATGTACTTCCCTGCGCCAATCACTGCCTCCTTTCTTCTTTGGTGCCAACAGCCCCTCTCAGGAACCATGACATCCAGCCTTTTCTGACAGCTGGGTTGGTTAACCTATCAGTAAGCTAGAACAGTCGCTCTAGGCGCTGGGGTCCAACGAAATTCTGAAAAGCACCAAGCATCTCTTGGCTACGAACGGATGTGATTGTTACTCCTTGTGTTTTACATACATTGTTATCCTGCTTACTAGATCTATAGTGTTATGGCCCCAGGCTTATTTCCCTGGATTCCTGCACCTGGTCCTGCTATTCCCTCTGGGTTCTGACTCTGGTTCTGACATTGTTTCTGCCTCATCCCTGATGTCACCTCCTGGCTCTCACCTTGGCTCTGGTTATTGAATCTGGTTTTTGTTCTGATTCTGTAACTGACATGCCTTTTTTGTTCTGTTCCAGCTTGCTGACTATTCTTCCTAACTAGAGCACTTCCAAGTAGGTAAGGACAGGAGGGCAGGTGGAGATTAGGGCTGCATTTCCCTGTACCTGACAATAACTCCATAGACACTGCCAATGTATGGCACATGATATTGTTGTGTCAAGATTGTAAGTTACCCATTCACTGACAGCTTCAGAAAGTCAGAAAGGACTTTCCTTTTTATTGCATCAAACAGGACAGTACAGTAAGTGTAAAGGGGTATTCCAATTTATAATACTTATAATACTAGTAACAGGACAGGTGATAAGCGTATGATCTGGATGCTAGGACCCACTGCATTTTTAGCTCGGAATGGAGTGGCGAGTTGTGCATGTGGGCTGCTTCTACATCCAGTTGAGCGCTGCACTCAGCTACAGTAACCCCGGTTGCTCCATAGAAAGTAAATGGAGCAATGACTTGCATTCTCAGCTTGATTCTTCATTCATAGGGGAGATTGTGGAGTGCCTAGTCTTGAGATCGCCCATTCTCTAATATTGTCAACAATATTCTATGCGTAAGCTATATATACAATATATGTATATACTGTATCTATACTGTACATCATGTTCAGTTCTTTTACTTTGGCATGCAATATTTTTGAGTAAAGAATTACTTTGAAACAAGTGATCAGAATTGTCTGCCGGTCTTTTCCTAAACTGGGACAATGTGTAAAAGACTATCACAAGGTAAAGTTGTTGACCAGAGACAGCTATTTGATTCTCCAATCTTCTTGAGTATAATGCCAAACAATGTAAAAACCCATAGCTGGGGGTTCCTGTCACTGTTCTCTGTAGATCCTCTCAAGCTCTCTATGGTTGGATGGGGACTGTCAGTGGGCAGCCATTTTCAGGTTAGGTTCAAGTCAAGCCTCTGACTGGGCCAGTGAAAGACAGAGTTATCTCTAAGCCATTCCTGTGTTGTCTTGGCTGTGTACTTAGTGTCATTGCCTTGTTGGAAGGTGAATGTTTGGTCCAGTCTGAGGTCCAGAGCACTCTGGATCAGGTTTTCATTAAGAATATCTCTGTACTTGTTAAATTCAGCTTTCCTTCAACTCCAACAACTCTCCCTGTGCCAGTTGCTGAAAAAAACACCCCCACAGCAAGTAGGGATGTATTGGGTAAGGATGAGTGAATCCAATCTGACGAATCCGAATTCGTTACAAAGTTCAGGAAAAATTTGATTCACAACAAATCCGAATATCGCCGCAATTCGATTAAATGAATTGCTTAATTAAACTCCATTTAGTGTGGTCCAGGCTTCAGAGCGTCAAAAATGGTGGATCCACATGTGAGGACATGTGAGAAACTCTGGGAAGGCAGGTAGGTAGACAGGATGACCCTGAATCACATTCAGCATGCAGCCTATCAGCAGCAAGCCAGCCCTGTGATGTCGCCGCCCTATATAATCGGCAGGCATCTTGCAGCCAGCCATTCCAGCGTTTTATGTCAGAGAGAACATTTGATTGCAGCTTCACAGCTGCGAATCACCACAAGCCCAAATCACTGCAGAAAAGGGGAGAGAGAGACTGAGTACTAAAAGCAATTTCCACCTGCTATTAGTGCATAGTAATACTGTACTGAGCTGTACTTCACAGTGACTCTGTAATGCTTTAGTGGGGTGTACAAAAACTCTAAAGCTTATAGGGCCAGTTGGGCTGAGCACTAAAGGCCATTGTCACCTACTATTAGTGTGTGGTGTCCCGGTACCGTATTGCATACGTTACCTTGTGGTGAGGTCCCCAAAGTCAGAGTCCCTAGGAACAGTGGGGTCCTCTTCCTTAGTTAACCCCTCATCACCCCTCAGTTAGCTAGAATTTATGTAAATATAAATGTAAAGATGTATATTTAATATTCTTACCTTGTTCGTGTCGTAGGACCTGCGGGTCATGTGACCGGTTTACAGAACTCTATGGTTTAGCTAAAGGACCTTTGGTTGGTTCTGGCCAGGTGATCACCCACAATCCCTTGTATCGGTGAGTGACAGCTGACAAGGGTTAACAGTGCCCTTTACTATATTGAACAGCAACACCCCAATTACCCTACATCACCCCACAAGGCTTTCCACACTGTGCTTCACCACAAGTGCATAATAATACTGTACTCGGGTGCACTACACAGCAACTCTGTACTGCTGCAGTGGGGTGTACAACAACTCTAAAGCTAATAGGGGCCAGTTAGGCTGAGCACTAAAAGCCATTTTCACCTGCTAATAGTGCATAATAAACTGTACTGGGCTGTACTACACAGCGACTCTGTGCTGCAGCCCTGTTGTGTACTACAACTCTAAAGCTAACAGGGGCCAGTTAGGGTGAGCACGACAAGCCATAGTCACCTAATTTCAGTACCTAATACAGGTTGTGTAGCGGAGCGTATTGTCCTCTCATATGTGTAACCAGTGCGTACATAGGTGGTGTCAAACTGGGAGGGGGTGTTGCTCCTGAAGCAGACACTGTTGAGGAACCTGAGGAGGACATCAGTGACGTGCAGACACAACTCGATGATGATGATGAAGCTGATCGTACTTGGGAGCTGGGTGCAGAAGGGGCTTCATCATCATCAGGAGAAGAGGCAGCAGCTGAGCCAGCAGGGTGGTAGCATGGTTGGCGCTCAGCATGGTGGCAGAAGTGGGAAGTCTGGAGCCAAACGTGCCCAGGGTAGACCACCTGCTTTCTGGCAGCCTACCTTCCTGGGAGGTAGTGGAATAGGAGTTCTTGGAGTCGGTGGCAGTAGCAGTCAATCAGTGTGGACTCTTGGGCGGAAAATCAGCTACTCGGCGATTTGGCAGTTTTTCATCAAGCATCTGGAGGATGTTAACCTGGTCACATGCAAGATGTGTCGACAGAATGGGAAGCATGGCCAGGGTCCCAATATTGGCACCACGGCCCTGTGTCAACATATGCAGTATCACGATAAAGTGGCCTGGGAGAACCGTGGCTCCAAAGTGGTGGTCCAGCCTGCTGCGTCAACCAGTGGCACGCCGCTCCCTGTTTCAGCCAACCAAGGCTCCATCACCTCAGCCGAAGGAAGCCGTCTGTCATACCCATGATAAACTGAACTACTACAGAGACATCCTATGTAGTCAGTTGGCCGATGCCTATCGGCGCCATCGTCCATCCTCTCGATGGACTCGAGGTCTGACTCGAGGGGCCCTCAGCCCTCACCTTACACTGCCATGGCTGCTGGGGAGGGGTGGGGTGGCAGTAGCTGTACCAGCTCCGTCAGCAGCAGCCATGAGTCTACAGTCGCTGATGAGTAGCTTTCTTCACCAGCATAGTGAAGCAACTCATCAACAGCATATCTTGACATGACCCTGCCAACACACTTTGAAGATCCGCTGGCTTCTGGGCAGCCAAACTTTATTTGTGGCTGCAAAGTAGCAAAGTTTGCCATAGAAAAGCTGTCCTGCCCAGCCAGTATTGTGCCATCAGAGCGGGTTTTTAGTGCGGCAGGGGCCATAGTAACCCCAAGGAGAACTCGTCTTCCAACAAAAATGTGGAGAGACTGACCCTTGTCAAGATGAATCAGGCATTGATCAGTTAGGATTTCCACCCACCAGTGCCTGATGCATCAGAATTGATTGACCATGGTGCCACACCAACACTTCACAAATATGGATAGTGCAAAACATATTTAAGGTGCTGCTCCCAAGTTACAGAAATTCCTCCGCATCAGACAACAAGTAAGTATTCAGGATAAGCATTTGCTAAAACTGAACTTTTCTCAGGATAAAATATATGGACCCAAAATTTTTCGATATCTGAGAAAGAAAAGGTGTTCAAAAAACACCATGTGCCACCTACACCACCAATTATTAATGTGATGCAAAGACCTCTAAATGTAGAAGGGAACAACGTATGGTCCATTTTAACAGGTGGGGGAAAATTTTACCCTGTAAGGCCCTACTCTCCCTATGTCCACCTAAAAACACTGCTATTTTCGAGGGTTTTTAGGTGGAAATAGGGAATGGCTCCGGTGTGGGGCTGCCCTCTTTAGGCGAGTAACACTTGCCAAGGAGGGAATTAATAGGGCTAAAGTAGGGCCTCACCGGGGAATGTTTTTACACCCACCTGCTACAATGGACAAAACGTTGTTCCTTTTCACCTTTTGGAGGCAAGTGTTACTCGTCCTATAAAGGGCGGCCCCACACAGGAATCTCTCCCTATTTCCAACTAAAAACCCTGGGAAATGGCAGTGTTTTTAGGTGGAAATAGGGAGAGGTGGCTGTGTGGGGCCACCCTTTTTAGTGAGAGTAACACTTGCCAAGAAGGGAATTAATAATGCGAGAGTAGGGCCTTACAGAGGAAGTTTTAGAGGTCTTTGCATCACATCAATGATGGTGTAGGTGGCACATGGTGTTTTTTACACACCTTTCCTTTTGTTATATTTACCGGGTCAAATTTACTGTTACCGGGTAACTGTCAGGACTCCTGATGCTGCTGATGCCACCTCCAGGCTGTGTAATTCTGCCACTATATGTTCTTCTCATGCTGATGCCACCTCCAGGCCGTCTCATTCTGCCACCATATGCTCTCCTCATGCTGATGCCACCTCCATGCTGTCTCATTCTGCCACCATATGTTCTCCTCATGCTGATGCCACCTCCAGGCTGTCTCATTCTGCCACCATATGTTCTTCTCATGCTGATGCCACCTCCAGGCTGTTTCATTCTGCCACCATATGTTCTTCTCATGCTGATGCCACCTCCAGGCCGTCTCTTTCTGTCACCATATGTCCTCCTTATGCTGATGCCAGCTCCAAGCTGTCTCATTCAGCCACTATATGGTCTCGTCATGCTGCCGCCACCTCCACGCTGTGTCTTTCAGACACTATATGGTCTCCTCATGCTGCCACCACCTCCAGGCTGTGTCATTTGGCCACTATATGGTCTCCTCATGCTTCTGCCACCTCCAGGCTGTGTCATTCAGCCACTATATGGTCTCCTCATGCTTCCGCCACCTCCGTGCTGTGTCATTCATCCACTATATGGTCTTCTTATGCTGCCGCCACCTCCAGGCTATGTCATTCTGCCACTATATGGTCTACTCATTCTGCCACCACCTCTGCACTGTGTCATTCAGCCACTATATGGTCTCCTAAAAAATTAGCAAAATTGTGGTTTTCTTTTCAAATTCCCCACACAAATAGTATTTGTTTGGTTGCACCATACATTTTATGGTAAAATGAGTGATGTCATTATAAAGGACTACTGGTCGCACAAAAAATAAGCCCTCATACTTGTCTGTGGATGAAAATATAAAAGAGTTATGATTTTTAGAAGGCGAGGAGGAAATAAAGAAAATGTCCTTAAAGTCCTTAAAGGGGAACTCTGGTGGAAAACTTTTTTTTTTTTTTAAATCAACTGGTGCCAGAAAGTTAAACAGATTTGTAAATTATGATACAAAAGTAGAAAACATACAAGTCCGGCACTGCTATGCAGGTGGAAGCAACAAACTAGGTAGTGTGGTATCCACTAATCCAGGCTTGAATAGAGACTACACAGTGTGTGCTATGTCGAAGTGCTGGTCAGAAAAAGCACAAATCGCTTGTAGAATCAGAACAATGTAGAAAAAACCGCACTCATCCGATCATCGTGCACTGGTAACTTTATTCCGTGAAGCACAAAACGTATGCATACATGTAAAGGCACTCATATACCCGCAAGATAGCCCTAATCTTACAGTTAAAGAAAAGGAAGCTCTAAAATGGCTAAAAGCACAGAAAGGGATTATTATTAAAAAATCTGACAAAGGGGGCAATGTCGTGCTGATGCGGGAAAGTTATTATTTGTCCGAAGCCAACCAACAATTATCCAATAAAAACAACTATGAGGTTCTGTCCACTAACCCTATACCGAGACTCTCCTCACGTCTACAGTCCTTTTTACGGAGGGCTGTAGAGGTGGGGACAATCTCGAAATCCACCGCTATAAAATTGTTCCCTACTACACCAACATATCCAGGGGGTATTTTCTGCCGAAGATACACAAAACATTGGAGACCCCACCCGGAAGACCTATTGTCTCCGGTGTGGGGTCTCTAATGGAACCCCTTTCAAAATATATTGACTGGGTTTTACATCCTATTTTGAAAGAAATCCCACATATGGTCAACCAACCATTTCCTAGAAACCCTGAAAGATACCCAATGGCAACCCAGCTATATGCTGGGAGCAATTGATATTGAAAGTTTGTATACAAACATTGACTAAAACATAGCAATTCAGTGTGCGAGGGAATTGTTGGTGTCCTCCAATAAAAGTGAGTCTTTTATCAAGTTAATTTGCAAAGCCTTAAATCTTATTCTTACCATCAATGTATTCCAATTTAACAACACGTGGTATACACAAAAGAGTGGTGTTGCCATAGGTACACCAGTAGCTTGTACCCTGGCAAACATATATGTAGCCTTTTTGGAAAAAATATGGATTTTCTCAGAAGTTAACCCCTTCAGAAAACTCCTTGGTAGCTATGTGAGATTCGTAGACGACGTCCTGATAACCTGGATGGGTACCGGAGCGGAGTTTACGAATTTCATCACATGGCTGAACACTAATAACAACATGTGTCTAAATTTCAAAAGTAACATCAGCAAAGAAAAAATAGAGTTTCTAGATGTCCTTGTAAGAGTAAGCGAAAATAAATTGTGCACAGAGGGGTACCGAAAACCTACAGCGGGTAATTCCCTCCTACATTATAGGAGTTATCACCCGAGCCATGTTAAGTCCGCTATCCCTTATGGACAATTCCTTCCCTTCCGAAGAATTAATGATACACAGAGCAGCTTCGAAAAACAAGCCAGGGAACTCACTTTGCATTTATTAGAAAGAGGATACCCATCCTCGGTCCTGCAGATAGCGTATGATAGAGCAAATAGACAAAATAGGAATTCCCTCTTACAGAACAGTGGTTTACATGACTCTAAAAAAAGTAAACAAAAAATAATAGTCTGAGATTTTGCTTTACGTTCACGCACAGCCCGATGGCTGAGAAAATAAAACAAAGTATCCATAAACATTGGTATTGAATCCAAAGTGATCCGATCTTATCTGAACATTTCGATAATAAACCCCTCATCTCCTACAAAAGGGTTACTAACCTAGGTGACATCTTGACTAGCAGTAAGTAGTCGGATAAAGAGAATACAGGCTGGCTAAGTGGCCCCGCAGTATGCGGTAATTTCCGCTGTGGGAGCTGTAAGTGGTGACCCAAACTTAAAGTAGGTAAATTCTTCACAATCGGAGGTACACAAATCAAGGTGAGGGAATTTATTAATTGTAAAATGAACCACATCATCTACTGTATGTTTTGTGACTGTGGTCGCTACTAGGTCGCTCAAAATCAGATTCAGAGAACATCTTTACTCTGTCCGTTCAGGTAAATGGTGCCCGCGGGTATTAGGACATCTAAAGATTGCCCATAATAATGACCTGGCTGCTTTAAAATTCTTTGGGATAAAGAGAATAATGCCAAAGGAAGGAATTGACAGAAAAAAGTTACTGCTACGTGCAGAGGCGGAGCTTATCCTGCGCACAGATGCCCAGGGTAATCTCGGGCTTAACTACAAGCTAGATTTTAGCATTTTTCTATAAAGTTTTTCTAACATTTTCTATATTTTAAGTCACTTACCTGTGTGTTAACGCCCTTCTGCTGACGTAGTTGTAGGTGTGTATTTAACCTGCAATACGACATCAGAAGGCGGAGTCTGATGAGGCGGGCTGTGTTCCCGTGAAACAGCTGTAACTGCACCTCGTGTTCCCCAGCGTTCCTGCCGACTGCCTGTCCCCTGTGTTCTACATTTAATGCTTCACGGAATAAAGTTACCAGTGAACGATGATCGGGTGAGTGCGTTTTCTTATACATTGTTCAGATTTGTAAATTACTTCTATTAAAAAATCTTAATCTTTCCAGTAATTATTAGCTGTTGAATACTACAGAGGAAATTATTTTTTTTTTGGAACACAGTGCTCTCTGCTGACATCGCAAGCACAGTGCTCTCTGCTGACATCTCACATTTTGGAACGTTTTGGAACTGTCCAGAGCAGCATATGTGTGCTATGGGGATCTTCTCCTACTCTGGACAGTTCTTAACCTCTTCAGGACATAGGGCGTATGGATACGCCCTGCATCCCGAGTCCTTAAGGACCGAGGGCGTATCCATACGCCCGTGGGAATTCCAGCCCCCACCGCTAGCCGGTTGGGGACCGGAGCCGGATGCCTGCTGAAATCGTTCAGCAGGCATCCCGGCATATCGCCCAGGGGGGTCATTATGCCCCCCCATGTCGGCGATCGCCGCAGATCGCTGGACAATTCAATCCAGCGATCTGCGGCGATTCCGGGTCAATCGGGTCTCCAGTGACCCGGAATTACTGGCTGTTCGGGGCCGTCTCTGACGGCCCCGAACAGCCAGAGCCTGCAGGGGTGAGGTGGCACTGGTGCCACCTCACGATCGCCCTAATTCGTCGGCCGGATTACCGGCCGACCAATCAGGGCGCCTGCTGCGGGTGTCACTCCCGCACCCGCTCCGCCCCTCTTCTGGAGGACGTGAGCGGGTGCGGGACGTGCACCCTGGGTGCTGGGGACCCCGATCCCCGGCGCCCCTGTTGTGATCGGGGCCCCAGGAGCAGCTGCGGCGGCGGAGACGACGAGGGACTGACCTGCAGCGTCTGGATCGTTGGAGGTGAGTGACAGCCTCCTGCTGTTGCTTAGCAACAGCTCCCAGCAAGCAAAAAGGGCATGCTGGGAGCTGTAGTTATGCAACAGCAGGAGGCAGACCACCACAACTCCCAGCATTCCCTTATGGGCATGCTGGGACTTATGGTTTTGCAACAGCTGGAGGCACATTCTTTCTATGGAAAAGTGTACCTTCAGCTGTTGTATAACTACAACTCCCAGCTTGCACAAACAGCTAAAGTGCATGCTGGGAGTTGTAGTGGTGCATCTGCTGGTTGCATAACTACAACTCCCAGCATGCCCGTTGGCTGTCGGTGACTGCTGAGAGTTGTAGTTTTGCAACAGCTGAAGGCACACTGGTTGTGAAACTCAGAGTTTTTTTTTACCTAACTCAGTGTTTCACGACCGGTGTGCCTCCAGCTGTTGCAAACTACAACTCTCAGCAGTCACCGTACACCATGCACCGTACATGCTGGGAGTTGTAGTTTTGCAACAGCTGGAGGCACACTGGTTGTGAAACACTGAGTTAGGTCACAAACTCAGTGATACACAACCAGTGTGCCTACAGTTGTTGCAAAACTGCAACTCTCAGCAGTCACCGACAGCCAACGGGCATGCTGGGAGTTGTAGTTATGCAACAGCTGGATGTCCCCCCCAATGTGAACGTACAGGGTACACTCACATGGGCGGAGGATTACAGTAAGTATCTGGCTGCAAATTTGAGCTGCCACAAACTTTCTGCTGCAGCTCAAATTGCCAGCGAGAAACTACTGTGAACCCCCGCCCGTGCGACTGTACCCTAAAAACACTACACTACACTAACACAAAAAATAAAATAAAAAGTAAAAAACACTACATATACACATACCCCTACACAGCCCCCCTCCCCTCCCCAATAAAAATGAAAAACGCCTGGTACGCCACAGTTTCCAGAACGGAGCCTCCAGCTGTTGCAAAACAACTCCCAGTATTGTCGGACAGCCATTGACTGTCCAGGCATGCTGGGAGTTTTGCAACAGCTGGAGGCACCCTGTTTGGGAATCACTGGCGTAGAATACCCCTATGTCCACCCCTATGCAATCCCTAATTTAGGCCTCAAATGCGCATGGCGCTCTCACTTTGGAGCCCTGTCGTATTTCAAGGCAAGAGTTTAGGGTCACATATGGGGTATCGCCGTACTCGGGAGAAATTGTGTTCCAAATTTTGGGGGGTATTTTCTGCTTTTACCCTTTTTAAAAATGTAAAATTTTTGGGAAAACAAGCATTTTAGGTAAAAAAAAATTTTTTTTTTTACATATGCAAAAGTCGTGAAACACCTGTGGGGTATAAAGGTTCACTTAACCCCTTGTTACGTTCCCCGAGGGGTCTAGTTTCCAAAATGGTATGCCATGTGTTTTTTTTTTTGCTGTCCTGGCACCATAGGGGCTTCCTAAATGCGGCATGCCCCCAGAGAAAAATTTGCGTTCAAAAAGCCAAATGTGACTCCTTCTCTTCCGAGACCTGTAGTGCGCCAGCAGAGCACTTTTCACCCCCATATGGGGTGTTTTCTGAATCGGGAGAAATTGGGCTTCAAATTTTTAGGGGTATTTTCTGCTATTACCCTTTTTAAAAATTAAAATTTTTTGGGAAAACAAGCATTTTAGGTAAATTTTTTTATTTCTTTTTTTACATTTGCAAAAGTCGTGAAACACCTGTGGGGTATTAAGGTTCACTTTATCCCATGTTACATTCCCCGAGGGGTCTAGTTTCCAAAATGGTATGCCATGTGTTTTTTTTTTGCTGTTCTGGCACCATAAGGGCTTCCTAAAGGTAACATGCCCCCCAAAAACCATTTCAGAAAAACGTACTCTCCAAAATCCCCTTGTCGCTCCTTCCCTTCTGAGCCCTCTACTGCGCCCGCCGAACACTTTACATAGACATATGAGGTATGTCCTTACTCGAGAGAAATTGGGCTACAAATACAAGTAAAAATTTTGTCCTTTTACCCCTTGTAAAAATTCAAAAATTGGGTCTACAAGAACATGTGAGTGTAAAAAATGAAGATTGTGAATTTTCTCCTTCACTTTGCTGCTATTCGTGTGAAACACCTAAAGGGTTAAAACGCTGACTGAATGTCATTTTGAATACTTTGGGGGGTGTAGTTTTTATAATGGGGTCATTTATGGGGTATTTCTAATATGAAGACCCTTCAAATCCACTTCAAACCTGAACTGGTCCCTGAAAAATACTGAGTTTGAAAACTTTGTGAAAAATCGGAAAATTGCTGCTGACCGTTGAAGCCCTCTGGTGTCTTCCAAAAGTAAAAACACGTCAATTTTATGATGCAAACATAAAGTAGACATATTGTATATGTGAATCAAAAAAAATGTATTTGTAATATCCATTTTCCTTACAAGCAGAGAGCTTCAAAGTTAGAAAAATGCAAAATTTTCAAATTTTTCATCAAATTTACGGATTTTTCACCAAGAAAGGATGCAAGTATCGACAAAAATTTACCACTATGTTAAAGTAGAATATGTCACGAAAAAACTATCTCGGAATCAGAATGATAACTAAAAGCATTCCAGAGTTATTAATGTTTAAAGTGACAGTGGTCAGATGTGCAAAAAACGCTCCGGTCCTTAAGGCCAAAATGGGCTCCGTCCTGAAGGGGTTAAAATGGACAGAGATGTCAGCAGAGAGCACTGTGCCCGTGATGTCAGCAGAGAGCTCTGTGTTCCAAAAAGAAAAGTATTTCCCCTGTACTGGAAGGATTAAGATTTTTTAATAGAGGTAATTTACAAATCTGTGTAACTTTCTGTCACCAGTTGATTTAAAAAAAAAAGTTTTCCACCAGAGTACCCCTTTAAGGGTGCGTTCACACGGAGTAAATGAAGAGTAATTCACACCAAAAAATTTACGGTCGGAAAAAAGAATTTTATTTTTGCGGGAAATTTGCGCGCAATTCGCACAATTTGCGTGTAATTGCATGCGGAATTTTGCGTGGAATTGCACGCGGACATGGGGGAGAAAGAAGTGAAGGAGTTTTCAGCCATTTCTGTGCAAATTGCGCATGAATTCTGCGCAAATTGCGCTAAAAAATGATGTCGGGCGGAAGTTTTTACCATTGACTTCAATTGATTTCTGCTAGCGGATTCCGCTTGAAGAATGAACATGTCCTTTCTTCAAGCGGAACGGAATTCAGCGTCGGAATTCTGCTAGCAGAATTTCTGCAGTGTGAACAGGACAGCAGAAATAACATTAAAGTCAATGGGCAGAGGAGATGTGAATTAATTTGGAGCGGAGAATTCAAGAGGAATTACTCGAGTAAATTCCTCTTGAATTACTCCGTGTGAACGCACCCTAAGGCCAAAATGGGCTGAGTCCTTCAGGGGTTAAAGATGTTTTCGTTTTATAATTGATGAAAAATGACTTGATTTTAAATAAACTTTAATAGAATTTAAATTAATAATTTTGATACATAAAAGCCAGACAAGAAGTACTGAATAAAAGGTAACTCTTGTCACTACATTCTCATGGCAGGAAGGACATTTCCAAAACAATCAGCATGTCATACTGAATAACAGTATTATTTCACTAACTCAGCACACTCCCTATGCGTGTTACAGCAAGGCAAAGAGTTCTACATCCCTTTTGAGGCTCTCTGTAGCCCAGAAATAGTCGATTTGTACCCTTTAACAACCCAGGACGTACCGGTACGTCCTGAGTCCTCTCCCTTTCTACAATGTGGTGCCATAGCGGGTTAGGCCCATCCTCTAACAACAGCTGGGAACTGTGGCTTATAGCGCGCGGCACTGATATTAATCCTTTAGACGCGGCGTTCAAAGTTGATTGTCTGAAGTGAACGTAAACTACCCCCGGCTAGCTTAGTGGGCTGTTCGGGACCGCTGCGGCGAAATTGCTGCATCCCGAATGGCTGGAGGACACGTGGTGGGTTCCCTACCTTCCTCCTGCGTGTCTGATCACCGAATGACTGCTCCGTGCCTGAGATCCAGGCATGAGCAGTCAAGCGGCAGAATAATTGATCAATGTTATCCTATGGGATAACAATGATCAATGTAAAAGATCAGTGTGTGCAATGTGATAGCCTCCTATGCGGGCTTTAACATTGGAAAAAAAATGTAAAAAAGTTAATACAGATCACTTTACCCGTTCCCTAATAAAAGTAAGAATCACCTCTCTTTTCCCATAAAAAAAAAAAACTGTGTAAAAAAAATAAAATAAATAAATGTACATATGTGGTATCGCCATGTATGGAAATGTCCAAATTATAAAAATATGTAGTTAATGAAACCGCATGGTCAATGGCGTACGCGCAAAAAATTCCACAGTCTAAAATACGGTATTTTTGTTCAGCTTTTATAACATGAACATTTTTTTTAAAGCGATCAAAAAGTCCAATCAATACAAAAATGGTACCGCTAAAAACTTCAGATCAAGGCAAAAAAATTTGCCCTAATACCGCCCCGTACGCAGAAAAATAAAGTTAAAGGGGTCAGAAGATGACAATTTTAAACCTATACATTTTCCTGCATGAAGTTATGATTTTTTCCAGAAGTACAACAAAATCAAACCTATATAAGTTTGGTTAATTTAAACGTATGGACCTACAGAATAAAGATAAGATGTCATTTTTTCCGAAAAATGTACTGCGTAGGAACGGAAGCCGAAAAGTAACAAGATGGTGTTTTTTCTTTGATTTTGTCTCACAATTAATTTATTTTTTCGTTTCGCTGTAGATTTTTGGGTAAAATGACTAATGTCATTACAAAGTACACAGAATTGGTGGCACAAAAAGTAAGCCATCATATGGATTTTTAGGTGCAAAATTGTTATGATTTTTTAAAGGTAAGGAAGAGAAAACAAAAGTGCAAAAACTGAAAAACCCTGGGTCCTTAAGAGGTTAATAGCGATTCGCCACAAATAAATTCGGTCCGAACTGAATTTTTAAGGGAAATTTGGCAAACTTTCCAAAACTTTCCAAAAATTCACTCATCTCTAGTATTGGGTAATGTCTGATTTACTCCAGACACTATGCTTATAATTGAGTTGAAAATGTTTAATCTTGGTTTTACCAAACCACAAAATCTTGTTTCTCACAGTCTAAGAGTCCTTTAGGTCCTTTTTTGCAAACAGTGCTTTTTACTGAGGAGAGGCTTTGTTCTTGCTACTGCTATAAAGCCCAGACCCTTCTCCCCCAATGACTTTGGTCAGGTGTCTAGCTCTAGAATTATGGCGGTCACTGTGCTCTTTCAGTGCAGCAGAAATATTTTGTACGCTGCTCCACATCTGTACCTCCACACAGTCCTCTCTCTGAGCTCTACAGGCAGGTCTTTCCACCATGACAGGGATGTGTCTTTCCAAATCATGTCCAATCAACCTAATTTACCACAGGTGACTCCAAACAAGGTGTACAAACAATACAACATAATAATATGTGAAATTTCAAAAGGGTTAACAATTTTCTGGATCAGTCCACAATAGAAAGTTGAACTGGCACTCCTCGTCTCATACTCTGTCAGTAACTCCCGACCCCAATGTGTGCACTGTGACAAGCATTGTGGTGGCTGTGCAATAGCCTCAAATGACAGTCCATGGAATGTATAAAAGGTGAGGAAAGTAGAAAAAGCTGTACTCACCACCTTACTTCATTTGTGCTTTATTTTCGTATGAAATGGGGGACACACATGGTGGGTGCTTCCACAAGGGTGAGCAACATATGTTCCCCACATTTAGTGCATCATCTGAATGTATTGAATATGTCTCAGGGTCTTTTGTACAATTGTCACTTTCCTGTATACTTCATAGATTTATATTTTATGGCTCTAAAAGTGAAGGTCTTATTGCACCTTCATGTAAATTACCTTGATCGGAATCACTTGCAAAATATATTGCAAGTGCCATGTATATTCTAGTGCCATGTAAATTTGATGTGCTAATAACCTTCCTTACGGTTTGCTTCATTAACTCAGAGAATTACATTTTTTTTTCCTTTGGCTTCACTTCAAAATATTGTAAAACACTTCCTTCCTTATTTAAAGTTGCAATGAAAAATGGCTGTGAGTTAGTATGGTATAACCAGGCAAGAATAGTAAAAATTATCTCCCTGCATTTGCTTCAAAGAGTCATTATGCACAAAAACTATTTTAGGGAAATTAGAATATCGTAAAAGCGTGCAAACTAGCTCTAAAAGGTTATTACATATGAATCATTATAACAAGGTACAGCAAACTATTTCTTGTAATAGGATCTAAGTTTTAGGACGCATACACTGTTTTGGGGCCTTGGCTTCCATGACAATTTTTTTTTAATCAAAACATACAGAGGGAGTTTTATCAAAACCTTTCCAGAGGAAAGGAAGTCAATCCCATTTATTATTCATTGGAGTCCTGTCAACAAAAAGGATACCAACATATACTGCTGCAAACTGCAGCAGGCCCATTCAGTTTAATGGTATGAATATAGCCAGCTAATGACTATTTTTCGACCACTTCCTGAATATATGCTTTTTTTCTCAAACACATTTTATTTCGATTTTTGTGAAATAACAAAACAAAATTAAGAAAACATTATAGATAATCACCCACAGGTGGTGCAGGCAAAATATAAAATTGACAAGAAGGTAGTCAATTCTCGACTACGAACTGTGGGCATTGGAGAAGTGGGTAAATTCCTGTTCATCAGAGTCAAGCGCCAGACATCCTGTAGACCTATTTGTTCCAGAAACAGGGGAAGAACACAGTCCCGTGCCCTGACTGACAATGCTATGGGAAGGGAGCTTTTCATGTCAACCAGAGGGTCCAGCACAGTGTTTAGATCACCCCCCAATATCTTCCCAGGATTCCCGTCATTCTGTAACCTAACAGAAAGATCCCCAAAAAAAGACTTGTTTTCGCCATTAGGCGCATATACATTATAGATACTAAGTAATTCCCCGAGGAAAAAAAGGAGGGGTAATAGATCAGCTCATCGACTCTTCATGCGTGAAGACACCACATGTATGATCAAGGAGCACGGATGCAGGGGACCGCACTCCCCCGGTAGTAGCAGAAAAATGTAGAAGATGGGTCCAGCTCCTGGTAGAGGGAATGTCCAATAAAACTTAACGTTTATTAGTGCATATTAAAAACGAAAGTTACAGCCACTGTGAGTGGCAAGTGGCATGTCACCCTTAAAAAGTAGGTGAAATGCCGAAGCGTTTCGAGCATAAGCTCTTAGCCATGGCTAAGAGCTTAAGCTCGAAACACGTCGGCGTTTCACCTACTTTTTAAGGGTGACATGTCACTTGCCACTCACAGTGGCTGTAACTTTCTTTTTTAATATGAACTAATAAACGTTAAGTTTTATTGGACATTCCCTCTACCAGGAAATGGACCCATCTTCTACATTTTTCTGTAAGTAATTCCCCATTACACTCCACAAGAAGCTGAGATACCCTGCTCTTCGTATCAGAGGTATGTGAAACAAAATGAAATGCAAATCTTTAGCTGATGAGCCATAAACATGTCCCACCCACTGCTGCTGTGTAACATTCATGGTTAGGAAGACAGGAACACCGGAGGAAGTGGATCCGCTGAACCTGTGTGGCAGATGATGCTGGCCTTAGCAGGGAGCGGAGTCTAAGATGCCGCTGGTTTTTACCAGAGCTTGCCGCAAAGCGGGATGGGCTTGCGGTGGCAGGTGGCACCCAGGTCGCTAAACCTGGCACGACTCGACTACACAGGCGGCTGAGGAGATTTGAGGAACAGGAGGGATGTAGAAAAATGTAGTCTGGAAAGCAGAAGGTCAGGGTAGGCAACACTGGTGCGTAGTCGGGAACGTACTCCGGTGGAAAACTTTTTTTTTCTAAATCAACTAGTGCCAGAAAGTTAAACAGATTTGTAAATGATTTCTATTAAAAATCTTAATCCTTCCAGTACTTATTAGCGGCTGTATACTACAGAGGAAATTCTTTTCTTTTTTGGATTTCTTTTCTGTCACGACCACAGTGCTCTCTGCTGACACCTCTGTCCATTTTAGGAACTGTCCAGAGCAGCATATGTTTGCTATGGGGATTTTCTCCTGCTCTGGACAGTTCCTAAAATGGACAGAGGTGTCAGCAGAGAGCAAAGGGGTCATGACAGAAAATAAATCAAAAGAGAAAATAGTTTCCTCTGTAGAATACAGCCACTAACAAGTACTGGAAGGATTAAGATATTTTTAATAGAAGTAATTTACAAATCTGTTTAACTTTCTGGCATCAGTTGATTTAAAAAAAAAAGTTTTCCACCAGAGTACCCCTTTAATGTTCCATGATACAATTGTAGCCATGGAAACCATCATCGAGAGATACCCATTGATGGAGGAAAATGCCCGGCTTTAGAAAATGTCATGGGGTGAAAGGATACAGCAGCCCTAAGGGAGACACTTAACCTACCCTGGCCTCCCCGTCAACATATGGAACTCCACCGTCCAGGACAGCATGAGGAAGATATGGAAGACATGGCTTAAAAGAACAGAAGGAATACAAGAAAACCAGAGTAAGTACAATACCACAAACTAAATACCCATAGGGTGACTGAAGAACTCAGATCCCTCTCTCTTGTGTGAAGGACTTCCTTTTTTTCAGGCGATACAGGAAAAGGAATCAAAGTAATTTGAAACATGGGGAAGGGTAAGCTATACCCTCCCCCCCCCTCCCCCCAGGCCCAATCATGTCCAGGAGAGAGCCCAGATGTCCATCTAAGAAATATCACAGTATAAGAGGGAATCCTCAGACAGGAGAAGATTGTCGGACACCACCGTAACTGCACCTCGGAGAGCCGTGACATCTGCGTTGGTCTTTCGGAGCAGGAGAACATGTGTCACCTCTGGTAGCCAACCTGGAGCACTGACTTTCTCTAGGTGAGCGGGATCTGCGACTGCGAGGTGATCGTGTCTGGGAAGAGCGCTGTGAGGAGGGGGACAGTACCTGGTCAAGGGAAGAGGCGGCAGCCTCCGGTGTTTTTTAGACAGATATAGTGCCGTCAGCATGGAACACCCATAGATTTGCTGGGTACTGAAGTTGAAAGCTTTAGCAATTAGCTTTAAATAGAAATGTGCAGATGGTGCTATAGGCCCGCCTCTGTTTTTCCACTTCCGCAGAAAAGTCCTCAAAAAGTAAGAGGTGCATGGCACGGATGACAAATTATTTTGATAAGTGCCTATAGGCCTGCAAGATTTCCACTTTAAGTCCAGAAAGTGAAGGATACTTGACATTGGCGATTCCTCAATGCAGCTGGTACATCTCGGGAGGAGGTATGTGCAAGGCCAATTCTGTGGGCCCTTTCAATGTGGCACGGATAGGACCTCCCCAGGGCTTTGTGGAGGTCCCTCTCACAGAACCGTGGCAGGTCTGGGGGTGCCACAGACTCCTTAACCCCCACTGAGCGCAAATGATTCCTAGATCTTCGAGTTTTTCACTCACCCTGGCGAGTTCAGATTCAGTATTGCGGAGGCGCCTGGCTGTGACAGTTTCCTCATCTTCCAAGTGCGATACCCTCTGTTCCACCTCTTTCAGTCTACCGGAGTGCTTCTTCACTTCAAGCTGTAAATTTTGCAGGGTAGCTTTCAAAACTTCCAAAACAATTTGCTGCACATTAGGAGTGATACGGAGCACCATTTCAGCTGTCAGCATTTGATAATCAATATGAACTGTGGTACCTTGTGAGGCCTGGAGCATGTGGCCCTGTAGCTGTCTGGATAGGGACATATCTGCACCCACAATGCAGCCTGATCCCTGGGATGGTTCTTGGGGTGGTTAGGCTGCTTACTGCCTGACTTCCATTACTGTCACCCTTGTCAGAGACATCATTGATGGCTATATGCTGCTCTGAGACGGTGGTGGTGGCAGCCATATTGGTTGTGCCGCATGGAGCTGTGGACGGGAGTGTGGAGGTCTGAGGGGCTGACTGCATAGGGGAGCAGCGGGACCTGCGGTGAATGCCCGGGGGGCGGTAATTAGCAGGTATGTGCCGGGGGGAGCGGGAGCGCTCCTTCTGTGTGACCTACATCAGCCGGGCCAGAACCGGAAGTCTATCTCCATGTATGCTTTTTTAAGTTATATTACTGTGTATGTTTGGGAAGTGGCTAAACTATATCACTAGATGACTATGTTCGGACATTAACATGAATAGGCCAATGTGATATGCCGCAGTATACGTTGGCATTCTTTTTTGACTAAAGCCAATGTACACCGTGGCATTAAATTGTGTTCTATTTCTTAGGGGTGGAAAAATAAAATCTGGTAGAATCTGGTACGTTCCGACAGCCACATTGTCTGCTCTGCAAAGTCTGCTGCACCAAAGCACTAAGCGAGAACACTTGCCCACTATTACTACTACTTTCCTGTCACATTCAGCATAGAGAGGCTATTGGTATTCAGTGAGAAAGGGTTCCAGTCTCTCCTCCAGCAGAGAAGATTAAGGACCTTTCTCTACTTATCAGCTAGGTAAGCATTTTGGAAACTTGTTACCCATCCTCCAAATACAATGGTGATGTATTGTATTAGACAAAAATGCTTCTTTCTCTTGTTATCAAACTTTTCATCTCAACTTACCAAACCCCAAACAAAACCCCATGAGTGAACATTGAAATAAGTATCAGTGTAAACAAGAAAAGCTACAAAATTGATACATACGTGTCCCGTATTTATCGGCGTATAACACACACCCTTATTTTAAGAAAGAAATTTCAGTAATAAAACATAATTTAACATTGACTTGGAAGCTCTGAACTTAACTTCCCCCTTTATCACACTCTGTGCCACATCATTTCCCCCCTATGATTAACCCTGTGCCACACAGCTTTCCCCTCACTGACCCCCCCTCACACACACACACTCATCTTTCCCCTTACTGTTCCCCCCACACATCTTTTCCCTCACTGATCCCCCCACATATCTTTCCTCTTACTGATCCCCCCACACATTTTTGCCCTCACTGATCCCCCCCACACATCTTTCCCCTCACTGATCCCCTGCACATTTTACTCCTCACACATCTTTCCCCCAGCTGTTTGTACCACATCATTTGTACCACTCTGATCCCCTACTTGTATTTTGGTTTTTCCCCCACTTGGCCTGCATGATCCAGTCCTTGCAGCTACTGCTGTTTTAAAGTGGCCACGGCCGGACTGCAGATCCTCAACAAACAGTCAGCGCCACTACCAATCACTGAATGGCGATGGTTGCCAGGTTTTTTACCCCTTACCTGGCCTGCGCACTCCGGCAGGCTCAGGTTCCGGGGGCGTCTGGGGCTGACAGTGCACTGTCAGCCCCAGACACGGGTAGAACTGGAACCTGCCAGAGCGCGCAGGCCAGGTAAGGGGTAAAAAAACTAAATACAAGTGGGGGATCAGCGGCCATCGCCAGTTAGTGATTTAGAGTGGTCGCGGCACTAGCTGTTTGTTCAGGATCTGCAGTCCGGCCGTGGCCACTTTAAAACCAGCAGTGGCTGCAATGACCGGAGTAGGATTTATCGGCGTATAACACGCAGGTAGGGTTTTAGCTTAATATTTTTGTTTTAAAAGTGCATGTTCTATGTTGTTTGAAAATTTATACTTGGAGGTGTGTAAACTCCATAACTCCTTGAACATTTTCCAGGCAGCATTAGGGTTGCACCTGTGAGGCCATGCACCTATATCAGCCAACTTGGGTGGGGCTTGTAGCCTCTCTCCCTCCTCCCATTGTGTGTGTGCTCAGTCACGCTGGAGGTAACTGGGAGCAGGCTGCATGTTGGCCTAGTGCTGCTGTAATTGCCCACTGGCCCCTGGTTTTTGCTTTTCACGCACAGGTAGGTTAGCGTTAGGTCCCGTGCCACTTGAGAAACCTTGGCGTTGGTGTGCGGGCTCTGGTGTGTCCTTCATATAAGGATACACTGGCGAATGTCTCAATTTTAACATCAGTGTTGAGGGATGGCCAATGTCATTGTATACATCTACCACAGTAGTACACCTACATTTCTGTATTGTAGTATTCTAATTGTTACACATCCACACCGTTTATCTGGTGTAGGATTCTATTGTGGCACTTGTAGTCCACTGCAGGCATCCTCCATTGTTTGCATTTTTATGCTGGGGATCGCCCCTAGCAACGGACTACAAGGGCAGGATCTGCTCCCCCAGTATAAATGCACAACTGCATTTGGGGTTGAGCACTTCCAGCCATTTGAGACCACGTTTTTTGTTGTTGTTTGAAAATTTATACTTGGAGGTGTGTAAACTCCATATGTTAATGCGCCTTGAACATTTTCCAGGCAGCATTAAGGTTGCACCTGTGAGGCCATGCACCTATATCAGCCAACTTGGGTGGGGCTTGTAGTCTGTCTCCCTCCTCCCATTGTATGTGTGCTCAGTCACGCTGGAGGTAACTGGGAGCAGGCTGCATGTCGGCCTAATGCTGCTGTAATTGCCCACTGGCCCCTGGTTTTTGCTTTTCACGCACAGGTAGGTTAGCGTTAGGTCCCGTGCCACTTGAGAAACCTTGGCGTTGGTGTGCGGGCTCTGGTGTGTCCTTTATATAAGGATACACTGGCGAATGTCTCAATTTTAACATCAGTGTTGAGGGATTGCCAATGTCATTGTATACATCTACCACAGTATTGCACCTAAATTTCTGTATTGTAGTATTCTAATTGTTACACACACATCCACACCGTTTATCTGGTGTAGGATTCTATTGTGGCACTTGTAGTCCACTGCAGGCATCCTCCATTGTATGCATTTTTATGCTGGGGATCGCCCCTAGCAACGGACTACAAGGGCAGGATCTGCTCCCCCAGTATAAATGCACAACTGCATTTGGGGTTGAGCACCTCCAGCCATTTGAGACCACGTTTTTTGTTGTTGTTCTATGCTGATAAATATGGTATATCTAAAGTTATATAAAGGTGGTCACCAGAAATATCCCTATTAAAATGTCCTAGAATTATGGAGAATCGATGGTACCTAATGCTGAGGATAGGGAAATTATTATATGGTGCCTAATATAGCTGAATGGTGGAAGATAAACCCAAACCAAAACAATTATATCTTTATTGAGAAGTCAAAAAAACATAACATGTCCATATATTAAAATGGCACTATAAGCAATGTTTTCAGGGGCACATAACAGCAGAAGGCAGGGAAGTCATACACTTCCTCCCTTAGTTCTCCTAACAGGGTGCCTCCAGCTGTTTCACCACTACAACTCCCAGCATGCCCTGACATCTGTTGACAACTGGAGGCACCCAGGACAGGAGCTTCATGGGGGAAGGAGTGAGCCAGGAGCCGATGCGGGAGGGACGGGTGCGGGGGAGCCTCTTCCTGCCGCTTGGTGAGTAACACCCAAACACCCCTCCGTGACCCCCGTACCTTGCAGCAGTGACCCCCATCCCCCCCGTACCTTGCAGCAGCGCCCCCCCCCCCGTACCTTGCAGCAGCACCCCCCCGCACCCCGTACCTTGCAGGAGCAGCCAACCCCCCGCGCCCCCCGTACCTTGCAGGTGCAGCACCCCCGCGCCCCCCGCACCTTGCAGCAGGGCCGTCGGCGAGTGCGGGAAGCTGATGCGCAGCCCTGGCTGTTACTGCGCCTGCGCAACATTTCGACTGCCCTGCCGGAATCAGTCGGAATTTTGCAGTGACGTCACTCCGCACTGCATTCGGCCACTAGGAGGGCGCCCCCTAGTGGCCGAATTTCAAATTGCTTTTAAAATGTTTTAAAAGCATATTTTTTTATAAAAGTATATTAGAGATATGTTGTAGTACTTAAGTACTACAACATATCAAAAAAACATTTTCATGACAGTGCCCATTTAAATTATTTTTTATTTTAGCACAAGGCCATAACATAACAGTTGGTGGTCACTCCTCTACCCTTTCTCCCTACCTTCTGCTTTGGTAATATAAATAAGTTGAATTGTAACAATGCTATTGTAAGACTAAGGTCGAGGACATCGAAATGCATCACAAGCTTGTTCCTGTTAATCTTTTCTTTGTGACATGGTATGTTGTTACTGCACATCTTGTTATGTCTTATGGATTGAAATATAATCGAAAGCTTTTAAGGTCTAAGAAAGCTGCGCTGGACATTTCTTCTTTTCTTGTAATTATACATTGTACACTGATAAACATTGTACATGAGTTTTTAATAACTGAAAAGGTGCATTCAGTTTCTGTACAGCATGCATGTGTCTATGTATAGGTGTTTCTACACAGAACATGCGATTCAGTTTTAAATGAAATTTTACATTAACTTTAGTCAGACAAGATGTTGGTTAGTCATCCATAGTTATTTCACTGTAGGGATAAGAAAAACTGCTCTGCTAAATCACTTACAGCAATTTTTAGGTATTTTCTGGGGTGTAAGATCTCTAAATGGAACCATCAGCACTTGCTATATGAAGATAGCACAGGAGAAAATCAGCTTTGCAGGAACTAAGTGAAAGAGCTAAGCACATACCACTGTGAAAACTGATTGAATTATCACTCACCTCTATTTCAGATTCCTTCATCCCGTACAGAAAAAAACCAGATTTTTAAAGACACAGTTAAGATTTTTTCTCCAAAAGAAATTAGCTTCATATAAATACATATATTTAAGTACAATTTCTGTAATGCAAATATGGTATCATTTCACATGCTGAATAACATCCATTGCTGAATACTATTAATAAGTTATTACATTTCCTAGAATAAAAAAAAACTGATAATTAGAGATTCATTTTAGAAAAATTTGATTCGGCCAATTCGCAGAATAAAAAAAAAAAAATCTATTCATTCTGAATAAATTCTCGCCGAAATTTTATTAGTAATGTATTTTAATAATGTCTTTAATAAAGTGTGTGTGTATTTAACTTTTTTTTTTTTTAAATGTTTTTACATTTTTTAGGTAGCACTACTACTCCCAGCATGGAACTTGTGCTAATAGACAGATCACACCAGGTGTCACTCCTGACACCCGCTGTGATTGTCCTGTATCATCCTGTATACTGTATAGATGCGGGCGGCTTTCTCGCATCTAGGTAGGATGATCGCATCAGGTGTCAGAAGTGACATAGAAACTTAGAATGTGTTGGCAGATAAGAACCATTTGGCCCATCTAGTCTGCCCATTATTCTGAATCTTATGAATAGTCCCTTAATGCTTATCCCATTAATGTGTAAACTCCTTCACTGTATTTGCAGCAACCACTTCTGCAGGAAGGCTATCCCATGCATCCACTACTCTCTCAGTAAAGTAATACTTCCTGATATTACTTTTAAACCTTTGCCCCTCTAACTTAAAACTATCTCCTCTTGTGGTAATTTTTCTTCTTTTAAATATGCTCTCCTCCTTTACCTTGTTGATTCCCTTTATGTATTTAAAAGTTTCTATCATATCCCCTCTGTCTCTTCTTTCTTCCAAGCTATACATGTTAAGGTCCTTTAACCTTTCCTGGTAAGTTTTATCCTGCAATCCATGTACCAGTTTAGTAGCTCTTCTCTGAATTCTCTCTAGAGTATCTATATCCTTCTGGAGATTCGGCCTCCAGTACTGTGCACAATACTCAAAGTTAGGTCTCACCAGTGTTCTGTACAGCGGCATGAGCACTTCTCTCTTTCTACTGCTTATACCTCTCCCTATACATACAAGCATTCTGCTAGCATTTCCTGCTGCTCTATTATCTGTCTTCCTACCTTTAACCCCTTAAGGACTCAGCGTTTTTCCGTTTTTGCATTTTCATTTTTTTCTTCATTACCTTCTAAAAATCATAATGCTTTAAATTTTGCACCTAAACATCCATATGATGGCTTATTTTTTGCGCCACCAATTCTACTTTGCAGTGACATTAGTCATTTTACCAAAAAATCCACGGCGAAACGGAAAAAAAAATCATTGTGCGACAAAATTGAAGAAAAAATTTCATTTTGTAATTTTGGGGGCTTCCGTTTCTACGTAGTGCATTTTTTGGTCAAAATTAAACCTTATCTTTATTCTGTAGGTCCATACAGTTAAAATGATACCCTACTTTTATAGGTTTGATTTTGTCGCACTTCTGAAAAAAATCATAACTACATGCAGAAAAGTTTATACGTTTAAAATTGTCATATTCTGAACCCTGTAACTTTTTTCTTTTTCCGCTCATTTTTTGCGCCGTGTTCTGAACTTTTTATCGGTACCATTTTTGTGTTGATCGGACTTTTTGATCGCTTTTTATTCATTTTTGTATGAAATAAAAAGTGACCAAAAATATGCTATTTTAGACTTTGGAATTTTTTTGCGCATACGCCATTGACGTTGCGGTTTAATTAATTATATAATTTTATAGTTCGGACATTTACGCATGCGGCGATACCACATACGTTAATTTTAAGTTTTATTTACACAGTTTTTTTTATGGGAAAAGGGGGGTGATTCAAACTTTTATTAGGGAAGGGGTTAAATGACCTGTGTTAACTTTTTTTTCACTTTTTTTTGCAGTGCTATAGCTTCCATAGGGAGCTATAGCACTGCATACACTGATCTCCTATGCTGATCCCTGCAAAGCCATAGCTTTGCAGGGATCAGTGAGATAGGGGCTTGATTGCTCAAACGCTGAAGGGTTAACAGCACACGGCACAACGATCAGTGCCACACGCTGTTAGCCCCGGGTCCCGGCTATCGTTAGCAGCCGAGACCGACCCGGGACCGGGCTCAGGGCGTACAGGTACGCCCTGAGTCCTTAAGAGGTTAAGTCTTCTGAAATAATTACTCCTAAATCCCTTTCTTCAGATACTGAGGTCAGGACTGTGTCAGCATCTGAGGAATTTAGGAGTAATTATTTCAGAAGACTTAAAGGTAGGAAGATAATGTAATAGAGCAGCAGGAAACACTAGCAGAATGCTTGGATGTATAGGGAGAGGTATAAGCTCCCGCTGTGATCTTTCCTGAACTGCAGGTACTACTCCCAACATGGAGCATACTCTTCTCCATGCTGGGAGCTGTAGTACCTGTATTAATAGACAGATCGCAGCGGGTGTCACTTCTGACACCCAATACGATCGTCCTGTATAATGTATAGATGCGAGTGGCTGGCCACTCTTCTCTGGTCCCACTGTAATATGAGTATATGCTTTATATATACCTATTATTCATATTTCCCGCAGAGAGCTGTGATGGGCTGGAACCATCTGGCCAATCACAGCTCTATGCGGGAAATATGAATATATGATGTGAATTCTCTGCAACAGAAAGGACAATTGCATCGGGTGTCAGGAGTGACACCTGGGGCGATCTGTCTATTAGTACAGGTACTACAGTTCCCATCATGGAACAGTCTGTTAATAATAAATACATTACTAATTAAAACATGTAAAAAATATATTATTTTTGCATTTATTGTCCCGGCCATCTGCCTCCGCAAATTACAATTTGAAGTGTCTTTGATTTCTGATAGAAGACCTCTGTAACTTTATGGAGTTTTGGTAAATTAGGGAAACTCAGCCTTTTTTTTTGCCTACTGTATTATACATATTACTGATGTCCCTGTCCTCGGCTCATCTCTGATCCCTGCAATTATTCATGGCAGCACATTTAAATGGCCAAAAAAATTTAGTAAATGGGGCTAAAAAAAGTAAAGTGAAAATAAAAATATTATGATTCAGAACAAAAACTAGAAAAAAGTTATGAAATGCACTCCTCATTCATTTTTAATATTGAGCGCTGAATTTTCCGAAAGACAAAAAAAACTGTTAATGTTAATTTTTAAACAGGCATACATTTTTGTGGGCAGGCAGGGACCTAAAAATGTAGCCAACAATAATAAAAATGTAGAAACGGGCCATTTAAATGAAAAAATAATATATATGTTATAATTAATTTTTTAAACATTTTTAAAAGTAATGTATTTTAATATTGTGTTTAATAAAGTGTGTGTGTTTCACTTTTTTCTCAATTTATTTTTATTTTTTATGTAGTACTACCACTCCCAGCATGGAACAGACTGTTCCATGATGGGAGCTGTAGTACCTGTACTAATAGACAGATCGCCCCGGGTGTCACTTCTGACACCCGATGCAATTGTCCTATTGCAGAGATGGAGTGTCTTTCTCCTGCGCTTGCATCACTGCATTGTACTCAGGCCAGCCAGTGATGTGAATAGAATTCACATCACTTATTCATATTTCCCGCAGAGAGCTGACTGGCCAGATGGTTCCAGCTAATTACAGCTCTCTGCGGGAAATATGAGTAATAGGTATTTATACGGCATGTACTAGTATAAAAGTGGGACCAGAGAAGAGTGGCCGGCCGCCCACATCAATACATTATACAGGACGATCGCATTGGGTGTCAGAAGTGAAACCCGCTGTGATCTGTCTATTAATGCAGGTACTAAAGCTCCCAACATGGAGCAGAGTGTGCTCTATGTTGGGAGCAGTAGTACCTGCAGTTGAGGACTGGTCACAGCAGGTGTCACTGCTGAAACCTGATGCGATCATCCTATCTATTGCAGAGAGGCGAGCGCAGGAGAAAGCCGCTCACATCTGTACATTATACAGGACGATCGCAGGGGTGTTGTTAATGAAGAAATTTGTTATTTTGAATCGAGTCGAAGTTCAGATTCGGTCCGAATCAAATTTTTCATTAAATTCGGAACGAATTCGACTTTGTCCGATTCGATTTGCTCATCTCTAAAGATAATGAATGATTTATATCTGATTTTTGCTAAGATCTATGCAGTAGTCAGGAGTATAATCTATAGTTGATGCAGTAGTACACCAGTACTATTAATGGCATATGGTAGGTGAAGGGCCCTGTTATATGTTTTGCAAAGGAGTCCACCTCAGACAGTAGTGTGCATAATCCCTTAAAGGGGTACTCCGCTGCCCTGTGTCGGAAGCTCCGCTCCCCAGCATCCGGAAGTTTATTGTTCCGAACGCTGTGTGCGGGCTTCCATGTTCAGGGCCGCCCCTCGTGAAGTCACGCCCGCCGTCAGGGGGCGGGCGTGACATCACGAGGGGCAGCCCTGAACACGGAAGACCGCACACAGTGTCCGGAACAATATACGTTCTAGTGCCCTACTTAACACACATATATTTACGTTCTTTACATGAAGCCAGCACCGAAGCTGCACTCGCTTCATGCACTGCAGGTCCCAGCTTCTATCAGCATCAAGGGACCCTTTGGTAATCAGTGATCATGCTGATGCCCAACATTAACACTTCAAATGCTGTAATCAATACTGATCACACTTTCTAACGCATTATCAGGACAAGCAGGGCTCTGTGCAGGCTTCTGGCTTGTCAATCAGCCTACTGTGTGAGCCGGGGGGGGGGGGGGGGGGTCATAGAGCCTTAGTGCACAAAGCTCTGCTTGTCCTCAGTGTACAGAACCCTGCTTGTCCTCAGTGCACAGAGCCCTGCTTGTCTTCACTGTACAGAGCCCTATTTGTCCTCAGTGTACAGAGCCCTGCTTGTCCTCAGTGTACAGAGCCCTGCTTGTCCTCAATGTACACAGCCCTGCATGACCTCAGTGCACAGAGCCCTGCTTTTCTTCAGTGTACAGAGTCCTGATTGTCCTCAGTGTACAGAGCCCTGCTTGTCCTCAGTGCACAGAGCCCTGCTTGTCCTCAATGTACAGAGCCCTACTTATGCTCAGTGTACAGAGCCCTGCTTGTCCTCATTGCATAGAGCCCTGCTTGTCCTCAATGTACAGAGCCCTACTTATGCTCAGTGTACAGAGCCCTGCTTGTCCTCAGTGCACAGAGTCCTGCTTGTCCTCAATGTACAAAGTCCTACTTATGCTCAGTGTACAGAGCCCTGCTTGCCCTTCCTGTATTTTGTCTCTGCACAGAGACACACAGTCAGTAGCTGCAGGGACAAGACAGAATTTGTTCTCAAAAACATACACAATTTTTAACTAATATATAAAATTAATAAACATAAAATGTTATTATCGACATTATATAAAACTTTTTTGCAAATGACACTGCCCATTTAAGACCAAAACAGTCCGTGTTCTTAAGAGGTTAAAGAAATTGGTTAAGAACAAAAGTATTTTTTGAAAGAGCCCCAGGCGCTTACAAAATAAAAAAGGAAGATATATTAACTAATCCCATTCCCCTACCACTACTGTCCATGGCTGTGTCGGGTGAAGGAAAAAAAAAGTCTCAGTCCACAGTGGTCTCAGATTCTTCCTGGCCTTCCTGGCCTGCTTAGCCAAGCAGTGGCCACTGCGGTGTTAGTGTTTGGTGAGTGGGGCAATTCCTGCATGGTGATGGTGTCACAGGAACCAGGAAGGAGCCAAAAGAACCTGGAACGGAGAGCATTAGCATAGCAGCAGCGAGGGCTCTGTGTAGGTGAGTATAGCTTGTTGTTTATTGTTTTCCCCACTCACCCCTGCCACAACCAAGAACAACCACTTTATTGTATTGCACATAATTGTTACATAATTGTTTTACAGTACAGACGTTTTGTATGCACTATATCATCATAATACACAGAACTGTCAAAACAGGGTAATTTTGCCTTTAACCTCTTAAGGACGCAGGGCGTATGGATACGCCCTGCATTCCGAGTCCTTAAGGACGCAGGGCGTATCCATACGCCCGTGGGAAATCCGGTCCCCACCGCTAGCCGGTTGGGGACCGGAGCCGGATGCCTGCTGAAATCATTCAGCAGGCATCCCGGCACATCGCCCAGGGGGGTCCTGAGACCCCCCCATGTCGGCGATCGGAGAAAATCGCATGTCAATTCAGACATGCGATTTTCTCCAATTCCGGGCTGATCGGGTCTCTGGTGACCCGATCACCCGGAAAATAGGGCTGATCGGAGTTGTCAGCAACAACCCCGATCAACCCAAAGGATTGGAGTGAGATCGCAAAGCTGCGATCTACTCCTATCCCCTGCCATTACTCAGAACGGAGTTCTGACCAATGGCAGCGCAGGACAGGGGGTTGCCATGGCAACCCCCCGTTCTGCCCGCCCCTGGATGTCAAGGGGCTCTGGAAAGAAGATGGAGGCCGTACCTGCAGGAGAAGATGCCTGGGGACCTGGGATCTGTGCTGGAGCCTGCAGGATCCTGATCAGGTAGGGAATCCACAGTGGGGGGGGGGGGGGGGGATTGAAAGTGAAAGTAAATCGATCTTTACTGTGGCAACCACTAGGGGGGCCAAACTGCAACTCCCAGCATGCCCAGAGCGCCAAAGGCTGTCTGGGCATGCTGGGAGTTGTAGTTTTGCAACATCTGGAGGGTCACAGTTTGGAGACCACTGTTACAGGGGTGCTCAAACAGTAGCCCTCCAGATGTTGCCAAACTACAACTCTCAGCATGCCTAGACTGCCCAGGCATGCTGGGAGTTGTAGTTCTGTAACATCTGTCCCTTCAGATTTAGCAATTTTCATGACATTTTTGAAAATTGCTGCTCTACTTTGAAGCTCTCTAATTTTTTCAAAAAGCAAAAATATGTCCATTTTATGATGCCAACATAAAGGAGACATATTGTATTTGTGAATAAAAATAACATTTATTTGGAATATCCATTTTCCTTACAATTAGAGAGCTTCAAAGTTAGAAAAATGCAACATTTTCAAAATTTTCATGAAATTTTGGGATTTTTCACCAAAAAAGGATGCAAGTAACGCCGAAAATTTACCACCAAAATAAAGTAGAATATGTCACGAAAAAACAATCTCAGAATCAGAATATTCGGTAAAAGCGTTTTCGCGTTATTAATTTGTAAAGTGACGGTGGTCAGAATTGCGAAAAAGGGCTCAGTCCTTAAGGTGAAAAAGGGCTGCGTCCTTAAGGGGTTAAAGGAGTACTCTACCCCTAGACATCTTATTCCCTATCCAAATGATGAGGGATAAGATGTCTGATTGCAGGAGTCTCTGTGCAGCATAGACATGAATGGAAGGGGTGTGGCGTAATGTCACAAGGGGGCATGGCATGATGTCACGACCCCTGCTGTGGAAACCCAACATTCTAAACATACTGATTTGAATGCTGGGTGCTACACAGTGATCACAGGGGGTCCCAGCGATCAGACATCTTATCCTCTATCATTTGGATAGGGGATAAAATGTCTAGGGGTGGATAACCCCTTTACATCACACCCCCTCCTATAGACTGGCATTGACGGGGTGGGGCGTGATGTCACACAGGGGCAGAGTCATGATGTCATGATACTCTGGCTCCGTGATCGTAATGCTTCACACTCTGAGCTTCCAGCGCTGCGGAATGAGAGATTGCGGGGGTCCCCAGTGGAAGGACCCCCTGAATCAGACATCTCATCCCCTTTGGATAGGGGATAAGATGTCTTAGGGCGGAGTACCCCTTTAACCTGTTAAGGACTTAGGGCGTACTTGTAGGTCCTGAGTCCGCTCCTGTTCTATAACGGGTCATAGCGGGTCGGGCCCGGCCTCTAACAACGGCCGGGACCCGAGGCTAATAGCAAGCGGCATTGATCGCGGTGCCGCGTGCTATTAACCCTTTAGATGCGGCATTCAAAGTTGAACGCCGCGCTTAAAGGGAATCTAAATCACTGCCCGTTAGCTCAGGGAGCTGTTCGGGATCGCCACAGCGAAATCGCGGCATCCCGAACAGCTTACAAGACAGCCGGAGGATCCCTACTTGCCTCCATGCTGTCCGATCGCCGAATGACTGCTCAGTGCCTGAGATCCAGGCATGAGCAGTTATGAGAAACCACTGATCAATGTAAGCGATCAGTGTGTGTAGTGTTATAGGTCCCTATGGGACTTATAACACTGCAAAAAAAAGTGAAAAAGAAAAGTTAATAAAGATCATTTAACCTCTCCCCTAATAAAAGTTTGAATCACCCCCTTTTCCCATAAAAAAAAAAACTGTGTAAATAAAAATAAAAATAAACATATGTTGTATCGCCGAGTGCGGAAATGTCCGAATTAAAAAAATATATTGTTAATTAAACCACACGTTCATTGGCGTACGCACAAAAAAATTCCAAAGTCCAAAATTGCGATCAATAAGTCCTATCAATGCAAAAATGGTACCGCTATAAACTTTAGATCACAGCGCAAAAAATTAGCCCTCATACCCCCCATACGCGGAAAAATAAAAAAGTTACAGGGGTCAGAAGATGACAATTTTAACCCCTTAACGACGAGCGCCGTAAATGTATGTCCTGGTGAGGTGATACTTAACGCACCAGGACGTACATTTACATCCTAAGCATAACCGCGAGCATCGGAGCGATGCCCGGATCATGCGCGACAGGTCCCGGCTGCTGATCACAGCCAGGGACCCGCCCGTAATGGCGGACTTCCGCGATCCCGCGGATGTCCGCCATTAACCCCTCAGATGCCATGATCAATACAGATCACGGCATCTACAACATCACGGTCACTTAAATGGATGATCAGATCGCTCGCAGCGCTGCCGCGGCAATCCGATCATCCAACACGGCAGCTGGAGGTCCCCTCTGCTGCCATCCCGGCGTCTTCTGCTCTGATCTGCCTTCCCGCAGACCAGAGCAGAAGATGACCGATAACCCTGATCAGTGCTATTTCCTATACATAGCACTGAACAGGATTAGTAATCGAGTGATTGCTATAAATAGTCCCCTATGGAGACTATTAAAGTGTAAAAATAAAAGTAAAAAAAGTAAAAAAATAAAGTAAAAAATATGTGAAAAACCCCCTCCCCCAATAAAAACTTAAATTGTCCCATTTTAAGTGTTAAAAAAATATTTTATATACTTATTTGGTATCGCCGTGTGCATATATATCTGAACTATTAAAATAAAATATTAATGATACCGTACGGTCAACAGCGTGAACGTAAAAATAAAAAAAAGTCCAAAATAGATTCTTTTTTATAACATTTTATCCCCCAAAAATGTTATAAAAAATGGATTAAAAGTTCTATATAAGCAAATATGGTATCAATAAAAAGTACAGATCATGGTGCAAAAAATGAGACCTCATACCGCGGCTTATACGGAAAAATAAAAAGGCTATAGGTCTTCAAAATAGGGGAATTTTAAATATACTAATTTGGTTAAAAAGATTTTTTTTAAGCGCAACAGTAATAGAAAAGTATGTTATCTAGAGGAGGGATCGATGGATGGGGACCAGTCTGGAGAGGTATTTGCACCACGAGAGAATCTCACTAAGCTACTTTTAAACCTTTTAGATCTATCTACTCACTTCCTTGTCTTTCTTTTCAGTTCTTCTCTCCTCCTCTCTCTCTACCTTCCTCCCCCTCGGGTCACTTCTCGACCTGCTTGTCTTCTTCTGCCTATCTTCTTCCCTCCCCTCATGCACCTACCACTTTCCTTCCCTCTTTCTCCTCTCCCTTTCTTCTTTCCCTCCCCTTTCCCCTCCCCTTTCCCCTCCCCTTCCTCCTCCGACCCTTGCAACCTTCTTAAGCTCAGACTTGCTTCCGATATGCATCTGCTTCATTTCTATACTCGTTCCACGACTAAATACAAGTGCTATATATGTTGATTACTTAATGCCTCAGTGTTACGTGCTGACTTAGATGGAGTTTCTCTCTCATGATTGCCACTGCCACGGACATGCGTAGTTTCTGTTTGATTGCATTAATTGTGGAAGCACGTTTTGGATACCATGAGGCGATGCTGTAACAAGTGCCTATAGTATACTACTCTTGCTTAGCTCGTTATCTCCAATGCTGTATGTGCCTTTACTCGCTGGCAAGACTTTCTCTTGCTTCTTTGTCATTGTTGTGATTGATATTTACTTAATAAAAATGTTATTCTGTAAAAAAAAAAAAAAAAAAAAAGAAAAGTATGTTATCATGAGTATCATTTTAACCTATTGACCCAAAGAATAACGAAAACATGTCATTTTTACCGTAAATTGGACGGCATGAAAACAAAACCTTCCAAAATTAGCAAAATTGCGGTTTTCTTTTTAATTTCATCACACAAATAGTATTATTTTGGTTGTGCCATACATTTAATGGTAAAGTGAGCGATGGCATTACAACGGACAACTGGTCGTGCAAAAAACAAGTCCCCATACTAGTCTGTGGATGAAAATATAAAAGAACAGTCTTAGAAAGAGAAGATAATCACCAGGCACTACAACAACCACAATGCCCAGTGTAGAGGAGCAAGGGCTAGCTGATATTGTGACTCAAGGTATGTACATGACACGTGTGGTGCTAACTATGAATGCAAAGTCCACAGTGAAACTCGTAAATCCAAAGAAAGAAGAAAGTTGCACTCACCACGACTGATGTCAGGTTCAATCCAATTTATTATCACCGATACAGTGAACATACAGGATAAAAAGTCACGACCACAGGGAGCGAGAGCGGCTGCTCTCAGACGCGGGGTATACCACAAGGAGGCGACTAGTTTCGCGTCACGAATCGACACTTCTTCCGGCCAATGGGATACCCATTGGCCGGAAGAAGCGTTGATTCGTGACGCGAAACTAGTTATGATCTATGCCTATAAAGTATACAGAAACATTTTCCTTACTCCATAATATGGATAGTCTATACTTTCCTTTCTTTAATGCTCATTTTGACATGATAATGACTCCCTGCTGTTGTTTTATATAAATGTCTAAGTGTCATGAACGACAGCTGTCCCTAGAAACACTCTCCCTGCCTACTTGCAAATCTGCCCTAAATGGCATATCGACAACCACGGTGCTGGTCCCTTCCTGCGCTAAAGCGCATTAAGCGTAAAGGTACACAAATAATACTGTACATAGTTGGGAACACAACCAAACAACCAAATAAACCAGACAGGCTATAAATAGACAAACAGGGCACGGTATAGCGTACTAACATACAGTTCAGAAGCCGTAATCAAGATTAAAGGCAGATATGAATAAATGAACAAGACTAGATATGGAATAAGTATACAGCAGAAACTAGGAGATGCAGGGAATAAACAGATGAACTTAATGTAAAACACTTAACAGGCCAGGAAACATAGAACACTGTTCACACTGGACACAGAACACAACAAACTAGACTCCCCACTCCAAACATAGAGGGACATCAAAACTAATGCCAAATAGATTCTTGCCAGCGGGCACACTCCTCCGTGAGATCAGGATACTGGCCTTGAAGGAAACAGAAATATAATACACGGAACACTAGATTGAGAAACGGATGAGACTGAAAAGACTCCAGACAAAACATCAAAAGCCAAACTCCAAACATGGAGGAATACAGGTCAGGATATGAAACAGGAATAATACAAAATCAAACTCCAGAATATGAAAGGAATACAGGTCAGGATTCTAAACAAGAAAAATAATTGGCTAATGCCATTGACTATCCCTGGCCAGAGAGAATAGCACAGAAAACAGATAATACATAAAAACAAAGTCTGAACGGGAAAATGCAAAAACACAAAAGCAGACTTTACACTAAGACAAGATTGGCAGTATATGTACTGTACATATAATTATCTAGTCCTTGTATGATATTCTTATAGTGAGGGAATATATTGCCATTTCCTATTGATAGACTATTTCTATGCTTACATATTACAGGGTGATTCAAAAAGAATGGTTCCAATTGTATCACAAATTCTATTCTTAAAAGCCAAATTTAAAATGTGCTTAAATAGTGTGACATATTATGGTGACATGGAAGCATGATTAATATGCTTGGCAAAAAAAATTGCATTTCTCTTTGGATGAAGAGATTCTTAACAACTGAGATAAAGGAACATCTGCCTAATATAGTCTATCAGCAAGACAATGCACCTCCACATTTCCATTTGGATGTTTGCTGATAACTAAATGAAACTCTACTGGAATGTTGGATTGACCGAGACAAAAACATTGATTCACCAATGTTGGGCTGGATCGCCAGATCTAACACTCTGCGACTTCTTCATGTAGGGCTGCATCAAGGACTCAGTGTCTCTGTCCTCCCAGCCACAGAATCTGAATGACCTGAGACAACGTATCACTGAAACAGTGGAGTCCATATCCAAGGATATGCTGGCAAGTGTGTACACAGAATTTGGCTACCATCTAGAGATCTGTTGTGTCACCATTTAAAATCACTTTGAACATTTGCAGTTTATAGGTAAAACTTTGATAGATAGTATGGATAATACATTTGTGTTATATTCTCTCAGTTATTGATACTGATGCTATCATTTTGCAGTATCCCTTTTAAATTACACTGTATTGACTAATTTTTTTTGACATTATGCACGATTTATAAAATTGTGAATATATTTAGATCATATAATATGGCTTTGTGTATTCCATGATATCGCCTCTTGTTTTATGTTGTGCTTCTCATTATTAATCTAGACAATGTCCTAGTTTCTATGTATTATTGTAGACCATATTACATATGTAAATCATCTGACATAAGAAAAATAAAATAGAAATCGAGATGGTGTCAAAACCCAAAAATCCAGTGTCCCTAACAATCTTCATCTAATGCTGGGGCTTTACAGAAAAAAAACTATATATACCTACCCATGGTTCCCCAGAGGTCCTGCTGCTGCTCCCATTCAGCTCCTTCTGGTCCTGAGGCTTATCTATCTATCTATCTATCACTGGCCGTAGTGGTGAGCAGCCTGATTTTTATCTTCGGCTTCAAGAATGGACAACACATTGGTGAATGATGGATGGGTGGGGATCATGACCAGATGCTTGTTGCTCCACTCCAAAAATCTATACATAAAAATCTTCTAGCTACAGTTTTCTGCAGAAATACCTCTACAAATATTGATCACAGAAGTTTGTTTTCTTACGTTATTCACAGTAATTCCTTTTTAAGACGAAAAAGATTGAATATTTGCCAACAGCTCAGTTTCATCATCCAATCAGAGAAAATAACTTTTCACTTAGAAATATGATATTATAAATAATTTCTGATTTTACTTTCCTGACAGATGCAAATCCCTTTGTATACCTTATACAGGTACTGTAATGTGGGTAATGGAATATTCAACTCATAAATTTATAAACTGTTTAGAATTTACAATTTATATTATGAGTCATTTCCTTCGTTTATACACTATACTTATTAATTCATTTAAAAAAAAAAAAATAGGTTCCAGAGGAATACTTGGAAAGTATAACATTGTATGGACTGCCATTTCAGTCAATTTAAAGTGTTGAATGATTAACAGCTACGCTATCTCAGTGGTGTTTTATAGGCACAGGCCAATATTTTACTTAGAAAGAGGTGCTTGAATATTGATGATGATGATGTACAGATATATACATCTTTACATATTCAGGAACTGTTCCGAGCTCATGATCCTGCATAATAATGTTGAACAAAGACAGCATTCCATTATCCGTCATAGCCAGATGGTCTCTGCCAGGTGTTGGCAATTAATTATTGATTTTCTATGGGAATATGTGCAAGAATATGTTAGAAATATAAAAGCCCTTTTCCCAGTATCCCAGTACTTGGGTGAGCAATTATTCTAGATTGTTCAACTTGATTCTCAGCTTTGTGGCAGAGAAGAAAACACGCCATTATAGCAATATAGGTATTCCTAAACCTAACCTATGCAGTATGGCATCTGAAAATTGCATCATTTACATATATATTATATAGTAAACTGTACTCTATGGGCTACCAAGGAGTCAAGTTTACTATGCATCGTGATAACTCAAATGTTATCTGTAGCCCTCTGGACAACCACCAATAATGTATAGATATATCAGAATCATCTCTGCTACTTTTACATTAATCATACTCTAGTTTAACCCATTATGTATTACTGTAGTGTCCCAGTACCTGTGCCCCCAGAATCATTCCTAATGTGGTCATGTGCTGAGAGCAAACGTTCTGTAAATTACATAAATCTGCTTGGGAAACTATGAGTTTACTGGCAAAAGTCCATTGCAATGCACTAATAGCAAACAAAGTGCAAGGGTTCAAATTTGCATACTTTTGAATCAGATGAATAATGTCTTGGTCACTTACATATGTTTCTGCATGGAGACGTTTAGAAGGGCTGTGGGAAAAGTCTATAGTCCAGCCTCTTCTTCCAGGAGAAGGGTGGGCCCAAAACACCCAAGATCTGACTGTTGATAGAACAACATGTCCTTGCTTAGCTCCTACTAGGCATACCTATACACAATTACCTAATACATGGGTGCACGCTGCTGTGGCAAATACAAAGTAAACAATAAAGAAAGTTGCAGCACTCTTGGTCAAAAAAAATGTAGGCTCTTAGCGCAGTTTTTGATCAAAATGTGTCCCCCCTCCACCATGTGGTGGTGGCCTCTTGATGGATGGGATCCTAACATGCCTAATCCACTCACCTCTGCAGGGCATATGGCCTCTGACTGGTTGACATGCTGGATCCACTGTCAATTTAAAAACCTCCTGTGCACCCCTCCCTGTTTCACAGGAGCAGAGGTGAGTGGATTAAGCAAGTTAGGGTCCCATCCGACAAAAGGCTACCTCCGCATGGTGGATGGGGGACACGTTTTGATCAAAAAGTGCGCTAAGAGCCTCCTTTATTTTGACCAAGAATGCTGCTGCAACTTTCTTTTTTGCATACTTAGTGTTACTTCTAGAGATGACGAACTTTTGAAAAATTTGATTTGGCCGATTCGCTGAGTTTTTTGAAAAAATATGAATCGATCCAAATTTATTTGCAGCGAATCTATATTAAAAACGGCTATTTCTGGCCTACAGCGAGCCTCAATAGGGGTGTAGAACACGTTGCTGTGTTCTAACACGCGTATGGAGTGTGCTGGGGTGGTGACATGCAGATTACAGGCATCCCTTTAGAATCACTGCCGTAGAGCGTCACAATGACGGAGCCTGGAGATGGCATGAGTATGAGGAGACCATATAGTGGCTGAATGACACAGCTTGGATGAGGCTGAAGCATGAAGAAACATATAGTGGCTGAATGACACAGCGTGGAGGTGTTGGTAGCATGAGGAGACCATATAGGGAGTTAAATGCATGGCTTAAGTCGTGGTGTGAGGGGGAAGGGTTTGGGTTTTTAGAGCACTGGGCTGACTTTTCATGGGGGGTACAAACTCTATTCTACGGATAATTTGCACCTGAATGGAAGGGGGTCTGCTGTGCTGGGGGAGAGAATCCTGGAAGGGGTGGCTGAGTATTTAAACTAGGTGAGTGGGGGGAGGATAGTAAAGCAAAGAAAGCAGACAGTGGGATGGATAGGTTAGAGAGGGGTCAGGACATAATGGTGGGTGGAGAGGAGTCCTGTGGGGGGAGGTTAAGAGCAGTGGATAAGGAGATTCATGCATTACAAACCAGCTGTAAAAATAAATGTAGCCCGAAAAATTGTAATCCCAATAATTCAAAAAATTCCATTAGCCCCAATAACTCAATAACTACAATAAGCCCCATTAACTCAAAAAATACCATTAGCCCCAATAACTTAAATAACAACGTTAGATGCAATAACGCAAAAAATCCCATTAGCCCCAATAACTTAAATAATAAGGTTAGACCCAATAACTCAAAAAATCCCATTAGCCCCAATAACTTAAATAGTACAATTAGCCCTTATAACTCAAATAATAACATTAACCCCAATAACTCTGAAAATCCCATTAGTGAGACTATATGTGTAAAACTTAATGGAAATGTAAAGTGTATGTTCACAAATGCCAAAAGCCTAGCAAATAAAATGGGGGAGCTTGAGGCCTTGATACTGGAGGAACATATTGATATAGTTGGGGTCACTGAGACATGGCTGGACTCCTCGCATGACTGGGCCGTTAATCTGCAGGGGTTTACATTGTTTCGCAAGGATAGAATGAACAGAAAAGGTGGTGGAGTCTGTTTGTATGTAAGAAGGGGTATGAAAGTCAGTGTGAACGATGCCATAGTGTGTGATGATTCTGAGGATGTGGAATCACTGTGGGTAGAATTACAAAAGGAGGGAAATACTGAAAAAATAATTCATAAAAAAACAAAACAATACACTCGCTACAATAGGATACAGAAAACAAACCGCAAGTAATACCCTACTACATTATAAAAGCTACCATCCCTCCCACACAAAAGAAGCAATACCATATGGACAACTACTCAGATTGAGACGAATAAATAGCACAGAAGAGGCGTTTAATACTCAGGCCAATGAATTGATACAACGGTTAGAAGATAGGGGATATCCACCTCTAATGTTAAAAAACACACTAGAAAGAGTTAAAAAAATTGACAGGAGCACACTATTAAAAAATAGGAGACACAGAAAACACACTAAAATAAAAGATGAGGACATAAAGAAAGAGAGGTTTACATTTACATTCAAATATAGTCCCATGCATGAAGTAATTAAAAGATCTATACACACAAACTGGCATTTAATAGAAAGAGACCAGATTCTTGGTAAAATAAAAATAGAAAAACCTATGATAGCGTTTAAGCGAACAAAAAATTTAAAAGACGAATTAGTAAAAAGTAAAATAACTGAAAAAAGAACAACAGAAGAAAACTGGTTAAATAAATCAATAATCAGAGGAAATAAAAAATGTGGAAATTGCAACTGGTGCCACCATTTTATAACTGGCAACAGTATTAATATAGGTGGCATTACCAGAGAAATAACAGATTTCATGTGCTGCAGATCCAAAAATGTAATATATGCAATCATATGTGAATGTATGAGATTTTACATAGGCAGTACAATCAGACCCATGAATATCAGATTCAGAGAACACATGCACTCTATAGTGACAAAAAAAGGTTCACCGCGACTGATAGAACACGTAGTCTCTGAACATGCAGGAAACATCAAAAATATAAAATTCTTAGGCATAGAAAAAGTCAAAATAAAACCAGATCAAGATAATGTGAAAAAATTAAGAGAAATAGAAGCCCGTTGGATATTGAGGACGGGAGCGCAAGACATGAGGGGGTTAAATGATAGAATAGATATGGGAGTCTTTCTCTGAACATCGGTTTGGTTACAAATGGTTCTGTTTTTACTAGCCTGGTTTTAAACAGTTTTTTACCACAGCAGTAATGCTATTTTCACTTATACACAATTATGTTATGGTTTATAAGTAATTTTTCTATAAATCTAATATTGGTAAATCTATTTGTAAGATTGAAGCTCCGCTCACCTTGGCACGACGTCACAAGTAAAGGAGGAGATATATAGTCACGTGCACAGGTGAATGGAGACGATCTGTTGAAGTTCCTGAAAGGAAAGAAACAGCTGTCATCGGTTAACGCACTAGTGTTCGGCATCCCGGTGTGGCGTGGAGCCGCTTTACCTGCATGTCCCAGTAATAAACACGAAGATACTACAACGTGGTGAGTTGCCTGTACTTTCTTCTTGACTATTTGGATTTGCATTCATCCTATCACTATCGCAGTACATGAGCACCACCACATGAAGATACGCTGCTAGAGCACGCACACAGACTGTTTAAGGGAGAATATATAGAGGGAGAGCAGTGCCAGCACTTCAATCTCTGCTGTGAAGTCTACTGAAAAAATAATATTCGGTGTAATCTACAGACCCCCTAATATCACTGAGGAGAAAGAAGGTCGGCTGTATAAACAAATAGAGAGGGCCGCCCAGGCAGGTACAGTGGTAATAATGGGAGATTTTAACTATCCAGATATAGATTGGGGCCGGGGGCTGGCTAAAACTACAAAGGGGAGAAAATTCCTAAATTTATTGCAGGATAATTTTATGGGCCAGTTTGTGGAGGACCCAACAAGAAGTGATGCCTTGTTGGATCTGATCATTTCCAACAACGCAGAGCTGATTGGTAATGTAACTGTGCGGGAAAACCTTGGTAATAGCGACCACAATATAGTTACTTTTGACTTAAAATGTAGAAAACAAAGACAGACGGGGAAAGCAAAAACATATAACTTTAAAAAGGCAAATTTCCCTGGGCTGAGAGCTGCACTACAGGACATAGACTGGGGGGAGGTGTTCTCAAATACTGATACAGAAGGTAAATGGGACATCTTTAAATCAACTCTAAATAACTATACAGCTAAATATATACCAAAGGGGAACAAATATAAACGATTAAAACTAAATCCTACATGGCTGACAAATGAGGTTAAAAGAGCAATAAACAACAAAAAAATAGCCTTCAAAAAATTCAAATCTGATGGGTCAGCTATAACATTTAAACAGTACAAAGAGCTTAATAAAATCTGTAAAAATGTAATAAAAACAGCAAAAATTCAAAACGAGAGACAGGTGGCCAAAGAAACAAAACTAATCCTAAATACTTTTTTTAGATATATAAATACAAAAAAAAACAAGGACAGAGCATGTAGGACCCCTTAATAATGATAATGGGGAGGTTGTCACGGGCGATCAAGAGAAGGCGGAGCTACTGAATGGGTTCTTTAGTTCTGTATACACTATGGAAAAAGGAGCTGACATTGGCCAGGTCAGTGCTGGTAACACATCATATAATGTATTGAACTGGCTTAATGTAGAGATGGTACAAGGTAAGTTAAGTAAAGTAAATGTAAGCAAATCTCCAGGACCGGATGGACTACACCCAAGAGTTCTTAGAGAGGTAAGTTCAGTAATATCTGTACCCTTGTTCATGATATTTAGAGATTCTCTGGTGTCTGGTATTGTGCCAAGGGACTGGCGCAAGGCGAATGTGGTACGAATCTTCAAGAAGGGCTCTAGGTCTTCGCCAGGCAATTATAGACCGGTAAGTCTAACGTGCATTGTGGGTAAATTTTTGAAGGACTTATAAGGGATTACATACAGGAATACATAGGGGATAACAGTATTATAAGTGATAGCCAGCATGGGTTTACTAAGGATAGAAGTTGTCAAACCAATCTAATTTGCTTTTATGAAGAGGTGAGTAGAAGCCTTGACAGAGGAATGGCTGTGGATATAGTGTTTCTGGATTTTGCCAAAGCGTTTGATACTGTCCCTCACAGACGTCTGACAAGTTAAGGTCCTTGGGCTTTTAAACTTTAGTTTGTAACTGGATTGAACACTGGCTCATGGATCGTACCCAGAGAGTGGTGGTCAATGATTCGTACTCTGATTGGTCCCCGGTTATTAGTGGTGTACCCCAAGGTTCAGTACTGGGTCCGCTGCTGTTTAATTTATTCATCAATGATATAGAGGATGGTATTAACAGCTCTGTTTCTATCTTTGCAGATGACACCAAGCTTTGTAGCACGGTACAGTCTATAGAGGATGTGCATAAGTTACAAGATGACTTGGATAGACTAAGTGTCTGGGCATCCACTTGGCAAATGAGGTTCAATGTGGATAAATGTAAAGTTATGCATCTGGGTACTAATAACCTGCATGCGTCGTATGTCTTACGGGGGATTAAACTGGCAGAGTCACTGGTAGAGAAGGATCTGGGTGTACTTGTAGATCACAGACTACAGAATAGCATGCAATGTCAGGCTGCTGCTTCCAAAGCCGGCAGGATATTGTCGTGTATCAAAAGAGGCATGGACTCAAGGGACAGGGACATAATACTCCCCCTTTATAAAGCATTGGTACGGCCTCACCTGGAATATGCTGTTCAGTTTTGGTCGCCTGTTCATGAAAGGGACACTGCGGAGTTGGAAAGGGTTCAGAGACGCGCGACTAAACTAATATGGGGCATGGAACATCTTAGCTATGAGGAGCGATTAAAGGAGTTACAATTGTTTAGTCTTGAGAAGAGACGTTTAAGGCGGGATATGATAAACGTATATAAGTATATAAATGGCCCATACAAAAAATATGGAGAAAAACTGTTCCAGGTTAAACCCCCCCAAAGGACGAGGGGGCACTCCCTCCGTCTGGAGAAGAAAAGGTTTAGTCTAAAGGGGCGACACGCCTTCTTTACCATGAGGACTGTGAATTTATGGAACGGTCTACCTCAGGAACTGGTCACAGCAGGAACAATTAACAGCTTTAAAACAGGGTTAGATACATTCCTGGAACAAAATAACATTAATGCTTATGCAGAATTATAAAACTATATCCCTTTCCCTTATCCCCTTACACCCTTCCCTTCAATTCCCTGGTTGGACTTGATGGACGTATGTCTTTTTTCAACCGTACTAACTATGTAACTATGTAACTATATAGTATCTTAATGACACAGCCTGGAGCTGGCAGCAGCATGAGTAGACACTGGGGCTTCACAATCCCTAAGATTAAAAGATGAATTTTGAAATTTAAATTGAAGATTTATGGTAGCTATTAGGGATGCACCGATATATCGGCGGCCGATATATATCGGCCGAAAATAGCTGTTTCGGGGAAATGCCGAAACAACAAAAAATGTGCCGATAATGACCCACCTCCCCTGCCCGCCCACAGCACAAGTTGCAAACACTGCCAGTGGCAGAGGCACTCGTGGGGGGTGCAGGGGGGGCCGGCCGCACCGGGCGCAACATCTGGGGGGGGGGGCGCTCTTCGGGATAGGAATATTTCTTTTTATGTGCCCGGGCCGTCTCCCGTGTGTAAACCAGGGGGCCTCCAGCTGTTGTGAAACTACAACTCCCAGCATGCCCGGACCGGCAAAGTCTGTCCGGGCATGCTGGGAGTTGTAGTTTCACAACAGCTGGAGGCCCCCTGGTTTATAGTATACAGTATTAGTTTTTATATGCTCTGGTCGGCCCCTGCCTGCAGCCACACACGGGAGCCGGCTGGGCACATAAAAAGAAATATTCCTATCCCGGATGTCCGCCGGTCACTCACCATTCCCCGGCGTCCTCCTGCGATCCTCCTTCGGTCCCTCGCTTCTCCGCCTCTATGGTCGTACGCACGGGACGTCACTGACGTCCTGTGCGTACAATCATAGAGACGCAGGAGGACCGCAGGATTGTCGCAGGAGAACGCATGCCGGCCGGGGCCTGGTAAGTGACCGCGTCATCTTGTTCAGTGTTCCAGTCACCGCTCCCCCGGTCCCGGCACCTACTGCTATGGTCCATAGGCCATAGCAGTAGATGTGACCCCGGGCCGGAGGAGCGGTGACCGGATCACTGTGGGGTCAGCAGTACAGACATACAGCCTCCAGCCATACACTGTATATGGCTGGAAGCTGTATGTCTGTGGGGTGGGGGGAAGCTGCCTACTATTGTGGGGGAACTGCTGACCTAATGTGTGGGGGAGCTGCCTAATATTGTTGGGGGGCAGCTGCCTACAAATGTGGGGGGGGAGCTGCCTAATATTGTTGGGGGGGAGCTGCCTACAAATGTGGGGGGAACTGCCTAATATTGTGGGGGGGAGCTGCCTAATATTGTGGGGGGGAGCTGCCTAATATTGTGGGGGGGAGCTGCCTAATATTGTGGGGGGGAGCTGCCTAATATTGTGGGGGAGCTGTCTAATATTGTGGGGGGAGCTGCCTAATATTGTTGGGGGGAGCTGCCTAATATTGTGGGGAAGCTGCCTAATATTGTTGGGGGGGGAGCTGCCTAATATTGTTGGGGGGGAGCTGCCTACAAATGTGGGGGGAGTTGCCTAATATTGTGTGTGGGGGAGCTGCCTACTATTGTGGGGGTGCTGCCTATTAATGTGGGGGAACTCCCGACCTAATGTGGGGGAGCTGGCAATCTAATGTGGGGGAATCTAATGTGCGGAGCGCTGCATTTTACCAGAAGACGGGGAGAAGTCATTTTCGGTTTCGGTTTCGGCCGGACATTTTTTTTAATTTCGGTTTCGTTTTGGTTCTGAAATTTCCATTTTGGTGCACCTCTAGTAGCTAGTGCTAGCATAACATTTTTTTAGGTCCAGGCCCAGGCCCTGCAGCATCAGTGAACCATATAATGGCTGAATGATACAGCCTGGAGTTGGAGGCATGTGGAGACAATATAGTGATAGTGGGGGACATTTATAAAACCTTGCTTTAGTCCTCTTGTATTTAGTTATTTTTTTTCGACTGCCGTTTTGCTTACGTGCGACAAATTTATTATTATGTTGCACTGCCTTAATAAATTTGTCGCGCGTAAGCAAAATCTTGAAATCTAGCACAGGTAGGCAAAAGTAGGTGAGGTATTTTAGTAAGGCTAGATTTACACTGAGATTTTTTCCCACGAGCAAAAATGCCAGGAAAAACTGCCAGGAAAACTGCCACGAATTTTCCTTGCATTTTAGCAGTTTTTCTGGCGTTTTTTCTGGCGTTTTCCCTGGTGTGTGGAAATAGCCAGTTTTGTCCCCTGTGGCAGACCACTCTGTGGGTCGGATGCTGAGCGCCCGGTCCATGGAGTGTAAGGAGATGAGGAGTGATGTATAGCATCACTACTCACCTCCCCCGGCAGTAAAGTATACAGTAGGGCATAGTGTACCCATGTATACTGTACAGGAGCCGAGAATCCTGTCACCAGACTCACTGCCCTTTGGGCAGTATACAGTATATACAGCTATCTATAGATAGCTGTATATAGTGTATACAGAAGATGAAGAAGTCCCCTTACCTCCCTCGTTCCTGAGCCCACCGAATCCGTGTAGCTCCGCCCCTAGTGATGATGTCATTAGGGGCGGAGCTACAACAGGATCCAGGCTGGTAAGTCTGAAGCTGTGTTAACATTGTCCGTTTTGGATAATGTGAACAGACCCTTCTGCCAGTGTGTTTCCAGACATGGAGACTCCAGCTGTTGCTAAGCTACAACTCCCAGCATGCCCAGACAGCCAAAGGCTGTCTGGGCATGCTGGGAGTTGTAGTTTTGCACCAATTGGATGCTCCCTGTTTAGGTAGAAATTGCATTATGGGCGTTCTCCCCTGCGGAGAACGCAAAACATTTCCTAACCCATTTTTTTTTCTTCCCGTTTCAGATCCATGTATGCAGAAGATTACTGCAGATTCTATGGATTACAACAGATGAACTGTATTTTTTTAATTTTTATAAAATGGTTAACGAGGGCTGTGGGGGAGTGTTTTTGTAAATAAAATAATTTTTCCAATGTGTTGTGTTTTTTTTATTTTTATTTAATTTTCAGGCTTAGTAATGAAGGCTGTCTAATAGACGGAAACCATTAATGTGCCAGGGCTTAGCGTTAGCCCCAAAAACAGCTAGCGCTAACCCCCAATTATTACCCCAGTACCCACCGCCACAGGGGTGCTGGAAAGAGCCGTGCCAACAGGCCTGGAGCGTCAAAAATGGCGCTCCTGGGCCTAGGTGGTAACAGGCTGGCGTTATTTAGGCTTGGGAGGGCCAGTAACAATGGTCCTCGCCCACTCTGGTAACGTCAGGCTGTTGCTGCTTGGTTGGTATCTGGCTGAGAATGAAAATATGGCGAACCCTATACGTTTTTTAAATTTATTTATTTATGAAGAAAAAAAACGCATAATGTTCCCTGTATATTCAGTATCAGCCAGATACCAACAAAGCAGCAACAGCCTGACATTACCAGGGTGGGCGAGGACCATTGTTACTGGCCCTCCTCAGCCTAAATAACGCCAGTCTGTTACCGCCTAGGCCCAGGAGTGCCATTTTTAATGCTCCAGGCCTGTTGGTATCGGCTCTTCCCGGCACCCCTGTGGTGGTGGGTACCGGGGTAATAATTGGGTGTTAGCACTAGCTGTTTTTGGGACTAATGCTAAGCCCTGGCATAGTAATGGATTCCGTCTATTAGATAGCCTCCATTACTAAGCCTAAAAATTCTATAAAAAAAAACAACACATTGGAAAAATTATTTTATTTAAAAAAACACTCCCCCAAAGCCCTCGTTAACCATTTAATGAAAATAAAAAAAATCCAGTTCATCCGTCGTAATCCATCGAATGCGCAGTAACCCTCTGCATACATGGATCTGAAATGAGAAGAAAAAAAAACACAAAAAAATGGGTTGGGACATTTTTTGCGTTCTCCGCAGGGGAGAGCACCCATAATGCAATGTCCATAATCCCATAATCCAATTGGTGCAAAATTACAACTACCAGCATGCCCAGACAGCCTTTGGCTGTCTGGGCATGCTGGGGTTTTTAGTTTAGCAACAACTGGAGTATCCCTGTCTGGGAAGACACTGGCAGAGGGTCTGTTCACATTATCCAAAACGGACAATGTTAACAGAGCTTCAGACATATCAGCCTGCATCCCGTTGTAGCTCCGCCCCTAATGACGTCATCACTAGGGGCGGAGCTACACAGGGACTGGAGGGAGGTAAGCGGACTTCTTTATCTTTTGTATACACTATATACAGCTATCTATAGATAGCTGTATATATTGTATACTGCCCAAAGGGTTAACCTACACTGTCCAGCAGTGTAAGGTAACTCTTTCCTTGCCGGGCTGGCTTAGCGCACAGCTCAACAAGGGGTTAAGTGAGCCAGCAATGTGTATACTGTATACGCATTGCAGGCTCACTGTAAGTTCTTGCTGGGCAGTAGATATACGATGTATTCCTACGGCTCAGCGTCAGCTGTTCTCCCGGCTCTGTAGCCTTGAGAACAGCTGATTCCGACATTCACATCAGGAGGATTGCAGCGGGTGTCCGGAGGAGTGACGTCTGCTGTGATCTGTCCCTTACTGCAGGTACTACTGCTCCCAACATGGAGCACACTCTACTCCATGCTGGGAGTTGTAGTACCTGTATAATGTATAGATGCCGCCCGCATCTATACATTATACAGGATTGCAACGGGCGATCTGTCTATTAGTATAGGAACTACTGCTCCAATCATGGATCGCATTTTATAAATCTCTAACTACCGTAAGCTGATTTGTGAAAGTTGCTTACAAAAGCTGAAATCATTATTTTTGCTTTTCTCGCTCTGAAGGATCAAAGAAAAATGTGTAGTCGCAACTGCAACCTTTTAGCGACAAATATAAGAAAGAAAAAACGGGTAAACACTTTTATGAATGTCCCCCATAGTGTCTGAATGGCACAGCCTGAAGTTGGCAGCAGCATGAGTAGACACTAGGGCTTTACAATCCCTATGATTAAAACATGAATTCTGAAATTTAAACTGAAGATTTTGGGTAGCTAGTGCTACCATAACAACATTTTTACTCCCAGACCCAGCAGCATCAGTCAACCCTATATTGCCTGAATGACACAACCTATAGTTGGCTGAAGCATGAGGAGACCATACAGTGTCTTAATGGCACAGCCGGGAGTTGGCAGTAGCATGAGTAGACACTAGGGCGTCACAATCCCCAAGATGAAAAAATTTATTCTGAAATGTAAGCCCTTAAGGACCAAGCATTTTCTGTTTTTGCACTTTCGTTTTTTCCTCCTTACCTTTTAAAAATCATAACCCTTTCAATTTTGCACCTAAAAGTACTTATGAGGGCTTATTTTTTGCGCCACCAATTCTACTTTGTAATCAGTAATTTTACCCAAAAATCTACGGCAAAACGGGGAAAAAAATAATTGGGCAACAAAATTGAAGAAAAAACACCATTTAGTAAATTTTGAGGGCTTCCGTTTCTACGCAGTAAATTTTTTGGTAAAAATGACACTTTATCATTAGGTCTGTAGGTCCATAAGATTAAGATGATTACCCTACTTATATAGGTTTGATTTTGTCGTAATTTTGGAAAGAATTATGACTGCATGCACAAAAATTAATACATTTAAAATTGTCCTCTTTTGACCCCTCTAACTTTTTTTTTTCCACGTATGGGGTGGTATGAGGGCTAATTTTTTGCGGCGTGATCTGAAGTTTTAATCAGTACAATTTTTGTTTTGATCTGACTTTTTGATCACTTTTTATTCCTTTTTTTATGGTATACAAAGTGACCAAACATAGGCTATTTTGGACTTTGGAATTATTTTGCGCGTACGCCATTGACCGTGCGGTTTAATATACACTATATTTTTATAGTTTGGACATTTACACATGTGGCGATACCACATATGTTTATTTTTATTATGTTTATATGGGGTAATTTAAACTTTAAATAAGGAAGGGGTTTTTTAAACTTTTTTTTTTCTTTACACTTTTAGTCCCCTTAGGGGACTTTTAGGAGGAATCATTTGATTCCTCACACAGATCAATGTGTTTTCATAAAACCACATTGATCTGTGTGCTCTGCGCTCAATTGATAAAGCCTGGTCCTATCATTCAGAGCGCCGGAGCCGACACAGGACACGAGGTAAGCCCTCAGGCTACCTCAGCAGTGGATCGCCCCCCCCACTGGACCACCAGGAATGGGATAGAGGCACCTTTAGACTCCATTGTCAGCTTTGACAGCGGCGATCTAAAGGGTTAATAGCCAGCCGCGGCGATCGCTGCATGTCGACTATTAATGGCGGCCCCCAGCTACAGGAATCAGCTGGGGGCCGTCCGTATGACGCGGGCTCTAGTCAGGAGCCCGCGTCATACCCATTAACGGCCATTGGACGAGTATACACGTTCATGGTTGTTAAGGGGTTAAAGTGAACATTTATAGGGGATAACAACATTTTTATTTCCAGACCAAGGCCCAGCAGCATCAGTAAACCATATATTGCTTGAATGACACAGCCTGGAGTTGGCTAAAGCATGAGGAGACCATATAATGTCAGAATGGCACAGCCTGGAGTTGGCAGCAGCATGAGTAGACACCAGGGCTTCACAATCCCTAAGACCCTAAGAAAAAATGACAAATTTTGAAATTTAAACTGAAGATTTAGGGTAGCTAGTGCTACCATAAAAACATGTTAGGCCCAGACCCAGGCCCAGCAGCATCAGTAAACCATATATTGGCTGAATGACACAGCCTGGAGTTGGCAGAAGCATGAGGAGACCATTGAAATTCATGATTTTTAAATTTAAGATTTTTAAATTTAAATTGAGGGTTTTGAAATTGAACTTTTAACTCCCAAGTTTTAGTGTCCTGGGCCCCGGCATGTGGGTACAAAGTACCAAATCTAACAAGGAGTCCCATGGCAGCATAATGACAGAGCATGGAGGTGACATAAGTAGGAGAAGACGATATAGTGTCTGAATGGCACAGACTGGAGTTAGCTGAAGCATGGGGAGTCCATATAGTGGCTGAATGGCACAGCCTGGAGGTGGCCAACGCACGAGGAAACCATATAGTGCCTGAATGGCACAGCCTAGAGTTGGCAGAAGCATAAGGAAACCATTGAAATTTATGATTTTTAAATAGAAATTTAAGATTTTTAAATTGGAATTTAGGGTTTTGAAATAGAATTTTTAACACACAAGTTTTAGTGTTCCTGGCCCCGACGTGTGGGTACAAAGGACAAAATCTAACAAGGAGTCACATGTCACATGACAGCACAATGGCAGAGCCTGGAGGTGGCATCAGTAGGAGACCATATAGTGGCTGAATGGCACAGCCTGAAGTTGGCTGAAGCATGAGAAGAGACCATATAGTGGCTGAATGACTGCCTGGAGTTTGTGGCAGATGAGGATACCATATATTGTCTTAATGACACATCCTGGAGTTGGCAGCAGATGAAGAGACAATAGGGCCTCACAATCTCAAGAATAAAAGATTAATTTTGAAATTTCCATTGAAGATTTATGGTACTAGTGCTACCATAAAAACAACAAAACAGATTTAAGGCGCTGCTCCTCAGTTACAAACATTCCTCCGCATCAGACCTTTTTTCACCCACCTTCATCACCGGGTACTGGTATTGCCACCCACCGCATCACTCTGTCACCGGGTCACTTTCAGGACTCCTGATGCTGCTGTCACCTCCAGGCTGTCTCATTCAGCCACTATATGGTCTCTTCTCAAGCTTCAGCCAACTCCAGGCGGTGTCATTCAGCAACTACATGGTTTAAAGGGGTATTCCAGGCCAAAACTTTTTTTTATATATCAACTGGCTCCGGAATGTTAAACAGATTTGTAAATTATGAAGAAAGCAGGTAGATGCCAGCGATGAGGAGAGTACAATACAGGTATATGCAGGTGTGCTCTTTTGGCTGGCCTTTCACAGTATCTAGGCCCTTGACAGATTAACAAGTACAAAATGGTACACTACTTAGATGTAGGTATGTGGTATGCACTGATGAGGGCAGAAAAATGCTCTACAGTACACTTAAAAAAGTATCTGAGTACAACACCAGCCGGTGAGTACTTTTGCCTGGACTTTCACATTATGTAGTCCCTTGACAGATTAACAGGTACAAAATAGTACACTACTTAGATGTACACATTCGGTATGCACTGATGAGAGCAGAAAAATGTGCTACAGTACGCCTAATAACTCTGTATTTTAGTAAAACAGCAGCTGGTGATTACTTTTGTCTGTCCTTTCACAGTATTTAGGGCCTTGACAGATTAACGGGCAAAAATTTGTACACTACTTACAGTAAATGTACGTATGCGGTATGCACTTATGAGGGCAGAAAAATGCACTTAAGTACACTTAAAAATTTATATTTTTGTAAAACACTAGCAGTACACAACAGTGCTGCAGCCAAAGAAAAGCTGTGTACTAAACACAAAATTTCACTCTTTCAAAGACTATTAGGAATGGACTGCTGTGTATTATACCGTCTACAGACTAGAATAACCAGCAGAAGATTGTTTGTGGAACAAAGACACTGAATTGCGCTGAAAAATTATTCCTGCCTCCTCTGCTAAGGTTTATGAAGTTGAGGCAGCTTGTTGAAATGTATGATGCAACACACAGTTATCTGCCCCTCTCTGTAATACTATGCCGAAGAAAGTGACTGGGAGGTTAATGTCTGCAGCTGCAGTAAAAATCCTTTGCAATGAAAAAAACACTGCTCTCTGTCAACTAGAATGCTGATGTGACTAGGATGTGAAACGCTGCTGGAATGAGCTTTTTTGTGTAACTCACACATCGATGTCCGTTCTATCTGTATGCAGTGTAATGAGTGATATGACGAGCCGTAAAATGGCTGCCAAATATATAGGGCTGTGACATCACAGGGGTGACTGGCTGTATCTGGCTGTATCCTGCATTTGATTCAAGGTCATCCCGCCTACTCCCCTTCCTGCCTTGCCTTCCCAGTGTTCCTTGTACTGACATGTGAATTGGCCATTTTAGATGCCCTGGAGCCTGGACCGCAGTAAATGGAGTTTAATGAAGCGATTTGTGCAATAGAATCGTGGCGATATTTGCATTCATTGTGAATCGAATATTTCCTGAAATTCGTAACAAATTCGGGTTCCTCAGCTTCGATTTGCTCATCTCTAGTTTCTTCTACGTTTAATCATTTTCAAGATAAAACATGCTATAACAAGTTACTGTCCTGTTCCAGACCACACTGTAAGGAAAATAGTTTCAAGTCTTTAGCTCCAAGGAGGAGTTTCATCTTAGTCAGAGGAGGTTAACATTGAACAAGTGTCCCGCTACGTGCATTAATCTCTTGAATGATCTATTGGAGTTAGTGCTGAGTGGCTATGAAATCATTAATGGGGCTATCCACAATAAGGTGATTTTAGTATGTACCTGGCAGGCAGTGCTGGGCATGCTTAGGAAGGATCTGTGCTGGTCTTGGGACTAAACGACTTTGTTGTGAGATAGTCTCTGCCACATTGCAACCTGGGAAAATTCTGAGACAACAGTCATTGTGTATGCTGTTAAAAATAAATATTGGGGTGAAAATCCCAAACAAATTGGGAGAAAACCATCACACACAGGTACAGACACTATATTATAAACTACACTAACTTTACAGCCCTATAGCATAGTCAAATAAAAAAAAATCCTGGAATACCCCTTTAAAGTTGGCTGCATTGGCCACTTTGTGTATCATGCCACAACAAGAGTTTGTGAGTAAAGAAAGTGCAAGTATTGCACCACCTAAAGCCAACTTGTGTAGATCCTTATCAGTAAAGAACAAGCTAATTGGACTGTGTATCATCTGTATCCTGTCTGCACCAACATTAGTTACTACACTTACATGTGCTTACAGCACTTCTCAGTAAATTCACTGCAAGAGCAACCTTTAAATGGACAGTGACCAAATTCACATTCATCTGCAGCAAAGACTGTAACATTCCATACTGTGCTGATTCAATGTACTGGATTTTTTACAGAACTTTCAGTGAAATGTTTAAGTTGTTGTAGGTTACCCTAGTTTCCAGAAGTCTTATTTCTGCACTTTGCACTACAGGAAAAACTCAGTTAACAAGACTGTTGGACACAAAGGGGGACATCAGGTTTCATTACCTTGCCCCGGCGTGTGGGTACAAAGGACCTAATCTAACATTGAGTCACATGTCACATGGCAGCACAATGACAGAGCCTGGAGGTGGCATCATTAGGAGTAGACCATATAGTGTCTGAATGGCACAGCCTGGAGTTAGCTGAAGCACGAGGAGACCCCATGGCTTCACAATACCTAAGAAAAAAAGATGGAGTTTGAAATTTAAAGTGAAGATTTTGGGTAGCTAGTACTACCATAACAAAAGGTTTTATTCCCAGGCCCAGCAGCATCAGTAAACCATATATTGCCCGATTGGCAAAGCCAGGAGTTGCCAGCAGCATAAGTAGATAGCTTGGACTTTCACAGTATGTATGCTCTTGACAGATTAACATGTACAAAATAGTACACTACTTAGATGTACGTATGCGGTATGCACTTATGAGGGCAAAAAAATGCGCTACAATGCACCTACAAACTCTGTAATTTTTGTAAAACACCAGCGGGTGAATACTTTTGGCTGTCCTTTCACAGTATGCAGGCCCTTGACAGATTAACAGGTACAAAATGGTACACTACCTAGATTTAGGTATGTGGTATGCACTGATGAGGGCAGAAAAATGCGCTACAATGAGCCTAAAAACTCTGTAATTTTTGTAAAACCCCAGCCGGTGATTACTTTTGCTTGGACTTTTACGGTATGTATGTCCTTGACAGATTAACAGATACAAAATTGAACACTACTGAGATGTACGTATGTGGTAAGCACTTATTAGGGCAGAAAAATGCGCTACAATGCGCCTACAAACTCTGTAATTTTTGTAAAACACCAGATGGGGATTAATTTTGTCTGTCATTTCACAGTATGCAGGCCCTTGACTGATTAACAGGTACAAAATGGTACACTACTTATATTTAGGTATGTGGTATGGACGTATGAGGGCAAAAAAATGCACTACAGTACACTTGGAAAATGTATTTTCATAAAACAACAGCCAGTGATTACTTTTCCCTGGCCTTTCACTGTATGTAGCCTTGTTAAAGATTAACAGGTAAAAAAAAGTGCACTACTTAGATGTAGGTATGTGGTATGCACGTATGAGGACAAAAAGATGCTCTACAGTACACTTGGAAAACATATTTTCAAGAAACAACAGCAAGTGATTAGTTTTCCCTGGCCTTTCACTGTATGTAGGCTTGTTACAGATTAACAGGTACAAAAAAGTGCACTACTTAGATGTAAGTATGTGGTATGCACGTATTAGGGCAAAAAAATGCGCTACAGTACACTTGGAAAACATATTTTCATAAAACAACAGCCAGTGATTACTTTTCCCTGGCCTTTCACTGTATGTAGCCTTGTTAAAGATTAACAGGTACAAAAAAGTGCACTACTTAGATGTAGGTATGTGGTATGCACGTCTGAGGGCGAAAAATGCGCTACAGTACACTTGGAAAACATATTTTCAAGAAACAACAGCAAGTGATTAGTTTTCCCTGGCCTTTCACTGTATGTAGGCTTGTTACAGATTAACAGGTACAAATAAGTGCACTACTTAGATGTAAGTATGTGGTATGCACGTATGAGGGCAAAGTACCCTTGGAAAACATATTTTCATAAAACAACAGTCAGTGATTAGTTTTCCCTGGCCTCTCACTGTATGTAAGCTTGTTACAGATTAACAGGTGATTACTTTTGCTTGCACTTTCACAGTATTTAGGCCTTAGATGTAGGTATGCGGTATGCACTGATGAGGGCAGAAACATGCACTACAATACACCTAAAACCTCTGTATTTTTGTAAAACACCAGCCGGTGAGTAATTTTGCTTGGATTTTCACAGTATGTAGGCCCTTGACAGATTAACAGGTACAAAATGGTACACTACTTAGATGTAGGTATGTGGTTTGCACGTATGAGGGCAAAAAAAGTGCGCTACAGTACCCTTGGAAAACATATTTTCGCCAAACACCAGCCGGTGACTACTTTTGCCTTGACTTGTTACAGATTTACAGATACAAAATAGTACACTGTTTTGATGTAGGTATGTGGTATGCACGTATTAGGGCAGAAAAATGCACTACAGTCCGCTGAAAAAACATATTTTTGCACAGCAGCAGGACACAACAGTGCAGCTTCACAAAAAAATGTGTATTAAACCCAAAATGGCCCTCTGTCACAGAGTATTAAGAATGGTGTGAACTGCTCGTTATTATACTGTCTACGGACTAGTATAAGCAGAAGATGATTTCTTGTAGAAAAAATACACATAATTGCGCTTAAAAATCATTCCTGCCTCTTGTGATAAGGTTGAGGCAGCTTGTTGAAATGTATGAGGCAACGAAAAGCTATCTGCCCCTCTCTGATAAAATGCTAAATAAAGTGACTGGGAGGTTATGGCTGGTGGAAAAATCCTTCTCAGTGAGAACAATCAAAGCACTGCACTGCTCTCTGTTCACAACGCTGATGTGACTAGCAGTTGGAAGTGGAATGCTGCAGTATGATCAATTCAGCGTCTCTGTGTAACACACAGAGACACGCAGTCTGTCCTATCCCTCTGCAGTGTATTGCATGAAATGAGCAGCCGCAAAATGGCTGCCGATTATATAGGGCTGTGACATCACAAGGGTGACTGAATGCTGATAGGCTGCATCCTGCATGTGTTTCAGGGTCATCCCGCCTACCTCCCTTCCCGCCTTGCCTTCCCGCCTTCCCAGCATCCCCTGCCCCATGCACTGACATGTGGATCCACCATTTTAGATGTCCTGGAGCCTGGAACGCTTTAAAATGGAGTTTAATTAAAGGGGTATTCTGGGCAAAAACATCTTATCCCCTATCGCAAGGATAAGGGATAATATGTCTGATCGCGGGGGGCCCGCCGCTGGGATCCCCCACGATCTCCCTGCAGCAGCCCGCATTCTATGCGTAGCTGAGTCTGAAGTTTTCGGAAATCGCCGGGCTTCCGAGATGGGGATGTGACGTCACGCCACCTTCATTCATGTCTATGGGAGGGGGCGTTGCGGCCGTTATGCCCCCTCCCATAGAAATGAATGGAGGGGGCATGGCGTAACGTCACGTCCCCATCTCGGAAGCCCGGCGGTTTCCGAAACTTCAGACTCAGCTACGCATAGAATGCGGGCTTCTGCAGGGAGATCGCAGGGAGTCCCAGCGGCGGGCCCCCCGCGATCAGATATCTTATCCCCTATGCTTCCGATAGGGGATAAGATTTTTTTACCCGGAATACCCCTTTAAGTGATTCGCGCAATAGAATCACGGTGATATTCACATTCATTGTGAATCGAATAAATCCTGAAATTCGTAACAAATTCGGGTTTGTCTGCTTCGATTCGCTCATCTCTAGTAACCACCCTTAAAGTAAAACTGTCACCCTGATCACCCACAATAATCCCAATACACTGGGTTATATTGATGGTGACCAGGAGTCCAAGGAGGTGTCACAAAATCGGTCTAGTGGTTCCTTTGATATTGCCTGGAGAAGTTTCATTGCACAAATTAGTTAATTACGCGCAGGAGGCTGGGCCTCGCCGGCTGCCCGCTCCCTGCTTCTATCAGCCTCCTCTATTATCATATTCATATTCAGAGACATCCTAGTGACAGAGACATCCTAGAGTCGCATGTCACGTGAGCGCAGAACTCAGAGCAAGGAGTGCATGCACTGTTCTTTTACAGTAGGCCCTTTACGTCCTAATCACGTGAGAGAAGAATCTTGCGAGTGTGGCTGTAAAAGAACAGCGCATGCACTCCTTGCTCACGTCACTAGGAAATTGAGTCGCTGAATATGAATATGATAGTAGAGGGGCCCGCAGTAGAGAAGGCTGAGAGAAGCAGAGGGCAGCCAGCCAGCCAATTAATGAGCTCAGCTAATGAGTCCTGGTAAAGTGAAAGCTGAGTTCTGATTGGTTACAGTGGGAAAATCACTCTACTTTTTCTCTCTCACATTTGATAAATCTGGGCCATTGTGTAGACATTAGAATATCTTTGCCTGTATCGCCATGTATACTTGTATAATAGAGCCAGAATTCTGTGTGGTTTGAGATTTACTTATTTTGAAGAACAGCATGATTTACTGTTGAAGACTTTCTGAAATACAATGTATACAGAGTTTTTTTTTTTGCAATCAAAATACTTTATTATGTTCTATTTCTACAAATGAAATTCAATCATTATTTAATTCCTTAACAAATGCAGACCTAAAAGTGTAAATTAGGCCACTTGGGAAGCTGTAGCATATTTTATGGAGATAACAAGTCTCCTGTAGATGTGAACATCTGGATGCTTTGCAACGTGGCATGTACCAATAAGAATGAAAAGCAGTTCAATGTAATTCCCCTTAGAATTTGAGATACTCATATAATAATGTAAGTTTAAATGCATATACATGGATTCTACAAGAAATATATCTAACAATTTTTTTACTGTGTTTATTAAAATTATTTTAAAATTTACAATAATAAAGCAATAACAATGGAATAGAAAATAAATAATCATCCTTCCACAATATAAGGGCTCGGACCGTATTTCTTTTCAAACTCGAATCATATCTCCCACTGTTGAAATTTTGTGCAGAACCCAGCACAGACCCCATTGAAGACCCCATCCAACAAGAATGTGTTAGATCAAAAATGCTAGATAAACCAGTAATGGTGGGGGAGGGACGTAAAAAAAGAAGACAAAAAACAAAAGAGACTAAAGGAACAACGAAGGGGGAAAAGGTAAGGGAATGTGTAAGACTGAAGGATCTTGCTAAAGAAATGGTAATAAAGTGGATAATATATGTCTGACTACAGCATTAGAGGATTATTTCCTAATTTTCTTCCCAGCGGTCTGCCGCTGAATTCTTCTGGGAGTTATAATAAAGCTTTCTGAGACTTCAAAAAATTGTATGATTTTCTCTACTTTATGAATAGAGGTTTCTACTCAATCCATACAAAAGAGAAATAACAGTTTTTCCAGGAATAGCTTTAAAGGTGGAATGTGGGGGTAAATCCAACATAGTCCCTTTAACTGCTGCCGCTATATAGTGAAATAGTTTTCTGCTGTAGGCAGCGGTAGATATCTCTGTGAAGGTCCCACTTTTTGGACAATAATTTGAATAGTATATGCTCCCCTGTGTGGCAAAATATATGCCCTGTGTAAGATTTTGAGGGCCCTTTCTTGGTACCCGGCAAAGGATAGAGCTCTATAACCACATTTCACTGTATGGAGTGCAGATATGGTATCTACTCCCATTATATTGCAAAACCAGGGGCAAGACCAGTGTCCATTTGAGTATAATCTAGGTCAGGCAATGGTACATTTTACAGGCAGAAGATATGACCTCTTGTAATAGCAAAACATTTGGGAAGGGTAGAATCCCATTCTTCTGAAGAAAAGAGTGGGATCATAGAAATAATATAACTTTGGGCTTGGTAAGAGGCAAAAAGATGTAGCGGTATATCAGGATATTTGAGGTGTAGTTTCTAAAGAGAGAGAGAGAGAGAGAGAGAGAGAGAGAGAGAGAGAGAGAGAGCACTTATGGGTAAGGTAAGTGCAATGATTGTGTAGATGATAAGTGTTTCTCCTGCCTCTGGAAAATTCAAGCTTTCCATGAAGTTATAGTATTCTTAGTGAGATAGATGAAATAGTAGATGATAAGGCGTCATAAGGTAAATGTAAAAATGTGGAAAAAAATAGATGGGGAAAATGTTTTTATAAATAGTGAGAAGACTTAATCGGTTCCCAAAAATTCTGTATTTTATTATTGCATAAACTGATGCCGCTATGTAGTCAAGGTTACGGAAATATATGCAGCGAAAATAAATCACAGAAAATGGGACAAAAAAAATAAATCACAGAAAATAGGCCACACTTACTGGTTACTGGTACAAGGACAGGTTAGATACCTATTTCCACTGTGATGCAGATCAGTCACAATGCTATATGGGGAAGGTCGCACAGGGGAAAAATACTGATGAACAACCACTCACACGCCTACTATTCATGAGGGGGGTTGTTGCTTAGTATTATAGTTGTACACAGATAAGGCATACACAGGGTGCCAGTTACAGGATAGCGTGTAGTCAACCATGCTGGCTTACAGCCTATAAGTGATGCCCATACTGTTCGATCAGGCAGGCTGCCCAGCATCATAAGGCAAGGCCACATCATTAAAAATATATGCTTGACATGATAAACATGAAGTATCAGTTGGTATTTTTGCAGTTTTTTTTTTTTTAGTACTTCCCTCATGTAAAAGATCTGAAAAGAAAGCTGATACTGTAATTCTAATGGTTGCCAGCCACCAGTATGTGGCATGTCTTGCTGCTTATTTTGGCCTAGCCACGCACTCAGTTCTTCCTCCTCACTACAGGCTCTCGGTTTCCTCCGGTGCACTTTCACAGGTGGCAACAGTTTGTGAAGCACCTCATAGGGGCTGCTTGCATGCACAGGTGTAGTTTGGGGATCTGTGGGTGCCCCTGATTCCTGTCTTCCTAACATTCCTGTCTGTCTGTCTGTCTGTTCACCTGTGATCCTGGGTTCCTGACCAAGCCTGTTACCTGACTCTGCCCTAGCCTCATCCCTATATACCTGTCTGCTTCTCCAGTGCATGACCTGGATTGTCAACCACTCCTCTGTCTGCTGATCAAGCCTGCTCTACCTGGCTGCATCTAAGCTCCTGCTCAACAACATGCCCCCTCAATGCAAATCCCATAGACTTGCATTAAAGGGGCATGGTATGACGTCATGAGGGGGCATGGCCAACTCCCACAGCACGCTCACAGCGTTCTGAACTAAATGTGAGAGGCGTACCCCTTTGACAGGGAATTATGCTATATGACATAGAATGTTATATAGAATGGGCTTTACTGGCAAAGGTACTGCACAGGTAACCATTTAGATATATATTTGCCAATATTATGCATTTGCTTCTGTGTCTTCAGAACAAGACCACATAGTTTTAATTGTTTTACTTATAATAGTTACTGTATGTTGAACTGTTAATAAATGTAGTATGTCTTTGACCTAAAAAATAACTAGATAATGTTTATTTTGTGGCTCGACGCAATCTAATACATCTGAACTGGTTATCATAGGTTACCTAAATAAATTATAAAGCACGAGTCTTCTTTTAACAGTGTAGACACAATGTTCTGTTTTGTATGGCTCTTCCCATTTATTTAGTATTGAGAAAGTAATATCAAACATTTCAAGGTCTGAATGCTGGCATTCTTAAAATGTTTTCATTTAATTTGGAATATGAGTTATTGAAAACGCTACATTGTAGCAATATCTTAAAAAGAAGGCCAGGACAAAAGTATTTTTATAATAATTAAGGATGAGTGTCAGGCCCAAGGCCTGATTATGGAAACATACGTGTTTCATAATTGTATCTGTGTATAAACTAAGACCTGGGGGTGAGGGTCATTCAGACTGTGTGTTTGTGTATTGCATTTTATTGGGGGTCTGGCTGTTTGACATCTCCTTTGAAGTCATGCACTCTGGTCCCATCATATAATCAAACAGATAAGGGGTCAGGAAGAGAGATGCCCCACCTGGTGGGATCAGAGGGGAGGGGGGGGGGGGAATGGAGTTTCCCTCCAAAGAAGCAGAGATAAGATTTAAAATGCTGGACTAAACTGTTGTTCAAGGCTGTGCCAAAAGCTGACAAGAGCTGGACTCTCACTGACAAGGACGGCTATACCATCATGCTGTAACAACTTCATTTTTGTTTTCTGAACTTGCCTTGCCAAACTCTTTTATATATTTTCATACCTGTATGTCATTTGTTTCTGTATTTTTATATATATATATATATATATATATATATATATATATATATATATATAGCACTGTGATACCTTTTATCAGATTAAATGTTTAATTAATCAGTTCTGGTCTTTGATCTCTAAATATATGAGCTCACCTTTCTGAAGGCAGCTCTGGTGGAAACACGTTTATCTCAGGGTTAATTTGGTGACTTGCTGGGACTAATAGAGGATACCCAGAGCTCTGGCGGCTTTAACCCTGTCACCATCACACTCTCTCTAATGTCTTGGCTGGACCGGTAGGGTGTGATCGTGACAATGAGCGAATCAAATCTGACGAATACGAATTTGTTACGAATGTCAGGAAAAATTAACTTTGCAACGAATCCGGATATTGCCGCGATTCTATTGCATGAATCGCTTAATTAAACTCCATTAAGTGCGGTCCAGGCTCCAGGGCATCTAAAATGGCAGATCCAAATGTCAGTACATGGGGCAAGAAACGCTGGGAAGGCAAGGCAGGAAGGGAAGTATTCGGGATGACCCTGAATCACATGCAGGATACAGCCTGTCAGCCAGTCACCCCTGTGATGTCACAGCCCTATATATTCGGCAGCCATTTTGCGGCTCGTCATATCATTCATTACACTGCATACAGATAGGACGGACATCGCTGTGTGTGTGTTACACAAAAAAGCTTGTTCCAGCAGCGTTTCACATCCTAGTCACATCAGCATTCTGGTTGACTGAGAGCAGTGCTTTTTTCATTTAAAAGGATTTTTACTGCAGCTGCAGACATTAACCTCCCAGTCACTTTCTTCGGCATAGTATTACAGAGAGGGGCAGATAACTGTGTGACGCCTCATACATTTCAACAAGCTGCCTCAACTTCATAAACCTTAGCAGAGGCGGCAGGAATAATTTTTCAGCGCAATTCAGTATCTTTCTTCCACAAAAAATCTTCTGCTGGTTATACTAGTCTGTAGATGGTATAATACACAGCAGTCCATTCCTAATAGTCTTTGACAGAGTGAAATTTTGTGTTTAGTACACAGCGTTTTTTGGCTGCAGCACTGGTGTTTTACAAAAATATGTATTTTTAAGGGTACTTAAGTGCATTTTTTCCCTCATAAGTGCATACCGCATACGTACATCTATAAGTAGTGTACTAATCAGCAGCCAGCCAGCCCTATATGATCGACAGCCATCTTGCAGCCAGTCACTCACTTCAGCATTTTATTTCAGAGAGAGGGTTTCATTGCAGGGAGAGATAGAGCATTGTGTACGTTGCACAGAAAAACAGCTTGACAGCAGCAATTCACCAAAAGCCTAAATCACTGCATAAAAGCACTGCCAGAGAAAGAGAGAAAAAGTACATTTTTGGGTGTAATACACAGCGACTCCACTGCTACAGTTGTGTACAGCAACTCTAAAGCTCATAGGGGCCAGTTAGGCAGAGCACTAAAAGCTATTGTCACCTGCTATTAGTGCCTAATAATACTGTACTGAGCTCTACTACAAAGCGATTCTGTACTGCTGCAGTTGGTTGTAAAACAACTGTAAAGCTAACAGGGGCCAGTTAGGGTGAGCACGAAAAGCCATAGTCACTTGATTACAGTGCCTAATACAGGTTGCGTAGTGGAGCTTTTTGTCCTCTCATAAGTGTAACCTGTGCGTACATAGGTGGTGTACTTTTTTCTTTGCCTGAAAAACTAATTTTGGCCTAGTTACCGTGAAAGGCCAGCCAACGCTACACCCTTGTTTCTGTAGCCATATGCAGTTTTAAGCTGAGCGTATTGTCCAGCTCTTATAAGTGTAAACTGTAGGTACACCTATGTGGTGTACATTTTTTCCCCTGAAAAACTAATTTGGGCCTAGTCACTGTGAAAGGCCAGCCAAAGCTGCACCCTTGTTCCTGTAGCCTTATACAGTTAAGTTGAGCGTATTGTCCAGCTCTCATAGTTGTAAACTGTACGTACACCTACGTGGTGTGTAGGTTTTTTTCTTCTTCCTGAAACACAAATTTTGGCTTAGTTACTATAAAAGGTCAGCCAAAGCTATCCACTTGTTTCTGTAGCCTTATACAGTTTGTAGTGGAGCACATAGTTCTCCTTTCATAAGTGTAAACTGTACGAACACCTACGTGGTGTCCTGTATATATTTTCCTGTTAAACTAATTTGAGCCTAGTTACTGTGAAAGGCCAGCCAAAGCTACACACTTGTTTATGTAGTCCAGAGGTCTCAAACTCCTGGCCTGCAGGCCATTTGTGGCCAGCAGAACAAAATTTTGCGGCCCGCACCAGGGATCTGGAATTTGTATCGCCCGATACATGCAGTTCCGGGGCGTGGGAAGGTGATTTCTTCGGGCAAGCATGGCTAAATGCCGGAAGACTTCACACACTTCAGCAAGCACTGCTACATGGGAGACGGTCATATGACGGGGCAACCAGTCTTGCCCTGTCACTAAACTGCTACTTACATCTGCCTGCAGGGACTTCCTGTTAGAGGTGCACGCGGTTAACGTTGTCATCGCAAGCGCCGTACAGGGACGACAACGTCCTGTGCAGCGCATGCAATGATGTCGCTTAGAGCGCGCACCTCCGCCAGGAAGTCCCCACAGGCAGATGAAAGTAGCGCAGTCCAGGTGGGGAATCTGTGCTACAGCTACCTGATTTGGGGAATCTGTGCTACGGCTACCTAATGTGGGGAAACTGCTGCCTTCCTAATGTGTGGAAATGCTCCCCCCCAGCAATAGCACCCCCATCATCCGTCAGCTCATGCTATTACCACAGGGGGTAGGGGGGGTGTAGCTGGTGGATGATGGGGGTGCCACTGCTGGTGGGGGGTGTTGCTGGTGGATGATGGTGGTGCTACTGCTGGTGGGGGGGTGTTGCTGATGGATGATGGGGGGTGCTACTGCTGGTGGGGGGTGTTGCTGGTGGATGATGGTGGTGCTACTGCTGGTGTGGGGTGTTGCTGGTGGATGAAGAGGGGCGCATGATGGGGCATTTTATGTGAGGGGTGCATGATGGGGGCATTATATGAGGGGCGCATGCGACACAGCCTCACCCAGCTGCTACCTCCAGTGGCCCCCAGATAATTTGAGTTTGAGACCCCTGCTGTAGTCCAATACAGTTTTAAGTGTAGTGGAGCGCATTGTCCTCCTCTCATAAGTGTAACATATAAACACTCAGCTAGTGTATAAATATGTAAGGCAGAGAAGTGCACATGCACATGAGGAGTGGCAGAGGCCTAAATTCATCAGGCATAGGCAGAGGTCGCAGCAGAGTAGGGGCGGGTGGCAGCAGGAGTCGCAGCGAGAGGTCTGAGTTCCCGGTAACAGCTAGCAGTTGTGTCTCACCCAGAAACTCAGTGGGAAATGGCAGTGTTTTTAGATGGAAATAGGAAGAGGTTCCTGTGTGGGGCTGCCCTTTTTAGGGCAAGTAACACTTGCCAATAAGGGAATTAATAGTGCAAGAGTAGGGCCTTAGAGGGGAAGTTTTTACCCCTACCCTCCATGGTCTCCTCATGCTGCTGCCACCTCCAGGCTGTGTCACTGTGTCGCCATGTGGTTCATCTATTTAAAATCTTCAATTTAAATGTTAAAAAATATCTTTAATCTTTTCAATTGTGAGGCCCTATGGTCTCGTCAGGCTGTTGCCACCTCCAGGCTGGGTCATTCAGCCACTATATGGTCTTCTCATGCTGCCGCCACCTCCAGGTTGTGTCGTTCTGCCGCCATATGGTCTCCTCATACTAATGCCACCTCCAGGCTCTGTCATTGTTCCGCTTTGCGATTGTGATTCTAATAGAGACTCCTGTAATCTGCAATTTTTAATAGTAATTTGCTGCAAATAAATCTGGACTGAACAGAATTTTTTTCAGAAAATTCGGCAAATCGGTCGAAATTTAATTTTTAAAAAACTCGCTCACCTCTAATTGAACAGAATTTTTTTCAGAAAATTCGGCAAATCGGTCGAAATTGAATTTTTAAAAAACTCGCTCACCTCTAATAATAATAATAGACTTTTTTAGACTTTCACTATATATGTAAATTTACATGAACCAGATTTGCTGTGGATTTCTTTGTAGATTTGCCGCAGAAAAAACCCCCACCAAATTATCTTTTTTAACAACATGCTGCAAAAAAATTGCCATTCAGAAATTGACCTGCGAAGAGGATTTCGAAATTAACAGCATGTCAGATTTCTGTTGAGAAAAAGCAGAAATTCATTGCAGATTCCCTTATGGACTTCAATTGGTGGCCAAAATTTGAGATAAAATCCACAAGTGTCACGATGCCGGCTGGCAGGAGGTGGATCCTCTGTGCCAGAGAGGGATTGGCGAGGACCGTGCTAGTGGACCGGTTCTAAGTCACTACAGGTTTTCACCAGAGCCCGCCGCAAAGCGGGATGGTCTTGCTGCGGCGGTAGTGACCAGGTCGTATCCACTAGCAACGGCTCAACCTCTCTGACTGCTGAAGATAGGCGCGGTACAAGGGGGTAGACAAAGGCAAGGTCGGACGTAGCAGAAGGTCGGGGCAGGCAGCAAGGATCGTAGTCAGGGGCAACGGCAGGAGGTCTGGAACACGGGCTAGGAACAAACAAAGGAACGCTTTCACTAGGCACAAGGGCAACAAGATCCGGCAAGGGAGTGCAGGGGAAGTGAGGTATAAGTAGGGAGTGCACAGGTGGAAACTAATCAAGGTAATTGGGAAGATTGGACCAGGCACCATCATTGGTGCACTGGCCCTTTAAATCGCAGAGACCCGGCGCGCGCGCGCCCTAGGGAGCGGGGCCGCGCGCGCCGGGACAGGACCGACGGAGAGCGAGTCAGGTACGGGAGCCGGGGTGCGCATCGCGAGCGGGCGCCACCCGCATCGCGAATCGCATCCCGGCTGGAGGCGGTACCGCAGCGCACCCGGTCCGTGGATCTGACCGGGGCGCTGCAGCAACGAGGATGAGGCGAGCGCTCCGGGGAGGAACGGGGACCCGGAGCGCTCGGCGTAACAGTACCCCCCCCTTGGGTCTCCCCCTCTTCTTGGGGCCAAAGAACCTGAGGACCAAAAACTCAATTTTTCCGTGATGAGGTCCGAGGTACATTAGGAGGGGTTCCGTGCGGTAACGCACGGCACAGTCCAATCTCTCATTGTTAACACAATTGATGTAGAGGGGTCTGGCGAGACTGGTCACAGGGACGTTGAACCTGTTGATAAGAGAGGCCAAAAAAAAATTTCCTGCAGATCCGGAATCCAAGAAGGCCATAGTAGAGAAGGAGAAGGTAGAGGCAGATATCCGCATAGGCACAGTAAGGCGTGGAGAAGCAGAGTTGACATCAAGAACTGTGTCACCTTTGTGCGGAGTCAGCGTACGTCTTTCCAGGCGGGGAGGACAGATAGGACAATCCTTCAGGAAATGTTCGGTACCGGCATAGTACAGGCAAAGATTCTCCATGCGGCGTCGTGTCCTCTCTTGAGGTGTCAAGCGAGACCGGTCAACTTGCATAGCCTCCACGGCGGGAGGCACAGGAACGGATTGCAGAGGACCAGAGGAGAGAGGAGCCGGGGAGAAAAAACGCCTCGTGCGAACAAAGTCCATATCCAGGCGGAGCTCCAGACGCCATCCGGAAAAACGCATGTCAATGCGAGTGGCAAGATGAATGAGTTCATGTAGGTTAGCAGGAGTTTTTCGTGCGGCCAGAACATCTTTAATGTTGCTGGATAGGCCTTTTTTAAAGGTCGCACAGAGAGCCTCACTATTCCAGGACAACTCGGAAGCAAGAGCACGGAACTGAATGGCGTACTCGCCAACGGAAGAAACACCCTGGGCCAGGTTCAGCAGGGCAGTCTCGGCAGAAGAAGCTCGGGCTGGCTCCTCGAAGACACCACGGACCTCAGCGAAGAAGGACTGGACTGTGGCTGTGGCAGGATCATTGCGGTCCCAGAGTGGTGTGGCCCCAGACAAGGCCTTTCCAGAAAGGAGACCACGGCAGAGTCTAGAGTCCTCATCAAATTTGTCCGGCAGGGACAAGCAGGGGTTAGGAGCGGCCGGTTGCTGCGGAGGAGTTGCAGGAGCTGGCGGAGGAGATGGTTGTTGCAGCTGCTGTGTCGGTGACTGAAGTTGCTCTATCTGCGGCAGCAGCTGCTGTATCTGTGACTGAAGTTGCAGTGTCACGGTGGTCAAGTATGCCAGCTGGTGATTACGTTGGGCAATCTGTCGGGCTTGCTGGGCGACCAGTCGGGCTTGCTGGGCGACCAGTGTGGGGAGGTCGGCGACAACTGGCAGAGGAACTTCAGCGGAATCCATGGCCGGATCTACTGTCACGATGCCGGCTGGCAGGAGGTGGATCCTCTGTGCCAGAGAGGGATTGGCGAGGACCGTGCTAGTGGACCGGTTCTAAGTCACTACAGGTTTTCACCAGAGCCCGCCGCAAAGCGGGATGGTCTTGCTGCGGCGGTAGTGACCAGGTCGTATCCACTAGCAACGGCTCAACCTCTCTGACTGCTGAAGATAGGCGCGGTACAAGGGGGTAGACAAAGGCAAGGTCGGACGTAGCAGAAGGTCGGGGCAGGCAGCAAGGATCGTAGTCAGGGGCAACGGCAGGAGGTCTGGAACACGGGCTAGGAACAAACAAGGGAACGCTTTCACTAGGCACAAGGGCAACAAGATCCGGCAAGGGAGTGCAGGGGAAGTGAGGTATAAGTAGGGAGTGCACAGGTGGAAACTAATCAAGGTAATTGGGAAGATTGGACCAGGCACCATCATTGGTGCACTGGCCCTTTAAATCGCAGAGACCCGGCGCGCGCGCGCCCTAGGGAGCGGGGCCGCGCGCGCCGGGACAGGACCGACGGAGAGCGAGTCAGGTACGGGAGCCGGGGTGCGCATCGCGAGCGGGCGCCACCCGCATCGCGAATCGCATCCCGGCTGGAGGCGGTACCGCAGCGCACCCGGTCCGTGGATCTGACCGGGGCGCTGCAGCAACGAGGATGAGGCGAGCGCTCCGGGGAGGAACGGGGACCCGGAGCGCTCGGCGTAACAACAAGCAAGTATTGTGTAAAGCATTTTATTTTTAAAACATTTTTAGAAAATCCACACGAAAATCTTAAACAATAAATCCTTGCCAAAATGTATACCATAATCCATTTTGTACAGATATTGTCTTGCATATTTTCCTGCAGATAGTTAATGTGTGGATATTTACAGTGGAAATATTCAGCAGCAAATCTGACCTGTGTGAACTTGCCTTATAAGATTCATTCTAAGGAAACCAATTTGAAATAGAGTTCTCTTCAATGTTTTACAAAGTCAAGAAAAACATGTGGCAACGTTCTTCACTCCTTGGCTCAAAGCTCAGGCTGTCTAATTGCAGGAGTCGGGTTCTGTTGACTTATAATGGAGCTGTGTCCAAAAACCATACAATCTGAACTCTGAACCAGGGAGTAAAGCCAGCTGTCGCTGTCCTCCCCTGAGACTTTGACCCATAAAAATTGTTTAAATGATCTTGAAGTATGTAGTTTTATTTAAATGACAGTAGTACATTTAAACAGAACTATAGACAATAAAGTGATTTGAAACCTATATTGCCATCATATCTTTTAGTTTTAGTTCTGATATTAAATTGCATTATCCTCTTAAGGACATTACCCATTTTGGCCTTAAGGACTCAGACAATTTTATTTTAGCATTTTCGTTTTTTCCTCCTCGCTGTTACATACTTCGCTCCGGCCAGGCATGCCGGCCGTGAGCGCATCTCCCCTTTCATGTCCCCGGCCGACAGAGCTGGAATTCGCATTGTGGGACGCATCCGCATGCGGGTCCCAGTCCATCACTCACCTTCGCCCTCTGCCTCCGTCTCTCAGCTTTGACGCGCCTGCCCCCACCTCCTTGGGCTCACACACACCAGAGCTCTGGAATTTTAAGGGCCAGTACTTCACCTGTTCCTCGGTCATAAGTTTCTGCACCTCCCACATACCTCTGCCGGATCTTTGTTTGCCCCAGTGCCTTAGAGAAAGCATTATTCTGTGTTTCCTTGCCGTGTACCAGACCTTGCATTCCATGACCTGACCGTGTTCCTTGCCTCCTGCCCATTGACCTACTGCTACGTTTTTGACTTCGCTCCTGTGCCGCATGCCCTAACCTCCTGCTTTCCAGACTACATCCTGTCTCATCCCTTCTGTGCCTTGCTTCACCTCAGCCACCTGTGTGGTCGAGTCATGCCAGGGGTAGCGAACTGGGTGCCGCCTGCTGCAGCAAGACCATCCTACTTTGCAGCTGGCTCTGGTGATAACCAGCTGCACCTTAGACTCTGCTCCCTGGCACAGCCTACGTCTTCAGCCACACAGGTCCAGCGGATCTGCCCACCTCTCGTGTTCCAGACTACTGTGGTCCAGTGGAGTTCCAGTCGACTGCAGTCTAACACTCACCTTCTAAAAATCATAACTCTTTTACATTTTCATCCACAGACCATTATGAGGGATGTGTTTTTTGCACGACCAGTTGACCTTTGTAATGATATCACTAATTTTAGCATAAAATGTATGGCATAATCAAAAAAAATACTATTTGTGTGGGGAAATTGAAAAGAAAACCGCAATTTAGCAAATTTCGGAAGGTTTTGTTTTCATGCTGTACAATTTATGGTAAAAATTACACGCTTTCTTTATTCTGTGGGTCAATACGATTTAACTTATTATTCTTTTCTATTATTGTACTGCTTTAAAAAAATCTGAAATTTTTTAACCAAATGAGTACGTTTAACCCATTAAAGGGGTAGTCTGCCCCTAGACATCTTACCCCTATCCAAGGATAGGGGATAAGATGTCTGATCGCAGGGGTCCAGGTGCTGGGGACCCCCATGACTCTCTTGCAGCCCCCCCAGGCATCAGCTCTTCGGGGCTAGGTTTGCTCTGTGGCTGATGACTCACGATACAGGGATCAGTGGTTTGTGATGTCAGGGCCCCACCCCCTCATGATATCACACCCCGCCCCTTAATGCAAGTCTATGGGAGGGGGTGTGACAGTTACGACGCCCCCTCCCATACACTTGCATTAAGGGGGCGGGGAGTGATGTCATGAGGGGGCAGAGCAATGACATCACAAATCGCCGGCCCCTTTCATCAGCCACAGAGAAAACTTAGCTCCGGAGAGCTGATGACTCGGGGGACTGCAGAAGAGATTGCAGGGGTCCCCAGGAGCGAGACCCCTGTGATCAGACATCTTATCCACTATCCTTGGATGGGGGATAAGATGTCTAGGGGCGGAGTACCCCTTTAAGGACGCAGCTCATTTTCACCTTTTTTGCAAATCTGACCACTGTCACTTTAAGCATTATGAGCCCAAGATTGTTTTTTCGTGTCATATTCTTTTTTAACATAGTGGTACATTTTTTGTCGTTACTTGCATCCTTTTTGTCGTTACTTGCATTTTTCTAAATTTGAAACTCTCTGTTTGTAAGGAAAATGGATATTCCAAATAAATTCTATATTGATTCACAAATACAATATGTCTACTTTATGTTGACATAATAAAGTTGACATGTTGTTACTTTTTGAAGACTTTAGAGGGCTTCAGAGTATAGCAGCAATTTTCAAAATGTTCCCGAAAATTTCAAAATCTGAATTTTTCAGGGACCAGTTAAGTTTGAAGTGGATTTGAGGGGCCTTTCTGTGAAAAATCCCCCATAAATGACCCCATTATAGAAACTACACCCCTCAAAGTATTCAAAATTATATTCAGAAAGTTGGTTAACCCTTTAGGTCTTTCACAAGAATAGCAGAAAAGTGGAGGAGAAAAATCAAAATCAGCATTTTTTACACGAACATGTTCTTGTAGCCCCATTTTTTTTCATTTTTAAAAGTGGTATAAGGAGAAAAAGACCCCCAAAATGTGTAGCCCAATTTCTCTTGAGTATGGAAATATCTCATATGTTGACATAATGTGCTCTGCGGGCTCACAACATGGCTCAAGAAGGAAAGAGCAACTGTGGGATTTTTTTAAACATTTTGGAAACTACACCCCTCAAGAAACGTAAAAAGGGGTATATTGAGCCTTAACACCTCACAGGTGTTTGACGAATTTGCGTTGAATTTGGATGTGAAAATGGAAAATTAGATTTGTAACACTAAAATGATGGTGTTACCCCAAATTTTTCTTTTTCACAAGGGGTAATAGGAGAAAATGAACCCCAAAATTTGAAGCCCAATTGTTCCTGAAGAAAAAATCGCCCCATATGTGGACGCTAAAGGGGTTCTCCGGTGCTTAGACATCTTATCCCCTATCCAAAGGAACACGTACACGCTCTGGGGACTGATTACAAACGGGGTGCCACGTGCAAGATCACGGGGGTCCCCAGCGGCGGGATTCCCGCGATCAGGCATCTTATCCCCTATCCTTTGGATAGGGGATAAGATGTCTAAGCACCGGAGTACCCCTAAAAGTGCTCTACTGGTGCATACAGGTCTCAGAAAAGAAGGATCGCCATTGGACTTTTGGAAAGAGAATTTTGCTGAATTTGAAGTCGGGGGCCATGTGCATTTTCAAACCTCCCATGATGCCAGAACAGCGGAAACCCCCCACATGTGACACCATTTTGGAAACTAGACCCCTCCAGGAACATAACAAGGGTTACAGTGAGTACTTACACCTAACAGGTTTTTTGAACAGTGGGCTGTAAAAGGGAAAAATTTGATTTTTAACACTAAAATGCTGGTGTTAATCCAAATTTTTCATTTTTACATGGTGTAATATGATAAAATGGAGCCCAAAATTTGAAGTACAATTTTTCCTGATTAAAAAAACACCCCATATGTGGATATTAAGTGCTCTGCTGGCGCACTACATACCTCAGAACTGAAGGAGCGCCATTGGACTTTTGGAAAGATAATTTTGCTGGAAGTGAAGTCGGGCAATGTGCATTTACAAACATCCCATGGAGCCAGAATAGCAGAAACCCCCCACATGAGACATCATTTTGGAAACTATTCAAACCTATAGGTCACTAGGGTGACCCAAAAATACCCTATTTCCCACATATAAACTCACTAATATTTATTGATTGAATAAACACACCTAACAAAAAGATTAAAATTCCAGTGTGAACTCACTCCATATAATAGTATATTGTCACATAGGAGTGTTAGCCTGGCCATACTACCTAAAGTATTTTATTATGTTCCCCTGTGTATCTGCAGTATACACTGGGGATCAGGAGTGATCACTGCAATAAAATCAATCACTCGGCCCCCTCGACATGTTTCGCTGCTTAACGCAGCTTTATCAAGAGGGCAGCGGGCACTGAGTGTAAAAATGCCGAACCAGGGGTTTTAAAACCTCCCTTCATGACAGCTTCCTGTCGGGAGATCGGAGTTCCTAACATTTGATTGGCTAAAACGATGTCAAAGCCAATCCACATCCCTTCATTGTTACTGACAGGAGAATGCGCCTATAGACAACATGATTCTGTCAGCGAATCACAGATTAGCCATGCGGAGGAGGCTATGATTGGAGGAGGAGTCCTCGGACGTACTTGGTCCCGTGATGTGTCTGCGCAAAGCCCTATGCGCGAACACTTGTGTTCCGACAGGACTTTTAATGTGACGTGTCTGCGCAAAACCTTCCACGTCAACACTTAAATGGGCACTGTCATGAAAACAAAAAATTGATATGTTGCAGTACTTAAGTACTACAACATATCTCTAATATTGTTTAATTAAAAAAAAGTGATTTTAAAACAGTTTAAAATCACTTTTAAATTCGGCCACTAGGGGTCGCCCTCCTAGTGGCCGAATGCATTCTGCAGTGACGTCACTACAGAATTCAGCCTGGCAAATGAGTCGAAATTCATTCACTGCGCGCTGGCTTCCTGTCTGTCAATCAAACAGGTAGGAAGCCAGCGCAGTAAAGTCAAGGAGCAGCCGCCCTGGCCGCAGCAGGCATGCAGCCTGTACCTCAGACCAGTTAGAGTCTGCACTCTCTCTGCAGACTCCGGTAACTGAATTGGATTCCCCGTCACGTCCTGCATCCGGATTCCCTGTTTCTCCTCAGCTCGCCGCGCAGCGCAGAGTTTGTGGTCCCGGCTTCTTCTCCCCATCTGAGCGACCGGAGGTGAGGGGAGGGGGGTGGGGACAGGAGGTTGGTATGAATGGGTGCCTCCAGTTGTTTCCCCACTACAACTGCCAGCATGCCCTGTAAGCAAATAGATGTCAGGGCATGCTGGGAGTTGTAGTTGTGAAACAGCTGGAGGCACCCTGTTAGAACTAAGGGCGGAAGTCGCCTCCAGCAGGCATCAGTGACGTGGTGCCTGCTGGGAAAGTCTGCCTGGTAGTGAGCACACTACCAGGCAGACAAAATGGCATTTATTAGTCAATAAATATAAAAATAAAGGAAGGAAGGGGGTTAGGGATAGAAGGGCAATAGGCAGGGACAGAAAAAAAAGAGGGTTGGTGGGAGCTACCCTTTAACCTCAGAACAGGACATCACTCAGTCTATACTACGCTAACCAGGCCAATCACGGGGCTATTACGCATCAGTTCCTGCACGGACACTTCAATGGTTTCTACCATGTTAGTGACAAGTTACTGAGAGATGAACTAGAGGGAATTGATAATAAGGACTATATATAAAATCCCGGTTGGCCAATACCTTCGGGCTCGGAGGAATTGTTCGAACAATGAGGAGTTCCTAAAGAAAAGCTTGGTATTGTGTAGGCAATTTATTCAGAGAGGAGACCCAAAAAAGGTCTTACACAGGGCCTTTACAAGGGTAAGAGACACACCAAGAGAGAGTTTATTGCAAAATAAACCCCCCAAAAATTCACAATCTAAAACTGTGCGATGTATTGGCACATTCGATGAAAACAACAGGCAAATTATGAATACACTGCACCAATATTGGCCAATACTAAAAGCCAATATTGATCTTAAGGAAGTAATTACCCCTTATCCATCGGTCACTTACAGAAGGGGGAAAAACATAAAGGATCATCTGGTTCATTGTCTATTCCATGAAAAACAGGACGGCACTTGGCTTAAATCCACAATTCAGGGGGCTCACCCATGTGGTAATTGTACCTTTTGCAAGTTTTTGCCCAAAACGAAGGAATTTACTAATCCCATTGACAGTCGTAAATATACGATAAGGGACTTTATTAACTGTCAGACAGCAGGAATTGTGTATATTGCCCAATGTGGGTGCTCAAAAATGTATGTGGGCAAAACTACTCAGCAATTTAGGAGAAGGATCTCCAAGCATTTAAGTACGATTCGCACTGGGGCAGACACGCCCCTTGCCAGGCATGTCCGTGAATTTCATGAAGGAGATATCGCAACCCTCAAGTTTTGGGGACTCATGAAAGTAATGTTAGGTCCTAGATGTGGTAACCTAAACAAAAAATTGCTTTGTGAAGAGGCTAAATGGATTCAGAGGCTCAAAAGTCTAAGCCCCTACGGTGTGAATGAAGGGTTCACCTTCACTGCGTTTATTTAGATCAAATTGTCCTGTCTACTAAAGATTTCAGTAAATTTTCACACAATTTATAGCACACACAGCCAATTGACATACTTACCTAGAAGGGAGAATGTGGTCCTTTAAATTTTTTGACAAGCACTCGATGTGGTATACCTAAGGAGGAAGAGAAAGATTGTTATAACCAACATCCTTGAAAAAGGCCATTTGGAGGAAGGAGAAGAAGAGTATCATGGAGCACAATTAGAAATTGATCATGGGGCATCTGTATGTTCCATATAAATAATAGGGACACAAATTTATGTTTTATATATATATATATATATATATATATATATATATATATATAAGAGGGAAATTAACTAGGGATTGGTCCTTGAGAGTATATAGGATTGTTGTCCATTCTAATAACAATAACTTGAATATTATTATCATCATTCCCACTATTGGATCTAATGTACAAGCAAAAAAATGAAAATAAATTATCCTAAGTTCATGATGGCATGTTGTTGTCACAAGATACATTTATATTATTAAGCATATAAGTGAAATAAGTAATGAACATTACCTTGACCTATATAATTATAAAAACCATCCTTAACATTGAGCAATAACATATTAAGCTGGAATATCACATAGAGTACATCATGAACGACGCCTATATACACAATAACTTACCTATATGACCAATCTGGTAAAGTAAAAAAAAAAATCATAACGATTATAACTTTTATATATAGCCCTTCTTAACATAAGAATTTCCTCTAGTTCATCTCTCAGTAACTTGTCACTAACATAGTAGAAACAATTGAAGTGTCCGCGCAGGTACTGATGCGCAATAGCCCCGTGATTTGCCTGGTTAGCGTAGTACAGACTGAGCGATGTCCTGTTCTGGTGTTAAGTGTCGTCGCGGAAGGTCCTGCGCAGACACGTCACATTACAAGTCCTGTCGGAACACAAGTGTTCGCGCATAGGGCTATGCACAGACACGTCACGAGACCATGTACGTCAGAGGACTCCTCCTCCAATCATAGCCTCCTCCGCACGGCTAATCTGTGATTCGCTGACAGAATCATGTTGTCTACAGGCGCATTCTCCTGTCAGTAACAATGAAGAGATGCGGATTGGCTTTGACATCGTTTTAGCCAATCAAATGTTAGGAACTCCAATCTCCCAACAGGAAGCTGTCATGAAGGGAGGTTTAAAAACCCCCGATTTGGCATTTTTACACTCAGTGCCCGCTGCCCTCTTGACAAAGCAGCGAAACATGTCGAGGGGGCCAAGTGATTGATTTTATTGCAGTGATCACTCCCGAACCCCAGTGTATACTGCAGATACACAGGGGAACAGAATAAAATACTTTAGGTAGAGTGGCCAGGCTAGCACTCCTACGTGACAATATACAATTATATGGAGTGAGTTCACACTGGAATTTTAATCTTTTTGTTAGGTGTGTTTATTCAATCAATAAAGATTAGTGAGTTTATATATGGGAAATAGGATATTTTTGGGCCACCCTAGTGACCTATAGGTTTAAATTGTAAAATTACCCACCATATATTGGTCCTTTGAGCATTACATTTTGGAAACTAGACCCCTCCAGGAGCGTAACAAGGTTACAGTGAGTACTTACACCTCACTGGTTTTTTGAACAGTGTGCCGTAAAAGTGAAAACATTTATTTTTCAGACTATATTGATAATGTTACCCCAAATGTTTCATTTTCACATGGAGTACTAGGGCAAAAGGCCCCCAAAATTTGTAGTGCAATTTCACCTGAGAAAGAAAATACCCAATATGTGTATGTAAAGTGCTCTGTGGACGCACTGCAATGCTCAGAATAGAAGGAGCGCCATTGGGATTTTTGACTGAAAAGTTTGTTGGAATTGAAGTCAGGGCCATGTGGGTTTTCAAAGCCCCCATTGTGCCAGAACAGCAGTAACCCCAAATATGTGACACCATATTAGAAACTACACTCCTCAAGGAACCTAACAAGGGTAGTAGTAATTAGAGTAACAGTTAGCCGTAAAAGTGAAAGAATTGATTTTTAACACTGAATTGCTGGTATTAACCAAATATTGTTTAGTTTCACCAGTGGTAAGAGAAAAAAAGCTCCACAAATTTCTCCAATTTCTCCAGAATAAGGAAATACCCCATATAAGGCGGTAAAGCACTATGTGGGTGCAAAACAGGGCTTAGGCAGGGCTTCAGAGTAAGACAGCACCATGAGCTCTGACTCCTAAAGTGGTGCTTTGCACTGCAATGGTTGAGGTTCTGTCATAAAATCTAAGAAAAAAAATAAAACTCGCCAAGTGAAAACTATTTTGAAACTACACTCCTCAAGGAAGGTAACAAGGGGTACAGTACCTACACCTCACAGGTTTTCTGAAAAGTGGGCCATAAATTGAAAACATTTATTTTTTTACATTAAAATGCTGGGGTTACCCAAATGTTTACATTTTCACAAGGGGTAATGGGAGAATTTGGGTCACATATTTTGGAGGACTTTTTCCCCTGACTATGAAAATACATCCACGGCGCACAACAAGGCTCAGAAGTCATAGAGGTCTGTTTGCATTTGTGACCTATGGCATATCAGTAGCTGACGGTTACATACATTCAGAGGAAAATACCAAAATGAAACACCCACATACGATACCATTACAGAAAGTACACACCCTGATGAATGGGTATAGGGGTAAAGAGGATGCACGGGTGTTTCCTAACTTTATTTTCCAGGAATGGATGAAGGGTAGCTTTTGAAAATTGCAATTTTCAACCTATGCTCTGCTTCATCTTTCTGGGAACAACTAACATGTGACTCCAAATTGTCACCTGTAAATACGACAGAGTTCATGACCGAGAACTCTACGCATTTGAAGCCGATGTTTCTTACAGACCTAACAGTTACATACATTCAGAGGAAAATACAGGAAAGGAATACCCACATGTGAGAGCTGCACATTTGAGGCAACTGCAAACCCCCAATGCTGTTCACTCTGTGTCCATTTACACATTTTTGGGGGGGGGGGGATATTGGGGTTATTGGCAAATAGTTTTTTTTTTCTTAGGGAGGTGTTTTGGTTTTAAATTTGGAAGACAATGTACTCTGGACTGGTACATTGAAGTCGAATTCTGGGGAATGAAAATCAGGTGAAAAGATTGAAAATTTAGAACTCCATGGAAGTGTAATACTCCCTGAAGCAGTTTTTAATGCAGAGGCCCGAATGATTGCGGTAAGTGTCACATTGAGTGGTGATGTCCTCATGAATCCCCCTCTTGCGACACTCTGTATTTTTTCTGGGATTGTCCCTTCTTTCCAGTTTGGGGGACCTCACCTGGAAAGTGCTGGCCGGGGACAATACGGGGGGCCCACAGTTCCAGAGGTGCTCTCACCCACTCTTTGGTGGTCACCAAAGATGAGGGCCTTTAGAACTTCCTCTTGAAACTGCAGGTATGTCCTTGTGTTGCCAGCGTACTGGGACAGTACAAAAGAGTTATACATGGCAACCTGTACCATGTAGACCGCAACTTTTTGTACCATACCAGTGTTTTCTGCATGGCATTATTTGGCTTGAGGACTTGATCAGAAAGTCCCCCCATATACCGATTTCAGTCCAGAATACAATCAGGCTTGAGGACCAGTCCCACGGTACCTAGCACAGGGACAGGGGTGCTGCTGTTCCCATGAATTGTGGTGAGCATAAGGACATCCCTCTTGTCATTATACCTGGCCAGCAACATAATGTAAACATTTCCAAATGGCCTTGAACCAGGGACGTGCAATGGCCATATTGTAGAGCGGGGTCTGGTAAAGGACTTCCCCATTCCAATATTGCCTGACACTGGGTTTTTTGACCAGGCCCATATGCAGCACGAGGCCCCAAAATGTCCTCATTTCAGCTGCTTTGACTGGGAACAAGCCATTGGGCCTAGCCAAAAGTGAGCCTGGGTTTATGGCGACAAACTGTTGGACGTACAGGTTCGTTTGGTCAACCATCAGATTGACAAAGTTGTCACTGAAAAAAAAACTGAAATAGTCCATTTCAGTGAACCCGACAATGTCAATCTTTATTTCTGAGTCACCAACAAACTCAGGAATCATGGGCACATGGTCCGCTGGCTCAGTCCAGACAAGTTCTCTGGTACAGGGCACCAGTGAACTTGGCTGGGGGGCTTGACTAGTATGAGTGCCAGGGGGACTCATACAAGCATTGAGGACAGGGTCAGGAGCAGAGGAGGTTTGCGGTCCCGCATGGCGGTGACTCCACTGCTTTGGTGGCTTATCATCAGAAGTAGATGATGAGGAGGATGAGGAAATAAGGAAGATGGGGTCTTCCTCGTCCTCTGAGGTGCTTTCAGTGTCGGAGGCAAGTATGCATATGCCTCCTCCACTGAAAATGACCTGCAGGCCATTTCCCTACTCTAATGGGGGGTGAAGTGTATATATGTGGGGGGAAAAACTTTATTTGTGTATGTGCTGTGTGTGGTGGGGAATGATACTACCTCCCTAACCCGCCCTATCCCACCCTAACCAGACTAACTAAATCCGCCCTAACAGAAAAAATATAAACTAAAAAGGGGAAAAAAAACATTTAAAAAAAATTGACTTCTAGTGCAAAAAAAGCCCTGTGCCAAAAAAAGCATGTACCTAACCAGTGGTGTTGCCACTGATTAGCGCTTGGTGGCGGCAGGGAGCAAAGAAGTCAGTGGGGGGTCCGGCCACTCAGCCCAGAACAGTGGCTGGTTGCACATCTAAAGACCCCCATACAAAATACCCCAAAAATAAAACAATAAAATGCTTAACCCCGAAAAAATGCACCCGCCTGAACCTAAAAAAAAAGCTGATAAGTGATAAATCACTGACAGCGGTGGGGCAGGCCGCACATAGAGGAACGGTCCATCCACACAGTACAGGCCTGGTACTGGTGGCGCGGATCGCTTCTAAATGCACAAAATAAAAATAAAACAGCTGCTATAACCCAAAAAAGTGCCTGCACTACAAAAAAACGCTGATCTGTACGGGACTGATGGTGGCGGACCGCTCTTTTTTTAGCTAAGAGGGTCCAGCCACACGTTTAGCGTAAAAAAAAAAAAAAAGGTCTTCACATCCCGGTCCGGTTCTCGATCAGCTAGCGTCTGGGACCGGATTTCCCATGGGCGTACCCATATGACCTACATCTTAAGGACTCAGGATGTAGGGCATATGCATACGGCCTGCATCCTCCTGAAGAGATTAAAATCTCTCTATTTTGACGACTTATAACGTTTTAATTTTCCCGTATAAGCAGCGGTATGAGGGCTAATTTTTTGCGCCGTGATCATTACTTTTTATTGATACCACATTTATGTATATAAAACTTTGAATGCATTTTTTTTAATGTTTACGATGTTCACCGTACGGAATCATTAAGAAAACTGCACATTAGGACATTTACGCACGCGGCGATACCAAATATGTTTATTTATAAATTTTTTACACTTTTTGGGGCTAAAATGGGAAAAATAGACAATTTACATTTTTATTGGGGAGGGGATTTTTCACATTTTTGTAACTTTAAAAAAATGTTTTTAACTTTTTTTTAAACACTTTTTATGTCCCCATAGGGGACTATTTATAGCAATCACTTGAATGCTAATACTGTTCAGTGCTATGCATAGGGCATAGCACTGATCAGTATTATTGGCAATCCTCTGCTCTGGTCTGCTCAATCTCAGACCAGAGCAGAAGACCCCTGGAGATGGACAGAGGCAGGTGAGGGGACCTCCATCTGCCATTATGGATGATCGAATCCCCGCGGCAGTCATCAATTTTTCTGACCGCACTACCGCAGATGCCGTAACCTGTATTGATCACGGAATCTGAGGGGTTAATGGTGGACATAAGCGCAATCGCCATGCATGACGTCCTGATGCGTTAAGTACCACCACACCAGGACGTACATTTACGTCCTGCATCGATAAGGGGTTTTAGTTGCCCCATATATAGCCCCTTGTAGATTTTTATTGTAATGATCTCTGAATATATTTCAGTTCTTCATAGCTAATATATAAAATACTCAAGTGTAGGGAGGCATACCAAGTAACTAGTACGATACTGTACTGTGTGGATTGCTGCCTGTATTCAATGGCCATCAGTGTGTGTATATCTTTTCTCTATTCGTTGATTCTTAGTATATGCAACTGACTATTCAATATTGAGTCCTGTTACTGGCATATACAGAATAAACCCCTTTGGGTTTGAAGTTTAAAAACTTTGATCATTGGTTGCTTTATAAAAAAAAATGCCCTCACATGAATAATAATGACAAATAATATTTTATCTATGATTTTTATATTATCAAGAACCTGTAAGGATCTCTGTGGCCCATACAACCGATCCCAGTAATTGAAAGCTGCAGAGTACTTCTCCATGCATACATGATATATACTGGAAGCAGTCATATCTACTCCCCAGTCATTTGAATATGATATAAGCCCTTCAAAGTTTTTTTTTTTAATGTTTTTTTTTTTTTTTTTTTTTTTACACAGGGACCTTACCAGGTTCTCTTTAACCCCTTCATGACCCAGCCCATTTTCACCTTCATGACCTGGGCATTTTTTGAAAATCTGACCACTGTCACTTTAAACATTAATAACTTTGGAATGCTTTTACTTATCATTCTGATTCCGAGATTGTTTTTTCGTGACATATTCTACTTTATTTTATCGGTAAAATTTCACTGATATTTGTATCCTTTCTTGGTAAAAAATCTAAAAATTTCATGAAAATTTTGAAAATTTAGCATTTTTCTAACTTTGAAAGTCTCTGCTTGAAAGGAAAATGGATATTCCAAATAAATTACATATTGATTCACATATACAATATGTCTACTTTGTGTTTGCATTAAAAAATTGACAAGTTTTTACTTTTGGAAGACACCAGAGGGCTTCAAAGTTCCGCAGCAATTTTCCAATTTTTCTCAAGATTTTCAAAATCGTAATTTTTCAGGGCCCAGTTCAGGTTGGAAGTGGATTTTAAGGATCTTCATATTAGAAATACCCCATAAATGACCCCATTATAAAAACTGCACCCCCCAAAGTATTCAAAATGACATTCAGTAAGTGTTTTAACCCTTTAGGTGTTTCACAGGAATATCAGCAAAGTGAAGGAGAAAATTCTAAATCTTCATTTTTTACACTCGCATTTTCTTGTAGACCCAATTTTTTAATTTTTACAAGGGGTAAAAGGAGAGAAATCACCCTAAAATTTGTAACCCAATTTCTCTCGAGTAAGGAAATACCTCATATGCGTATGTAAAATGTTCGGTGGGCGCAGTAGAGGGCTCAGAAGGGAAGGAGCGACAATGGGATTTTGGAGAGTGAGTTTTTCTGAAAGGGTTTTTGGGGGGCATGTCCCATTTAGGAAGCCCCTATGGTGCCAGAACAGTGGACCCCCCCACATGTGACCCCATTTTGGAAACTATACCCCTCATGGAATGTAATAAGGGGTGCAGTGAGTATTTACACCCCACTGGCGTTTGACAGATATTTGAAACGGTGGACTGTGCAAATCAAAAATTTTATTTTTCATTTTCACAGACCACTGTTCCAAAAATCTGTCATACACCAGTGGGGTGTAAATGCTCACTGCACCCCTTATTACATTCCGTGAGGGGTGTAGTTTCCAAAATGGGGTCACATATGGATATTTATTGTTTTGCGTTTGTCAGAACTGCTGTAACAATCAGCCACCCCTGTGCAAATCGCCTCAAATGTACATGGTGCACTCTCCCTTCTGGGCCTTGTTGTGCGCCCCCAGAGCACTTTGCGCCCACATATGGGGTATCTCCGTACTCAGGAGAAATTGCGTTACAAATTTAGAGGGTCTTTTTTCCCTTTTACCTCTTGTGAAAATGAAAAGTATGGGGCAACACCAGCATGTCAGTGTAAAAAATTTATTTTTTTACACTAACATGCTGGTGTAGACCCCAACTTCACCATTTCATAAGGGGTTAAAGAAGAAAAAGCCCCCCAAAATTTGTAAGGCAATTTCTCCCGAGTACGGCGATACCCCATATGTGTCCCAAAACTGTTGCCCTGAAATACGACAGGGCTCCAAAGTGAGAGAGCGCCATGCGCATTTGAGGCCTGAATTAGGGATTTGCATAGGGGTGGACATAGGGGTATTCTACGCCAGTGATTCCCAAACAGGGTGCCTCCAGCTGTTGCAAAACTCCCAGCATGTACTGGGAGTTATTATTTTGCAACAGCTGGAGGCTCCGTTTTGGAAACAGTAGCGTACCAGACGTTTTTCATTTTTTGGGGGGAGGGGGGCTGTGTAGGGGTATGTGTATATGTAGTGTTTTTTACTTTTTATTTTAGGTTAGTGTCAGTGTAGTGTAGTGTTTTTAGGGTACAGTCACATGGGCAGAGGTTCACAGCAAGTTTGCCGCTGGAAGTTTGAGCTGCAGCGCAAAATTTGCGCCATCTCAAACTTGCAGCACTCACTGTAAACCTCCGCCCATGTGAGTGTACCCTGTACATTCACATTGGGGGAAGGGGGCAAACATCCAGCTGTTGCAAACTCCGAGCATGCCCTTTGGCTGTCCGTGCATGCTGGGAGTTGTAGTTTTGCAACAGCTGGAGGAACACTGGTTTGGAAACACTAAGTTAAGTAATAAACTTTCAAGTGTTTTGCAACCAAACTTAGTGTTTCCAAACCAGTGTGCCTCCAGCTGTTGCAAAACTACAACTCCCAGCATGCATGGTCTGTCAGTGCATGCTGGGAGTTATAGTTTTGCAACAATTGCAACAGCTGGAGGCACTGAGGTAGGAAACGGACAATGTTTCCCAACTAGTGTGCCTCCAGATGTTGCAAAACTACAACTCCCAGCATGCCCAGACTGCCAAGGCCTGCTGGAAGTTGTAGTTCGGCAATATCTGAAGGATCAGATGTTGCCGAACTACAACTTCCAGCATGCTTGGGAAGTCTGGGCATGCTGGGAGTTGTAGTTTTGCAACATCTGGAGGTCCACAATTTGGAGACCACTGTATAATGGTCTCCAATCTGTGCTCTTCCAGATGTTAGAGAACTACAACTCCCAGCATGCCTGGACAGACTGAGCATGCTGAGATTTGTAGTTTTGCAACATCTGGAAGAGCACAGATTGGAGACCATTATACAGTGGTCTCCAAACTGTGGACCTCCAGATGTTGCAAAACTACAACTCCCAGCATGCCCAGAAAGCCAAAGGCTGTCTGGGCATGCTGGGAGTTGCAGTTTTGAAACTCTCAGAGGCAGCAGTGAGATCGCTTTACGGCGATCTCACTGCTGCCAATGAAGATGCTGCACTGCTGCCGGAAACTCACCTCCGGGACGCAGCGCCGCCGGGACTGCCTGGAGGACGTCGGGACCGCACGGAGGACGCCGGGACCGCTCGGGACACCGCTCCGACGGGTAAGTGACGCCGGAGGACGGGTCAGGGACACTTAGCAGAGCGGTGTGTGTCCCGATCCCCGTGATCGGAACTCACACACCGCGCTGCTAAGTATTGTGATAGCGAAACGCTGCTATCAGCTAGTCAGATTTGACCAGCTAATAGCAGCGATCGCTGGGGGGGGGGGGTGGGGGACGAAACCCCCCGCGGTCGCACGGTAAGATGGCTGGCTATCAGTGATAGCCACCATCTTTCCGGGCGCTGCGGGATGCCGCGAGTAGCGGCAGTAATGTCCATGACGTACCTGTATGTCATGGGTCGGGAACACCTTGCCACCCATGACGTACAGGTATGTCATAGGTCGGGAAGGGATTAATTAATCAATTTACAGTATACCGAGACAGTCATAAATCATAAACAATATAGAGTCCAATTCTTAAATATCAAATGGTCAGTGACACGTCTATAAGTTTAGCTGTTTGGTGTACAGCTTTATACCATTCTGGTGTCCGCACAAAGACTTGCAAGCAGACATGAACTCAGCGATGTGGTCCCAGCAAGACATGTTATCGGCTGGTGGGTCAAGAGTAGGGGGAGGCAAAACTTTAGGAGTGGCTTGGAAGGGCAGGACCTGTATCTTTAGGAGTCCTACATAAACTCCATTATCAGTGTTTCGGGAACCATGGCGTTAATGCGCGTTCATGGGTCCTGGGCCAGGTTCCTATGTTGTGCCCGTCACAGTTCTCTGTTCGCTTCGCCGATTACCGGCGCTCACTGGTTCAGTCTATGACAGGGTTCCGGGCACGTCGACACGTACAGGATCCTGCGTTGATTTGATGCGCAGGATTTGTAACTGCAGATTAGAAGCTGTGCCCAGTCATTTGGTTTACATTGAAATCTGCTGCAGAAAATCCAACGAATGAAATCCTGTGCATCAAATCTGTGTAGGTTGAGAACGTACCCTAAAGATTATTCACCAGTGCTCTGTATACTGTATTATCTTTGTCAACTAACATGGTACATGAATGGATAGCCAGCACTATGAAGTAATGTTTTTACTGGCCAAGTCTAATATAATAAATATGTTTGCAAATGTTAGACCTAGAAGCTTGCAGTCATGTCCAGCTCTTACAAGCAATTCAATTACCCAACCTGATGAACTTCTCTAAGGCTACTGGAATAAATTGTAACAACAATCTATAGGAATAGTTTATTTCAAAGATGTGAATATCCAATAGTAAAAGATTAATGCAATTCTTAGGTATAATATCTAATAGAGGGACTGTGTGTTTGCAGTGAACAAAGATTAATATTTATTCAATTCCCTTAAGAAAATAGTGTGCTTTTATTACTAGCTAATATATCAAATTGATGTATTTCCATGGAGACAAAGGAGCATGGAAAAAACCCACAGATAACTTTATGTGTTAAGAAAAACTAAAGGCAACAGAAGTTGTATTTAAATATCATTAACATAAGTTTGACTTTTTGTTTTCTTTTTTATTCGTATGTGGTCTAAATAATCAAATGCCTTGCAGCTATACATATATATTTTAATAATGACATGTGTTATTGTATTTATCTTGATATTTATCTATATTGTATTTTTAACATGTGTTATAGTGGAGTTTTAAGGTTCTTAAAATAGAATTTAACTGCTTAACGATAATGGATGTGAATGTACATCTTGGTGCCCTTGGACTTAATCCACCAGGATGTACATTTATGTGGACATTAAAGGGGTATTCCAGGATCTTTTTTTATTTGACCATGCTACAGGTGCTGTAAAGTTAGTTTAGTTCATAATATAGTGTCTGTACCTGTGTGTGATGGTGGTCTCTCAATTCTTCTGTGATTTTCGCCACAATATTTTTTTTTTAACAGCAAATAAAAATACTCAGTTCTTGGGATTTCCCAGGTTGTAATGCGTCGAGACGTGACATCACTAGGGAGCCTGTCCTGCTTCAATAGGTGGAGTGAGCGCTGAGTGAGAGAGAGATCATTCTGCAACTAATTGTATTTTTGCAACAGCTGGAGGAACTCTGGCTAGAAAACACTGGTCTTTTGAATGGAATGCAGCTCATTTGTGTTTCAATGGCTGATGTGTGGGAGGAAGTACAAATTTTTGCACAATTTAATCATGTTTTAACCCACACTAGGGTCACATATATTGGTAGTTTTTAACCAGATGTCATTAAAAGTTATATTTTAGAGCACTTTCCAATGGGTATCATGGTATTCCCTTTGTTTTTTGTGTGGGAGGAAGGAAAGTGACCTCTTACATACTATAGAACTATGGGATGTGCAGTTTAGAGAACAAAATTAAACAAGGAATGCACATTTTTGGCAGGTATGTACTACTAAAATCACCTTATGGTGGATAACTCCTTTAATCCCTTAAGTGCTCAGCATTTAAAGGGGAACTCAGGTACATGTTTTTATCCTCTATCCACAGGTATAGGGGATAAGTATATGATCACGGAGGGTCCGACCACTGGGATCCCTCGCAATCACCTGTCCAGCACCCAAGCTCTGAGGCAGATTTGACTTGTGGTTCTCTAATCACTTCTATAATAAATACTTTTGTATTGCGAGTTATTGCGCATATCAGTGCAGGCACCACTGCAATATCACTGTTATTGTGTGTGCCACAAATCTGCAATGGACTAGAGTCTTTGACAACTACCTTCTTGCTGAAACATAACATTACTTTTTCAGCGTGGGAAGAAGTCAAGCATAAAAAGTTGTTTTCTAGCATTTTGTGGTCATTTAGACAGATTCTTCATTTTGCTAATTCATAAAATGTTGGTGGTATTACAAATACTGGTTAAATGTATGCAATATATATATATATATATATATAGAGAGAGAGAGAGAGAGAGAGAGAGAGAGAGAGAGAGAGAGAGAGAGAGAGAGAGAGAGATTTTCACTTTAAACACACTATGTACTTTTTCAGGCAGGTTCACATTTTCAATTTACAGGTTGTTTTTGCTGTTGAGTTAAACTTTACATTTGTTCTTTTAAATCGTGATTTAAAGCACTGAATAATTGAAAACATTATATTTCACGAAAAAAGTTGTAAAATATAGACATAAAATAAGTGAGTAATAAAAACTTTCCTATATAGAGCACTTTAAAAGCTGTTGTTCTCTTCTATGATGTTGCTCCGATGCAAATAAATATGAAATGCAGCAAACTGATTGATGATGAAATTTATTTGTAGACATTTGTGACAGATTCAATATGCCATCTTGCAGACATTGAATACTTTGAGCTTAACTCCATTTGAAAAGAAACAACATTTTTGTAGTCAAAAACCAATAAGATTCTATGTCTCCTGTCCAGTACATTTACCCCTTCCACCCTGCCCATAGCAAGCTATGATTCCCCCTTCTAGCAGTTCTATAAAGGGGTACTCCGGTGAAAATTATTATTTTTTTTTTAAATCAACTGATGCCAAAAAGTTAAACAGATTTGTAAATTACTTCTATTTGAAAATCTTAATCCTTCCAGTGCTTATCAGTAGAGATGAGCGAATCGAATCTGACAAATCCAAATTTGTTACAAATTTCAGGAATAATAAATTTCACAACGAATGCGAATATCGCCGCAATTCTATCGAGCGAATCGCTTCATTAACCCCTTAAGGACCGGGGGGTTTTCTGTTTTTGCATTTTCGTTTTTTGCTCCTTGCCTTTAAAAAATCATAACTCTTTAAATTTTGCACCTAAAAATCCATATGATGGCTTATTTTTTGCGCCACCAATTCTATTTTGTAATGACGTCAGTCATTTTGCCCAAAAATCTACAGTGAAACGGAAAAAAAAATCATTGTGAGACAAAATTGAAAAATAAACGCAGTTTTGTAACTTTTGGGGGCTTCCGTTTCTACGTAGTACATTTTTCGTTAAAAATGACACCTGATGTTTATTCTGTAGGTCCATATGGTTAAAATGATACCCTACTTATATAGGTTTGATTTTGTCGTACTTCTGGAAAAAATCATAACTTCATGCAGGAAAATTAATACGTTTAAAATTGTCATTTCTGACCCCTATAACTTTTTTATTTTTCCGCGTATGGGGCAGTATGAGGGCTCATTTTTTGCGCCGTGATCTGAAGTTTTTAACAGTACCATTTTTGCAATGATAGGACTTATTGATCTTTTCATTTTTTCATGATACCAAAAGTGAGCAAAAATGCACTATTTTGGACTTTGGAATTTTTTTGCGTGCACGCCATTGACCATGCAGTTTAATTAACAATATATTTTTATAATTCGGACATTTCCGCACGCGGAGATACCATATATGTTTATTTTTATTTACACTGTGTTTTTTTTATGGGAAAAGGGGGGTGAGTCAAACTTTTAATAGGGAAGGGATTAAAAGATCTTTATTCACTTTTTTTTTTAAATTTTTTTGCAGTGGTATAGCTTCCATAGGGACCTATAACACTGCACACACTGATCTATTACATTGATCACTGGTTTCTCATAGGAAACCAGTGATGGAAGATTCTGCCACTTGACTGCTCATGCCTGGATCTCAGGCACTGAGCAGTCATTCGGCGATCGGATAGCGAGGAGGCAGGTAGGGACCCTCCTGCTGTCCTGTAAGCTGTTCGGGATGCCGCGATTTCGCCGCAGCTATCCCGAATAGCCCACTGAGCTAACTGGCACACTTTCACTTTCACTTCAGACGCAGCGTTCAACTTTGAACGCCGCGTCTAAAGGGTTAATTGTGCGCGGCACTGCGATAAATGCCGCGCACTATTAGCCACGGGTCCCGGCCGTTGTTAGAGGCCGGGCCCGACCCGCTATGACGCGGGGCCACGTCGTGGCCCCGCGTTATAGATTGGGAGTGGACACATGACGTTCCAGTACATCATGTGTCCTTAAGGGGTTAAACTCCATTTTGTGTGGTCCAGGCTCCAGGGCATCTAAAATGGCGGTTCCACATGTGAGGACTTAGGGCAAGGTATCCTGGGAAGGCAGGAACAAGGGTAAGTGGGATGACCCTGAATCGCATGCAGGATGTGGCCTATTAGCAGCCAGTCACCCCTGTGATGTCACAGACCTATATAATCGGCAGCCATATTGCGGCCAGTACCTTCATCCTCACACTGCAGAGAGATATATAGGGACAGACATGTGTGTTACACAGAAAAGCTTTTTCCAGCAGTGATTCACCTCCTAGTCAAGTCAGCATTCTATTGGACAGGGAGCAGTTTGTTTGTCACAGAAAAACATTCTTACTGCAGCGATTCACCTCTAAGAGAGCAGTGTGTTGCACAGAAGAACAGCAGCGATCCACATCCCAGTCAAGGTCATCACTGTTCTTTAATAGAGAGGATCAGAGAGCAGTGGGTTGCAAAGAAGAACAGCAGTGATTCAGCTCAAGCACAAATCCTGCCTTGAAGCACTGAAAGGGAAGGGAGTGAGATTGGGAATTGAGAAAATTGAGTGCAATTTTGGCTGTAGTACACAGCGACTGTGTACTGCAGTACTGGTTTCTACTGTTGGTGTTGTGCAAAAAAACCTTTCTAAGCATACCGTAGCGCATTTTTCTGCCCATCTAGGTGTTGTACCATTTTTTTACTGATAAAGTCTTAACCCCTTAAGGACATAGGGCGTATCCATACGCCCCCGTTTCCAAGTCCTTAAGGACCGAGGGCGTATGGATACGCCCTGAGCATTTCCGGCCCCCACCGCTAGCCGGAGGGGAGCCGGAGCCGGATGCCTGCTGAAATCGTTCAGCAGGCATCCCGGCATATCGCCCAGGGGGGTCATTATGTCCCCCCATGTCGGCAATTGCCGCAGATCGCTGGACAATTCAGTCCAGCGATCTGCGGCGGATTCCGGGTCAATCGGGTCTCCAGTGACCAGATGACCCGGAATTACTGGCTGATCGGGGCCGTCAGAGATGGCCCCGAACAGCCAGTCTGCAGGAGTGAGGTGGCACTGGATTACCGGCCGACCAATCAGGGCGCCTGCTGCGGGTGTCACTCCCGCAACCCGCTCCGCCCCTCTTCCGGAGGACGTCCCCGGCGTCTCTGTTGGGATCGGGGCCCCAGGAGCGACGGCGGCGGCGAGGGACTGACCTGTGCGGCGGCATCGTGGAGCAGCAGTTGGAAGTGAGTGACAGCCTCCTGCTGTTGCTTAGCAACAGCTCCCAGCATGCAACAAGGGCATGCTGGGAGCTGTAGTTATGCAACAGCAGGAGGCAGACCACCACAACTCCCAGCATGCCCTTATGGGCATGCTGGGACTTGTAGTTTTGCAACAGCTGGAGGCACATTCTTTCTATGGAAAAGTGTACCTTCAGCTGTTGTATAACTACAACTCCCAGCTTGCACAATCAGCTAAAGTGCATGCTGGGAGTTGTAGTGGTGCATCTGGTGGTTGCATAACTACAACTCCCAGCATGCCCGTTGGCTGTCTGTGACTGCTGAGAGTTGTAGTTTTGCAACAGCTGAAGGCACACTGAGTTAAGTAGTAAACCAGTGTGTCTCCAGCTGTTGCATAACTACAATCCCCAGCATCCCCAGCCAATGTAGTATGCCTCCGGCTGTTGCATAACTACAAGACCCAGCATGCCCTTCCGCTGTCCGTACATGCTGGGGGTTGTAGCTTTTGCAACAGCTGAAGGCACACTGGTTGCAAAACACTGAGTTTGTTACCAAACTCGGTGTTTCACAACCTGTGTGTCTCCAGCTGTTGCAAAACTACAACTCCCAGCATGCACTGATAGACCGTACATGCTGGGAGTTGTAGTTTTGCAACAGCTGGATGTTCCCCCTCCCCCCCAATGTGAACGTACAGGGTACACTCACATGGGCGGAGGATTACAGTAAGTATCCGGCTGCAAGTTTGAGCTGCAGCAAATTTTCTGTCGCAGCTCAAACTGCCAGCGAGAAACTACTGTGAACCCCCCGCCCGTGCGACTGTACCCTAAAAACACTACACTACACTAACACTAAATAAAATAAAATAAAAAGTAAAAAACACTACATATACACATACCCCTACACAGCCCCCCTCCCTTCCCCAATAAAAATGAAAAACGTCTGGTACGTCACTGTTTCCAAAACGGAGCCTCCAGCGGTTGCAAAACTACAACTCCCAGCATGCACTGATAGACCGTACATGCTGGGAGTTGTAGTTTTGCAACAGCTGGATGTTCCCCCCCCCCCCCCCCCAATGTGAACGTACAGGGTACACTCACATGGGCGGAGGATTACAGTAAGTATCCGGCTGCAAGTTTGAGCTGCGGCAAATTTTCTGCTGCAGCTCAAGCTGCCAGCGAGAAACTACTGTAAACCCCCGCCCGTGTGACTGTACCCTAAAAACACTACACTACACTACCACAAAATAAAATAAAAAGTAAAAGAACACTACATATACACATACCCCTACACAGCCCCCCTCCCCTCCCCAATAAAAATGAAAAACGTCTGGTACGCCACTGTTTCCAGAACGGAGCCTCCAGCTGTTGCCAAACAACTACTCCCAGTATTGCCAGATAGCCACTGACTGTCCAGGCATGCTGGGAGTTTGACAACAGCTGGAGGCACCCTGTTTGGGAATCACTGGCGTAGAATACCCATATGTCCACCCCTATGCAAACCCTAATTTAGGCCTCAAATGCGCATGGCACTCTCACTTTGGAGCCCTGTCGTATTTCAAGGCAACAGTTTAGGGCCACATATGGGGTGTCGCCGTACTCTGGAGAAATTGGGCTTCAAATTTTGTGGGGTATTTTCTGCTATTACCCTTTTTAAAAATGTAAAATTTTTGGGAAAACAAGCATTTTAGGTAAAAAAAAAAATTTTTTTTACATATACAAAAGTCATGAAACACCTGTGCGGTATAAAGGTTCACTTAACCCATTGTTACGTTCCCCGAGGGGTCTAGTTTCCAAAATGGTATGCCATGTGTTTTTTTTTTTTTTGCTGTCGTGGCACCATAGGGGCTTCCTAAATGCGGCATGCCCCCAGAGCAAAATTTGCTTTCAAAAAGCCAAATGTGACTCCTTCTCTTCTGAGACCTGTAGTGCACCAACAGATCACTTTTCACCCCCATATGGGGTGTTTTCTGAATCTGGAGAAATTGGGCTTCAAATTTTGGGGGGTGTTTTATGCTATTACCCTTTTTAAAAATGTAAAAATTTTGGGAAACCAAGCATTTTAGGTAAAAAAAAATAAAAAATTTCACATATGCAAAAGTCGTGAAACACCTGTAGGGTATTAAGGTTCACATTACCCCTTGTTACGTTCCCCGAGGGGTCTAGTTTCCAAAATGGTATGCCATGTGTTTTTTTTTGCTGTTCTGGCACCATAGGGGCTTCCTAAATGCGGCATGCCCCCAGAGCAAAATTTGCTTTCAAAAAGCCAAATGTGACTCCTTCTCTTCTGAGACCTGTAGTGCGCCAGCAGAGCAATTTTCACCCCCATATGGGGTGTTTTCTGAATCGGGATAAATAGGGTTTCAAATTTTGGGGGGTATTTTCTGCTATTACCCTTTTTAAAAATGTAAAATTTTTGGGAAAACAAGCATTTTAGGTAAAAAAAAAAAATTTTTTTTACATATACAAAAGTCATGAAACACCTGTGGGGTATAAAGGTTCACTTAACCCATTGTTACGTTCCCCGAGGGGTCTAGTTTCCAAAATGGTATGCCATGTGTTTTTTTTTTTTTTTGCTGTCGTGGCACCATAGGGGCTTCCTAAATGCGGCATGCCCCCAGAGCAAAATTTGCTTTCAAAAAGCCAAATGTGACTCCTTCTCTTCTGAGACCTGTAGTGCGCCAGCAGAGCACTTTTCACCCCCATATGGGGTGTTTTCTGAATCTGGAGAAATTGGGCTTCAAATTTTGGGGGGTGTTTTCTGCTATTACCCTTTTTAAAAATGTAAAAATTTGGGGAAACCAAGCATTTTAGGTAAAAAAAAAAATTTCACATATGCAAAAGTCGTGAAACACCTGTAGGGTATTAAGGTTCACATTACCCCTTGTTACGTTCCCCGAGGGGTCTAGTTTCCAAAATGGTATGCCATGTGTTTTTTTTTTGCTGTTCTGGCACCATAGGGGCTTCCTAAATGCGGCATGCCCCCAGAGCAAAATTTGCTTTCAAAAAGCCAAATGTGACTCATTCTCTTCTGAGACCTGTAGTGCGCCAGCAGAGCACTTTTCACCCCCATATGTGGTGTTTTCTGAATCGGGAGAAATTGGGCTTAAAATTTTGGGGGGTATTTTCTGCTATTACCCTTTTTAAAAATGTAAAAATTTTGGGAAACCAAGCATATTAGGTAAAAAAAATAATTTTTTTTTTACATATGCAAAAGTCGTGAAACACCTGTAGGGTATTAAGGTTCACATTACCCCTTGTTACGTTCCCCGAGGGGTCTAGTTTCCAAAATGGTATGCCATGTGTTTTTTTTTTGCTGTTCTGGCACCATAGGGGCTTCCTAAATGCGGCATGCCCCCAGAGCAAAATTTGCTTTCAAAAAGCCAAATGTGACTCCTTCTCTTCTGAGACCTGTATTGCGCCAGCAGAGCAATTTTCACCCCCATATGGGGTGTTTTCTGAATCGGGATAAATAGGGTTTCAAATTTTGGGGGGTATTTTCTGCTATTACACTTTTTAAAAATGTAAAATTTTTGGGAAACCAAGCATTTTAGGTAAAAAAAAAATATTTTTTTTACATATGCAAAAGTCGTGAAACACCTGTGGGGTATTAAGGTTCACTTTACCCCTTGTTACGTTCCCTGAGGGGTCTAGTTTCCAAAATGGTATGCCATGTGTGTTTTTTTGCTGTTCTGGCACCATAGGGGCTTCCTAAAGGTGACATGCCCCCCAAAAACCATTTGACGCTCCTTCCCTTCTGAGCCCTCTACTGGGCCCGCCGAACAATTAACATAGACATATGAGGTATGTGCTTACTCGAGAGAAATTGGGTTTCAAATACAAGTAAAAATTTTCTCCTTTTTACCCTTTGCAAAAATTCAAAAATTGGGTCTACAAGAACATGCGAGTGTAAAAAATGAAGATTTAGAATTTTCTGCTTCAATTTGCTGCTATTCCTGTGAAACACCTAAAGGGTTAATACACTGACTGAATGTCATTTTGAATACTTTTGGGGGTGTAGTTTTTATAATGGGGTCTTTTATGGGGCATTTCTAATATTAAGACCCTTCAAATCCACTTCAAACCTGAACTGGTCCATGAAAAATAGCGAGTTTGAAAATTTTGTGAAAAATTTCAAAATTGCTGCTGAACTTTGAAGCCCTCTGGTGTCTTCCAAAAGTAAAAACTCATAAATTTTATGATGCAAACATAAAGTAGACATATTGTATATGTGAACCCAAAAAAAAAATATTTTGAATATCCATTTTCCTTACAAGCAGAGAGCTTCAATAAGAGCATACCACATACGTACAACTAAGTGTTGTACCATTTCGTTCCTGATAAAGTCTTAAAGGGGTACTCCATTGCTCAGCATTTGGAACAAACAAGTGTCGGGAGTTTGTGATGTCATAGCCCTGCCCCCTCATGACGTCATGATCCCACCCCCTCAATGCAAGTCTATGGGAGGGGGCGTGACAGTTTGTTCCACATGCTGAGCAGCGGAGTACCCCTTTAAGGGCCTAGATACCGTGAAATGACAGCCAAAAGTACTCACCAGCTGGTGTTCTACACATACGTTTTTAAGCGTACTGTAGCGCATTTATCTGCTCTCATAAGTGCATACCACATACATACATCTAGGCATTGTACCATTTTGATCCTGATAAAGTCTCTAGGGTCTAGATACCGTAAATAAAAGGACAGCCAAAAGTACCCACTGGCTGATGTTGTAAACAAACTTTTTTAAGCGTACTATAGCTAATTTTTCTGCAATCATAAGTGCATACCACATACGCACATCAAAGTGTTGTGCCTTTTTGTTCTGGATAAAGTCTTAAGGGCCTAAATACTGTACAAGGCCAGCAAAAAGTACACACCTGCTGCTGTTCTAGACGAATACTGTTTTAAGCCTAGTGAAGTGTATTGTACCCCCCTCATATACGCACTAAGTGTGTCAGGCAGAGAAGTGCCAGGACATGCACGGAGGAGTGGCAGAGGCCTAAATTCATCAGGTGCAGGCAGAGGTCGCAGTAGATTAGGGGCGAGTGGCAGCAGAAGTCGCAGCGAGAGGCCTGATCTACTGGTATCAGCTAGCGGTCGTGTCTCAACCAGCAACCTATCTGCTGTCATCGATTGGTTAAAACGGTCATCCACTTCATCACAAGTGACATCTGATATGCCCAGCCAACAGTCAGTGGCTTCCTCACACAACCCTCAGTTGGCATGGCCTGGGAGCAGTCTCTGTCCTCCCATTGCCTTTGTCCTATGATGTTCCCTCCCCTACAGAAGTATCTTATGCTGTGGGTTCAGCTCCACTATTCAGTGAGGATGATCTAATAGAGGACAGTAAGCAGCTGCTGCCCAGCCAAGAAGTGGAGGAGACATCCGATGCTTTCTTCGCTAGGCGGGCAAGTAGTGATGAGAAGAGTGACGTGGAAGGTGGTGTTGTCAGCGTTAAGGGTCCTGAAGCAGACACTGTTGAGGTATCTGAGTAGGACATCACTGACGTGCAGACCCTTGTTGATGATGATGAAGCCGATCGCAATTGGAAGTCGGGGATTCATCATCAGGAGAAGACGGTTGCAGGTTGCCTGCAGGTTGAAGGTTGCCAGTAGCTGAGCCAGCAAGGTGGTAGCATGGTTGACAGTCAGCATGGAGGCAGGAGTGGAATAAGTATAATAATAATAATGATAATAATTTAAATATATATAAAAAAAACTATTACAAATTATAGATAACAATGCCAGGACCTATCTCTCTTAACTCAATATGCCCACAGGCCTCTTTTAATTACAGATCCAACAGACACACCTCCAAGAAAACATCAGGATCAAGCAAGGCACTAGGTCTCCTCAAAGGTTAAAAGGATTTATTACCCATAATGCAACATGTTTCGTGGTAATGTTGGGAAGACGGAAGGCTAATGGTATTTATACCACACCATTAACCCCTACTTAGACACATAAAAGTATACAAATATAAAAAATACTAATTGGCATAAAAAGACCACATGGAAATACTGGATGTACAGTATAAAAATGCAAAACAAGAACTGCCATATGCTAATGAGCGTTTTCAATAATTTCATTCAAACCGCTCGGAAAAAGCATATCTAATGTAAATATCCAAAAGAATTCTCTATTGATAAATTTTTTAAATCTATCATGAACGTGTGGTGGTATGATTTCAATGATAGACAAATCCAAAACATCAAAGTTACCATCATATTTTAATGCTAAATGACAGGACACTCTATGTAGCATATAGCGGTTCTTGGAATTGGATCGGTGTTTATTAATGCGGGACCCACCTATTGAAGACCACATGAACATGAAATCAGGTAAACGGCATACATACTGTCACAATTGCCAAATACATTAATATAATTTTTTTTTTAGAGGAAGTGGAAATTAACTAATATTTTGTATGCCCAATTAAGGAACAACACTTACATATCATTTTATTACATGGGGATGTACCCTTCTCTACAGTATGTTTAGCATTAGTTTTACTACTGGGATTACTATCTTTTAGTCTGCTTGGAGCAATTAAATTTTACAGACTCATAGATCTGTGAAATGTGACACCAGGCTGGGTAGGAAGGAGGTCACCCAAAATCGGTTCATCCTTCAGAATTGACCAAAGTTTTCTTAGCATTTGTTTAATATCATTAGAAGCACAGTTAAAATTAGTAATAAGGTTATTTATAGCCTGTTCTGACTTTTATCGTTCTTACTTTTTTGTGACAGGGTTTGTGGTTTAGGATATACCAAATCCGACTGTTGTTTATTTTTGTCTTTATTAAAAGAATTTGACAATATAGATTTTTATAGCCCTTTTCAAGGAAACGATCATATAAAATATGGGACTGTTTAGTAAAGTCTTCATAATTTGTGCAATTTTTATGGATGAGCAAATATTGCCTGTAGGGAAATGAGAGCTGTTAAAGTGCAAGCTATTAAGATCAAGCAGACTATATCCAGTGATTTAAAGAAAATTTGGGTATATATTACACCCAAAGAGTCTTTTTTTAATTATTAATTTAAGAAACTCTCTCATTAGGAGAACAAGGGAGTATAAATTTAAGACCCCACTTATTCTTATTCAGCCGATCAACAAACTCATAGGCCTGCTAGGACGAACCAGTCCAGATAATGAACAAATTGTCAATAAATCGCCTGTAGAAGACAATATATTGGCTATAATTGTGGGACTGTGCGATATGTAGGGACTCTAAGCTCCCCATCACCAAATTGGCGTAACTGGGGGCGAAACGAGTCCCCATCGCACAGTGCCTCGTTTGTCTATAAATCACATTATTAAATGTAAAGGCATTATGCGCAAGAATAAAGTGCATAGCATTAATAAGAAAGGAGGCCTGAACAGAAGAAAAATTAGGATCGCTAGAAAAAGTGTCACTAATTGCCTGTAGACTCATGGATGTAATTATATTAGAATAATGTGCACAAACGTCGAGAGTAAGAAATAAACAGTTAGGTGGAAAAGAAGAGGTACTGATTTCCCTAATAAGTTGTGTTGAATCTTTAAGATAAGAGGGTAATTGTAAAACAAACGATTGCAAATAATAGGACATCCCAGTGGGTTGACTAAAGATTTGGGAAGTTTAGGTAAATAATAAAAAATAAGCATTCAGTGATATTTAGCCGATAAAAAATTGTGTTCTTTTTTTGTTCAATAGTGCAAGTTCATTCGCATTATTAATTAGTTCATTGTACTCAGATAAATATGTAGAAGATGGATCTTCAGCAAGAATTTCATAATAATCTTGATCTGAAAGGATTCTAATGCCCTTAATTAATATAGGCTGATCCATCTAAAATAGCCACACTGCCCCCCTTTTCGGCGGGGCAGACAATTATTTCACGATTGTCTTGAAAGTTTTTAACCGCTCGTCTTTCTCCTATGGAAAGATTATCTTGAGAATCTCTAGAATTACACCCCCCTCCCCGTAAGGCACAAAGTTCTTTAGACACAAGAAAGTAAAACATTTCAATGTGGGGTCCCATATGATGAGTGGGATAAAAAGAAAGAAGTGGGAACCACATTAACATGTTGAACGTTGAGATCAACATATGGCTTGGTATCAATGGAATTTGTCAAATTTATGACAGTGTCACATTTGTCAAGCATAGGTAAATGGTGTCCTACAGTAAGTTTACAAATAAAATCATTTAAATCTAGAAATAAATGGAAATCATTAGAAAAGGCTGTGGGGCAAAAAGATAACTCTTTTACTAGGAGGTCTATTTCATGTAGGGCAAGGATGTAGGAAGAAAGATTAAAAATCTTAATTTTATTATTTTTATTATTAGTACTATTACCATTAGTCAGATCATTATGATGTAATGTATCTGAAACTAAATAAAATGTTTGTTTTGATTTTTTGTAGTCTGGGCAAGGACCTTCTAGTTCTGCGTTTCTTTCCACCCCTACAGTCTCTGAAGCAAATTTTCACTTTATTGCTTTTCCTTGAATGGGCTGAAAGTATTGAGTGATGCGGTTCCTAGTCGCACACTCTTGAATCTGATGTAATGCTGCAGTGCTGACAATTAAAGGAGGGGGGTCCAAAAATAAACATTATCAGAGATATTGTATACATCATTATTATCATTGCCAGATGTCACTGTATCATGTATAAATCAGGCTTTTCAAACTATCATCCTCAATAGTGGAATCTTCAGAAAGGGATGGACCCATATAGTTCAACAAACTATCAGAATATGTATGACATCCCTTAACACACTGCGGTACTGCAGTCATTGGTAACAGAGTGCTGTCTGAACTCACGGTTCCCGCAAGTGTAGAAAGTGTGGTATTAATAACAGAAGGAACCTCTGGGACCACTATAACTGGATCATTAGATGCAGAGTTAGTATGGCTTGCACGGTGCTCAGGATTAATTTGCATGTTGGGAGCAACCTTATAGTTTGTGGCTTTTTTATGAAATCTAGAGTTAAAGATCATCTGACTGATACTTGGAGTTGGCTTCTGTTTATCATGACTATAAGAATGGCTCTGTTAATAACTAATATTTCCACTTTTATTGTAAGAATAGTTTTTTAGGATCGCTCCCATTGATTGTGTTTTCACGGCAGCATCCGCTCCAGTGGCTAAATTTTTCACCTGTGCTTCCGCTCTGAGTTCGAGTGTATGGTGCATGTTCACATTAGAGGCAGGTTCCATGATGTCAGATATCTGGTTCACATTATGTTTGCATGCAATATTCTTGTTATTAGAGGTTTTATTAACCAATGTAATATTATGTTGATTATATTTAGGCCATTTACTTGACCACAAGCGTAGTGATTCTTATCCCTATTAAATTTATGAACCTTTTTATTGATCATATCTAATTCAAGTTTTTTTTTTGCCAGTTCAATACTATGTGGTTCAGTCTTTTAAATTCACCACAGTTGTCAAACTGTAATAGAGAATCCCTGATATTACGGACAGTAAGTATATAGCTATAGGATAAAGTGCTTCTTTTTTTCTGCAAGCATTCAATCATACCATGCAAACAGGACTCTAAAAATTCCTCCCATTCACGATTAAAAGCAATATCATTAGGAAACGAAGATTCAATAGGAGGACGTAATCCGGTTCTCAAAATATCTAGTCAAAAATAAAACATCAATGCTATGCTGTGTTTCAAGTTTACATGCATATTCATATTGTTTAAAAAGTTCATTCATGCGATTAAGATCAAGTTCAGACAAAGCATTATGACTCGTCTCAGCTGTAATGACTGGGTTAGTTGTAATAGTCCCAATAAGCTTTGAAATAATGTTGTCAAGTGTAAATTCATGATCTAATATGAATTCCATACTGGTACAATGGAATATCACCACAAGATGACAAATATAACAATTAAAAAAATCTATGAAAATAAATTTAGTTGAAAATGAAAATAGACAAAAAAATGTAATGAAAAATTAAACAAAAAATTGTACCCTGGGAGGGTAGATAAAGTTCAGTGTCCAAGCAGACTAACTGTTGTAGGTCTCACAATTACGGTGCAGCTGTAAATCAGATGATTCCTAGGGAATACAAGTGGAGGAACTTGAAACAACAACTACAATAAAAGAAAAGTGTTCCATAGTGTGATACCATAGATGGCTAGATAATTAAATACAAGACATAACTGGTGCTCACCAACGGTGGTTGTACTGTCCACGTACAACTATGGTATCAGTGTTAGATGATCAAACAGGTGAGACCCTGCCAGCGCTCCTAGCAAACAAGCAACAGATCCAACAGGCAAACCTCCAAGAATACATCAGGATCAAGCAAGGAGCTGGGTCTCCACAAAGGTTAAAAGGATTTATTACCCATGATGCAACACGTTTTGCGGTAACTCCACTGCATCAGGCATGTTGAGAACAGTGAAGGCTAATGGTATTTATACCACACCATTAACCCTTAAAAGTATACAAATATAAAAAATGCAGAAAATAAAAAATATATACAAAAATACAAATAGACATACAAAAACCACATGGAAATACAGGAACCGCCATATGCTAACAGGCGTTTTCAATCATTTCATTCAAACAGCTTGAAAAAAGCATGTCCAATGTAAATATCCAAAAGGATTCTCTAATGATCAATTTTTTAAATCTATTATGAACGTGTGGTGGTTTGATTTCAATGATAGACAAATCCAAAACATCAAAGTTACCATCATGTTTTAATGCTAAATGACGTGACACGCTATGTAGCATTTTGTGGTTCTTGGATTGGATTGGGTGCTTATTCAGAACAGTGCGGCCCACATATTGAAGACCAAATGAACATGAATGCAGGTAAACTGCCAAACTGCAATAAAACGCAGTGGCAGTTTACCTGTTTTTTTTTCTGGTATTTGTGCTAGGGGAAAATAAAACAAGTGAAAACTTAGCCTAATAGTGTATATTTATATTGCACAAACAATGGCATGGGGAAGTTTGCGGGTGAAGAAAAAAAAAATAAGTGGAACTTAGCCTAAGGGTACGTTCACATGTACAGTATCTGCTGCATATTCTTGCTGCATATTTTGTGCAGATGGCTTTGCTACCCATTAACCCCTTAAGGACTCAGGGTTTTTCAGTTTTTGCACTTTCGTTTTTTCCTCCTTACCTTTTAAAAATCATAACCCTTTCAATTTTCCACTTAAAAATCCATATTATGGCTTATTTTTTGCATCATCAATTTTACTTTGCAGTTACATTAGTCATTTGACCCAAAAATTCACTTCCTTTTCTATGCAGTGCATATTTCGGTAAAACTGACACCTTATCATTATTCTGTAGGTCCATACGGTTAAAATGATACCCTACTTATATAGGTTTGATTTTGTTGTACTTCTGGAAAAAATCATGACTACATGCAGGAAAATGTATACGTTTAAAAATGTCATGTTCTGACCCCTATAACTTTTTTATTTTTCCACGTACAGGGCGGTATGAGGACTCATTTTTTGCACCGTGATCTGAAGTTTGTATTTTTGGTTTGATTGGACTTTTTGATCACTTTTTATTAATTTCTTAATTGTATAAAAAGTGACCAAAAATAAGCTTTTTTGGACTTTGGCATTTTTTTGCACGTACGCCATTGAATTAATGATATATTTTTATAGTTCGGACATTTACGCACGCGGCGATACCACATATGTTTATTTTTTTTTATTTACACTGTTTTATTTTTTTTATGGGAAAAGGGGGGTAATTCAAACTTTTATTAGGGAAGGGGTTAAATGACCTTTATTAACACTTTTTTTTTACTTTTTTTTGCAGTGTTATAGGTCCCATAGGGACCTATAACACTGCACACACTGATCTCCTATGCTGATCACTGGAGTGTATTAACACGCCTGTGATCTGTGTTATCGGCGCTTGACTGCTCCTGCCTGGATCTCAGGCATGGAGCAGTCATTCGTCGATCGGACACCGAGGAGGCAGGTAAGGGCCCTCCCGGTGTCCTGTAAGCTGTTCGGGATGCCGCGGCGGTCCCGAACAGCCCGACTGACTAGCCGGGATACTTTCACTTTCACTTTAGAAGCGGCGGTCACCTTTGAACGCCGCTTCTAAAGGGTTAATAGCGTACATTGCCGCGATCGGCGATGTGTGGTATTAGCCATGATGAGCGCCGGGACCGACGCGATGTGACCCCGCTTCATATTGCGGGAGCCGGCGCAGGACGTAAATATACGTCCTGTGTCGTTAAGGGGTTAGAGTTAATGCGTAGCAAAATTAGCTGCACAAAATATGAAGCAATAATATACAGCAAATCCTGTGCGTGTGAATGTACCCTTAAAAGGGTACTCCGGTGGAAAACTTTTTTTTTTTAAATCAACTGGTGCCAGAAAGTTAAACAGATTTGTAAATTACTTCTATTAAAATATCTCAATCCTTCCAATACATTTTATGGACTGTATACTACAGAGGAAATGCTTTTCTTTTTGGATTTCTCTGATGTCATGACCACAGTGCTCTTTGCTGACCTCTGCTGTCCATTTTAGGAACTGTCCAGTGCAGCATATGTTTGCTATGGGGATTTTCTTCTGCTCTAGACAGTTCCAAAAAATAGACAGCAGAGGTCAGCTGAGAGCACTGTGGTCGTGACATGAGAGAAATCCAAAAAGAAAAGCATTTTTTCAGTAGCCCCTAAAAAGTACTGGAAGGATTAAGATTTTTTTTTAATCGAAGTAATTTACAAATCTGTTAAATTTTCTGGCACCAGTTGATTTAAAAAAAAAAAGTTTTCCATGGGAGTACTCCTTTAAAAAGGATATTCACAGTGCACAAACAATGGCATGGGAATGTTTGCTCTATACCTTGGCACTATACACAGTCTGAGACGTCATAAACCATGAGAACTCACTATTAAGAAATACTCTAATAATATTTCTGATGATGCTGATTATTATTATCATCATTATTATGATTACTCTTGTTTAAAATATTTTGTTCTGGGCAATTTGTTCCTTTTCTTTGAGGTCTATATCAGTCTACTATTATGTAGCAGTCTATAATAGCCTTCTGTCACTAAACACTTAAGAATCAGTTTTTTTGTTGTTTTTCATCTTAAATGTTGGTAATGAGTGGTTACATGTTGAAAACTAAATGAATTAATTACCAATGAGACCAATTTGCACGTCACAAGATACCATCTGCTACATGTAGATACACAGAGTATTCATTTGATAAGCTTTTAATGCAAAGCACACTCATGGCATAGTTTACAAGTAAAAAAAAAAAAAAAAAAAAAGAACACTGCATCTGTAAATGTCATTAATCCCTTAAAGAGTAGCTCCCACCATTCATTTTTTTTTCTATTCCTGCATATTGCCCCTCTATCCCTAACCCTCTCCCTGCCTTTAATTTTTATTTTTTTTTTACATATTAAAAATGCCTTTTGTCTGCCTGGTAGTGTGCTCACTAGAGCGATGTCACTGGTGCCTGCTGGGGGGGACTTCCGCCCTTAGTTCACCTATTCAGTGTACCTCCAGCTGTTTCACCACTACAACTCCCAGCTTGCCCTGACATCTATTGGCTGTAAGGGCATGCTGGGAGTGATAGTGGGGAAACAACTGGAGGCATACTGTATAGGTGAACACCGCATCTATGATGGCCGCAGCTGCCGCATCCATTCCCCGCTGCGCAACCCCCTCACCCCCCCCCCCCTCCGCCTGCCCGCAAAAGAATAAACAGTCAGAACAGTCATAGCGGAGCTACTGTTTGGAGATGGCGGCAGTAGCAGTCAATTAGTGTGGACTGTTGGTGGGAAAATCAGCTACTCAGGGGTGTGGCATTTTTCATCAAGCATTCGGAGGAAGTTCACATGCAAGATATGTCGGCAGAAGGTGAAGCGTGGCCAGGGGCCCAATGTTGGCACCACGGCCCTGCGTCAACATATGCTTCGCCACCATAAAGTGGCCTGGGAGAACCTTGGCTACGATGTAGTGATCCAGCCTGCTGCATCACCCAGTGGCATGCCACTCCCTCTTTCAGCCAGCAAAGGCTCCACCACCTCAGCCAAAAGGAGCTGTTTGTCATACCCTCCAAATGCTCTTGCTCCTCCTACTTTTAGTCAGCCATTCCGCCAACAATCCATCGGCGAAGCCATGTCCTAGATACAACAGTATGCGCCGACTCATCCAAAGGCGCAGAAGCTGAATGTGTTGCTGTCTAAATTGCTGTTGCTGCAGTCCCTCCCTTTTTAAGCGGTGGACTCTGTACCTTTCAGAGAACTGATGGCTTGTGCCAAACCGAGATGGAAAGTGCCAAGCCATCATTTCTTTGCGAAAAAGGCAGTACCAGCCCTGCACAATTTTGTGGAAGAGAAGGTGGGTCAGTCCTTGAGCCTCTTGGTGTGTACCAAAGTGCCCGGCAGTGCCGGCGTCTTGAGCTGTAACTATGGTCAGGGACAATACATGTCCTTTACGGCTCAATGGGTTAATGTGGTTCCTGCACGGACACAACACCAACTTGGACAGGTAACGCTGCTTCCTCCTCTACGCTCTCAGGCCGTTAGTCATGTGACAGTGGCGACTCCGCCTCATCCTCCAACGTGTCCTCAGCCTCCCCTGCCCAGACAAGTCTCAGTGGCCCTTCAGCATACCATGTGTACAGGGCACGGCGGTGTCTCGCTGTTCTTCACATGGTTTGCCTTGGCGAACGGAGTCACATAGGGGAAGAACTGCCAATAGTCATTTGTAAAGAAATCGGAGCATGGCTTACTCCATGAAAACTAGAAATGGGAACCATGGTGATTGAGAACGGGAAGAACCTCTTGCATGCGCTGCGAATGGGAAGGCTGAGCCATGCGCCCTACATGGCACACACGTTCAATCTGGTACTGAAGCAGCTCCTGAAGTGTTCCCTCCATTTGCTAGACATCCTAACAATGGGAAGGAAACTTTGCATGCACTTCAGCCACTCGTACACCACAAAGCACACCCTCTTTGAGCTGCAGCATCAGAACGGTATCCCTCAACATAGTCTGATTTGTGATGTTGCCACACGTTGGAATTCCACCCTCCATATGTTGTAGGAATAGAGAAAAGCAATCACCAATTTCTTGATGTTCCCAGTGGATAGGGGTACTCCCCTGTGTAACTTAAATGTGAACCAGTGGCTGCTCATACGTAACACCTGCCGTGCGCTCATGCCCTTTGAGGAAGCCACATTATTAGTAAGTTGCCAGGATTATGGGATGAACTTCGTCATTCCACTGCTTCATTTATTACAACATGTGTTAGAAACGATGGTTGGTCAGGGCACTGGAGTGGTGGTGCCTACATCTCATGGCCACATTAGCCCTGTGGGGGCTGAACTGTAGGAGGAAGGGGAGGGGTAAAGTGGAGCACAGTTTAGGTTTTGCCAAATGGGCGGTTTTTCTTGTAATCTGAAAGGAGAAGAGGAGCAGGAGCAGCCAGAGGAGCTAGAAGGTTATGAGGAAGTTGAGACAGAGGACCCAGACACACCATGGCAGTATGCAATAGAGATGGAGGCAGGGAGTCCCTCCGAGTCACTTGCACAAATTGCACGATGCATGCTCACTTGCTTGCGTAGTGACAGCCGAATTGTCACAATTTGACAGCGGGATGACTTCTGTATCTCCACCTTATTGGACCCTCGCTACCGCCAAAAAATAGGGGCTTTTTTTACACCCACTGAGATGGAGGACAAAGTGTCCTACTACATAGGCACCCCATGTAGTCAGTTGGCTAATGTCGATCGGCGCCATCGTCCATCCTCTCACAGGTTTGAATCGGGGGGCCCCCTGTGCTCACCTTCAACTGCCATGGCTGCTGGAGAGGGGTGGGGTGGCAGGAGCAGTACAAGCTCCATCAGCAGCCTGAGTCTAGAGTCGCTGATGAGTAGCTTTTTTCACCCACGTAGTGAAGCAATTGAAGATCCGCTGGACTTCTGGGCAGCCAAACTTGATTTGTGGCTGCAACTAGCAGAGTTTGACCTGGAAAAGCTGTCCTACCTGGCCAGTAATGTGCCATCAGAGCAAAGTAGTGTGGCGGGGGCCATAGTCACCCCAAGGAGAACTCGTCTGTCCACGAAAAATTTGGAGAGAACTGACCTTTGTGAAGATGAATCAGGCATGGATCAGCCAGTATTTCCAGCCACCAATGCCTGATGCATGAGAGTAGATTGACCATGGTTCCACACCAAGACTTCACAAATATGGATAGTGCCAAACAGATATAAGGCACTTCTTCCCAGTTACAAACATTCCTCCGCATCAGACCTTTTTTCACCCACCTTCGTCAATGGGTACTGGAATTGCATTCCCACCGTACCACTCTGTCACTGGGTCACTTTCAAGACTCCTGATGCTGCTGCTGCCACCTCCAGACTGTCTCATTCAGCCACTATATGGTCTCTTGTCATGCTTCAGCCACCTCCAGGCTGTGTCATTCAGCCAATATATGGTTTACTGATGCTGCTGAGCCTTGGACATTACCTATATATGTTTATAGTAGCACTAGGTACCATACATCTTCAATGGAAATTTCAAAATTCATCATTCAATCTTATGGGTTGTGAAGCCCTCCTGTATACTCATGCTGCTGCCAGCCCTAGTCTGTGTAATTCAGCAACTACATGCTTTAGTGATGCTGCTGGGCCTAGGAAATTAAATACATATGTTTATGGTAGCACTTGGTACCATACATCTTCAATGGAAATTTCAAAATTCATCTTTTATTCTTAGAGATTGTGAGGCCCTATTGTCTCCTCATCTGCCGCCAACTCCAGGCTGTGCCATTCAGACACTATATGGTCTCCTCATGCTTCAGCCACCTCGAGGCTGTGCCATTTAGCCACTCTATGGTCTCTTCATGCTGCCACAAACTCCAAGCTGTGCCATTCAGCCACTATATGGTCTCCTCATTCTTCAGCCACCTCCAGGCTGTGCCATTCAGCCACTATATGGTCTCCTCCTTCAGCCACCTCCAAGCTGGGGGATGTACTTATGCAAAAACTGGAGGCACACTGATTGGAAAATCTTGAGTAAGGTTCTTTTACCTAACTCAGTATTTTCCAACCAGCGTGTCTCCAGCTGTTGCAAAACTACAACTCCCAGTATGTACTGATCACTGAAGGGCATGCTGGGAGATGTAGCTATGCCACAGCTGAAAGTACGCAACTACAACTCCCAGCATGCCGAGACAGCCGTTTGCTGTTCGTGCATGCTGGGAGTTGTAGTTTTTGCAAGATTTAGAGGGCCACGGTTTAGAAACCACCGCACAGTGATCTCCAAACTGTGGCCCTCCAGATGTTGCAAAACTACAAATTCTAGCATGCCCAAACAGCAAACAGCTGTCTGGGCATGGTGGGAGTTGTAGTTTTGCAACATCTGGAGGGCTAAGGTTTAGAGACCACTGTTAGTAGTCCCCAAACTGTAGCCCTCCAGATGTTGATAGGCAACAACTCACCGGCTTCCCTAGTCAGCAGGATCACCGCACCAAGGAGAGGATCGCCGCCTGCCGCCGATCAACGCCCATAAGTGACCTCCGGTGCCAGCCCCAGCAATAGCAGATCGAGGGCAGGGGGGGTTAAAGTTTGGTTCCCCCGCTCTGCCCACGGTAGTCCGGCAGAGCGGGGGAACCAAACTTTAACCCCCCCTGCCCTCGATCTGCTATTGGTCGGTCACTTCTGACTGACCAATAGCAGGGATAGGAGGGGTGGCACCTGTCTTGGACAGCCCCAATCCCCTTTTTTTCCGGGTCACCGGAGACCCGTATGTCCCGGAATTGCCGTAGATCGTGGGTCTGAATTGTGGGTCTCAGGACTCCCCAGGCGTTGGCACGGGATGACTACTGAACAGTCATCCCGTGCCAAGCGGCGGGGACCGGAATTCCCAGGGTGTACAGGTACTCCCTGGGTCCTTAAGTCCCAGGGAGCCAGGACATACCTTTATGTTCTGTGTCCTAGATGGGTTAAATAGGAAACTCCACGTTTGTTAACACTGTACTGAAAACGCTGTGTCTCAGTTTTAGAGTCCTTGAAAAGTTTAGCTTTATAAGAGTACTATGTTTTGTTCAAATTAAAATGAATGTAATTATGAAGATCACACACTTTCTCAGAAGATTTCAGTACATCTTAAATGATTAAAAATCTGTTAACAATGCCTTAACCCCTTAAGGACTCAGCATTTTTCCGTTTTTGCATTTTCATTTTTTCCTCATCACCTTCTAAAAATGATAACGCTTTAAATTTTGCACCTAAAAATCCATATGATGGCTTATTTTTTGCGCCACCAATTCTACGTTGCAGTGACATAAGTCATTTCACCAAAAAATCCACAGCGAAACGGAAAAAAAAATCATTGTGCGACAAAATTGAAGAAAAAAATTTCATTTAGTAAATTTTGGGGGCTTCCGGTTCTACGCAGTGCATTTTTTGGGTCAAAATTACACCTTATCTTTATTCTGTAGGTCCATACGGTTAAAATGATACCCTACTTATATAGGTTTGATTTTGTCGCACTTCTGAAAAAAATCATAACTACATGCAGGAAAATTTATACGTTTAAAATTGTCATTTTCTGACCCCTGTAACTTTTTTTTATTTTTCCGCGTACGGGCCAGTATGAGGACTAATTTTTTGTGCCTTGTTCTGAAGTTTTTATCGGTACCATTTTTGTGTTGATCGGACTTTTTGATCGCTTTTTATTCATTTTTTTTTAATGATATAAAAAGTGACCAAAAATACGCTATTTTGGACTTTGGAATTTTTCTGAGTGTACGCCATTGGCCATGCGGTTTAATTATTGAAATCATTTTATAGTTCAGACATTTACACACACGGCGATAGCACATATGTTAATTTTTATTTTTACTTACACAGTTTTTTTTATGGGAAAAGAGGGGTGATTCAAACTTTTATTAGGGAAGGGGTTAAATGACCTTTGTTAACTTTTTTTTTCACTTTTTTTTTTTTGCAGTGCTATAGCTCCCATAGCACGTCACACGGAGCTTCAGTCTATCACCGGCCACAGCGATGTCCCGCCTCGGCCAGTGACAGGCTGAAACTCCTTGTGACGTGCCGGGCTAACAGGAAGTAAGAAGAATACAGGCTGGGGACCGAACAACTGTACCGGAGCTCCGGGGGCTTGTTGGCAGGTAAGAGAAAGTGTGTTTTATTTTATTTTGCAGCCCGGACGGGATAAAATGAAAAAAGTGCGCGCCGGACTACTCCTTTAAATGCAATCATTTGATCATTAGTCTTCTATTGTATGGCATTTAACAGTAAAATTGGTGCTCCACTGATACAGCCTTACCCTCCCAAGTTGCATCACTACAGTGTAGATCCAGTGGCTGGAGACAGGTAAGAAGTCCCTCCACTGCTACTTTAGCTCATTTATTTAGCTCCACTGAGCTACCAGCATCTTTCACTTTAGACAATATGATTGGTATTGAACACATTGTCTAGAGGGTTAACGACAGCAGCAGGATCACTGCTGCCTGTCATTACTGGTGAGGTTCTGGCTTCTGTTACTAGTCTCCCTCACCACCTTTAAAGCAAGCAAAGCTCCTGCACTTGCTTCATAGGCATTTAACAATCTACAGTAAAGAAAGAAGAAAATGCAGCTCAGCTCACCAGACCAATGTGAACAGGTGTAAATAACATCCAGGTGGTAGGGCTTGGACTAAGCAGGCCGTCTCATGTATCATACAACTTGGAGGAAAAAGTGTCCAGCTCTCTAACCAATGGTGCATGGAAAACTTCTTTTTTTTTTATTATCAACTGGTGCCAGAAAGTTAAACAGATTTGTAAATCACTTCTATTAAAAAATCTTTATCCTTCCAGTACTTTTTAGGGGCTGTATACTAAAGAGAAATGAAAAAAAAAAATTATTTCCTCTGATGTCATGACCACAGTGCTCTCTGCTGACCTCTGCTGTCCATTTTAGGAACTGTCCAGAGAAGGAGAAAATCCCCAGAGCAAACATATGGTGCTCTGGACAATTCCTAAGATGGTCGGCAGAGGTCAGCAGAGAGCACTGTGGTCATGACATCAGAGGAAATGTCATGACCACAGTGTCTCTTTAGTATACAGTACCCAAAAAAGTACTGCAAGGATTAAGATTTTTTATAATAGAAGTGATTTACAAATTTGTTTAACTTTCTGGCACCAGTTGATTTAAAGGGGTTCTCCGGTGCTTACACATCTTTTCCCCTATCCAAAGGATAGGGGATAAGATGCCTGATCGCGGGAGTCCCGATGCTGGGGACCCCCGGGATCATTCAAGCGGTACCCCGACTGTAATCAGTCCCCGGAGTATGTTCGCTCCAGGTCTGATTACAGGCGACCACGGGGCCAGCGGCGTGTGACGTCAAGCCTCCGCCCCTCAATGCAAGCCTACAGCCCGGTGGTCGCCTGTATTCAGACCCGGAGCGAACACGCTCCAGGGACTTATTACAAACGGGGTGCCGCGTGCATGATCCTGGGGGTCCCCAGCGGCGGGACTCCCGCGATCAGGCATCTTATCCCCTATCCTTTGGATAGGGGAAAAGATGTGTAAGCACCGGAGAACCCCTTTAAAAAAAAAGTTTTCAACGGGAGTACCCCTTTAATGCATTCCAATTAAAAACATGGAGCAAAACAAAAATCTATAAAATATAAGACCAAACGCAGACACGTTTTATTTAATAATCTAGGGTGTAAAAGCATGCATTAATTCATTAAGTCCAAGACAGCAAGGGCATACCCGTAAGCCCTGTGTCATCTAGGGGTTAATAACATTCATTTTATTTTTTCCACATTATTCTTCCAAAGGGACACACTACTGCTTAGCAGTGAACTGTGATTACAGCATTTACACTTAAAGCAGTACTCTGGTACCAGTGTTTTATGGTTATCTAGCGTGTTTGTAGGGAGTTTAGCACTTTTGTAATTCACATGTTATACATCTGTCCACAGCATGTCTGTTTTTTACTGACCTCTTTTCTGTGAAGGAAGTTCAGTAGTTTTTCTGGTTGCTTTTAACTGTCGTCCACACCTGCGGCCATGTTCGTTCACTGTTGTGGACAAGACGTCAGAGCTGCAGGCGTTGCTGATTTTTTTTTTCTCCTGCAATGGTTTTGCCTCTTTTCCACACTCCCGTAATGAATATTAATTGAATTGTTGCGGGAGGATGGATGTCTCCTCCCGCTGTCAGCCACCCCTGCGCCCGGCTCACAATGTACCGAATACCCTGTATCAGCGCTAGTGTTGAGTGGCATAGGCCATATTCGAATTCGCGAATATTTGAATTTGCGAATATTCGTCATATATTCGCTAAATTCGCATATTCGTAATATTCGCGTTTTATATTCGCATATGCTAAATATTCGCGCATGCGAATATTAGCATATGCAAAAATTAACATAAACAAAAATTACCATAAGCGAAAATTTGCATATGCAAATTTTTGCATGTGCGAAAATTCGCACGCCAGTCTCAAACAGTAGTATTAGAGCCTTCTTTACACCACACAAGCTGAAAGCAGAGAGGGGTGATCACTGTGATGTGTACTGTGAAAAAAAAAAAATAAAATATTCGTAATTACGAATATATAGCGCTATATTCGTGAATATTCGCGAATTCGCGAATATGCGATATTCGCGAATAAAATTCACATTGCGAATATTCGCGAGCAACACTAATCAGCGCTGCGGCTGAAATGTAACCCATTCCCCACCATGGGGACCGTGTGCCCGCGGGGGGAATCAGGGGAATCGGCTATCATGATTCCCTCCACAGGCGCACGGTCCCCAAGGCGGCGGAATTAGTAACATGTCAGCTGCAGCACTATCATGATTCCCCCCGTGGGTGCACTGTCAGCATCTCACCCCACAGTCCCCACAGGACTTAATGAATTGTCATCTGCAGTGTGCTGTTATATGTGACCTGCAGGCGCTGCTCTCCTTCTCCCCCCTCCCCCAATGAATTGTCATCCGCAGTGCGCTGTCCCCACATTAGGGAACTAATCATATGTGACCCGTGGGCCCTGCTCTGCTTCCTGCCCTTCCACCCCTCTCTCCCCCCCAAAGAGATGTCCCCACAAGGGTTAAAGGACATCTGTACTGAGGAACTTTACATATTCCTGTGCCCGGGCTACAAAAATAAACAAGATAAACTTTGACTCACCTTCCTCCGTTCCCCCGTTGCTACGGTAACGGCCTCACGATCCTCATGCTGCTTCCTGGGGACGGGAATGTCACAGAGCCATCAGAGTATCATCTTCTGCAGCGATATCCCGCCTCAGCCGGTGATAGGTTGAGCGCATTTTCATGTAAGGAGCCGGCCTTAAGAGAAAATAATATTTCACATAAATGAGTACACCCCTAACATTTTTATAAATATTTTATAATATCTTTTCATGTGACAACACTGAAAAATGGCACTCTGCTACAGTGTAAAGAAGGGAGTGTACAGCCTCTACTACATTGTTTAATAAGCTGTCCCAAAATAACTCAACCCACATCCATTAATGTCTAAATTTGAACAAAAAAAAAGTGTTAAGAGGAAAGAATGTCCAGCGCGGATGTCAAGCAATACGAAAATGTATTCAGCCATAACACCAAACGATGACAGATGACGCGTTTCGGCCGCCATCAACGGCCTTAGTCTTACTAAGGCTGTTGATTGCGGCCGAAACGCGTCACCTGTCATAGTTTGGTGTTATGGCTGAATACATTTTTGTATTGCTTGACATCCGCGCTGGACATTCTTTGCTCTTATCAGTATTATCTGAACCAAGGTCCGGTTCGGTCCGAGACGCAGGAGGGACGAACGAGTGAGCTGTGCCATATCGATTATCTACAAAAAAAAAAGTGTATACAGCCCTAAGTGAAAATGTCAAAACTGAGCCCAAAGTGTCAATATTGTGTGTGTCCGCTATTATTTTCCAGCACTGCATTGAGCCTCTTGGGCATGGAGTTCACCAGAGCTTCACAGGTTGCCACTGAAGTCCTCTTCCACTCCTCCATGATGACATTACAGAACTGGAGGATTTTAGAGACCTTGCTCTCCTCCACCTTCTGTTTGAGGTTGTCCCTTAGATGCTCCATAGCGTTTAGGTCTGTAGACATGCTTGGCTAGGCCATCATTTTTACCTGTACCTGTGTTTGACCTTGCTTGTTTCTTGATTCCTTGGTTCATGTGTACTTCTATTATGTCTGACCTTGATTGTTGACCACGCCTCTGTCTGCTGTTCCACCCTGCTTTATCTAGGTGCATTGAGCTCCTTTGCTCTGCTGCTCTTAAAGCTGAAGTACAGCTAAAACATCTAGTAAACTCTGTTTCATCTGACCCTGTTGCTGCACTTAAAATCATCTATAAGCGTCAGCTCACCCCACTTTCCTATATCCCTGGTGCTTGGCCTTCTGGCCTGCCTGGCCAGCTGCCACTTACCGTGACCACTCTTGTGGCAGTGATCTGGTGTCTCCCCTGTGGCTAAGACCAGATTCTCCATCCTGGAGAAGGATAAAGGGTGTAAACCAGGGGAACACTTAGATTCCGCCCCCAAGTTTGGTCCAAAGCCAAACCGGTAAGTGGCACAGTGGGTCCTCTCATGTTGGGGCGCTTGCAAGGCTTATTAGTGAAACTTGTTCTGTTAAACCATCAAATGGTCTTGCCCACTGTGCTGCAGCTCAGTTTCTGGGTCTTAGCAATCTTCTTATAACCTAGGACAGCTTTATATAGAGCAACAATTTTTTTCAGATCCTCGAAAAGTTTGTTTCCATAAGGTGCCATTTTGATCTTCCAGTGACCAGTATTGGGTGAGTGGGAATGATAACACACGATTTTAAAGGTAAAAAGTTCTGACATGATCTAACTTTGTCTTACTCTTAAACATCACAGGAAACTTTTATAAGGGAATGTAGGCTTTTAATATTCCTTACCCCCATGAGAAAATGTTGGCATGTTTTTTACTCCTTACCTTTACTGAACTGCCAAATTGGGGATTTTTAGTATAGCCTTCTTGTGACAGACTGTACAAGCAGAACTTCTTATAGCAGACACAGATGCTTTTAGAATCCTGTTCATTAAACAACTTTTATGTAGCTTTTAAAAACGCAATATGGATCTGGAATTCCATACTCCCAGCTAACATCTTGCCAGATTGTTTTTGGTTAAAAAAAAAAAAGTATGGCGTTGTATCTGGCCTTTGCAAAAATAAGACAAGTGAATCTTCAGCCAACTCTAATAGAGTGTGGGGTGTTTTAAGAAAAGGACATTCCCCCCAATGACATTAACCCCTTAGCGCAAATGGACATTAATTAACGTCCATTTGCAGCTCCCGAGGTATGACGCGCGCTCAGCAGGTGAGCGTGCATCATACCCGGTAGGTCCTGGATGCTTTAAGCAACCAGGACCCCCGGCTAATGCCAGACATTGTCAATCAGGCTAATTTCTGGCATTAACCCTTTAGACACGGTGATCAAACTTGATATGCGGTGTCTAAAATGAAAGAAAACATTGCCCATTAGCTCAGTGGTGCTGTTCGGGACTGTTGCGGCATCCCGAACTGCTTGCAGGATGTGAGGAGGATCCCTACCTGCCTCCTCACTGTCCAATCGCCGAAAGACTGCTTCGTGAATGAGATCCAGGCATGAGCAGTCAAGCGGCAGAATCACTGATCAATGGTTTCCTATGAGAAACCATTGATCAATGTAAAAGATCAGTGTATGCAGTGTTATAGCCTCCTATGGGAGCTATAATATTGCAAAAAAAAGTGTAAAAAAATAAGTTAATAAATGTGATTTAACCCCTTCCCTAATAAAAGTTTGAATCACCCCCTTTTACCCATTTAAAAAAAAACTGTGTAAATAAAAATAAACATATGTGATATCGCATATAGTGCATAAATGTCCGAACTATAAAAATATATCATTAATTAAAACGCATGGTCAATGGCGTAAACTGAAAAAAAATTTCCAAGGTCAAAAAATAGCGTATTTTTGGTCACTTTCTATACTATAAAAAATGTATAAAAAGTGATCAAAAAGTCAGATCAAAACAAAAATGGTACCGATAAAAACCTCCGATCACGGCACAAAAAAATAGCCATCAAAATGCCCCTTATACGGAAAATTAAAAAAGTTATAGGGGTCAGAAGAGGACATTTTTCAATGTATTAATTTTGGTGCATGTAGTTATAAGCTGTAGATTTTGTGGTGAGATTATTAATGGTATTACAAAGTAAAATTGTTGGCGCAAAGAACAAAAGTGCAGAAAAGAAAAATCGCCAAAGAGGGACGGGTTTCATTTTATTCAATAAGGTATTTGGATAGGGGTTGTCTTTATGAGAGAATCCCTTTACAAGACATAATGACAATGTATAAATTATTTTTTGTATGGAAGTTAGCCTCCATTGAATTTGTTAAATAAAATTGAATAAATACTTTAAAGAATGATCATTGTAAATGATTATAATAGTGCTTATATTTTGGCAGCAAAGAGGAACTTAGTTTGCTACACACTGATAAGTAGTTTCCAGTCAGCAATTTATATAATAAAGTATATTGATGACAGTCTTTCCTGTCATAAATTAGATGTTAATTCAATGTAATGACCCTTATGGAAGAAGAAGTCTTCATTTATTTATTCAGTGGAGTTTTATGCTACTATTTAATTCAATTTAGTTTTGAAATGTATAAACTAAAAATATTAAGTGTATAACAGTAAATCACAAGTTATCTTTTTTACACGGTACTTTATCACTTCATAGGGCAATAAAGATTTATTTGTAAATGCCATAGCATCTAAACATAAACACAAAAAAAAGTATGGAGCATGGCATAAAAGTGGCATGATCATGGTGACGCATCAATTTTACTTTTATTTACACCAGTTAATTAACATAAAAATAGCTAAAGACAACACCAGATCAGAGTTGGTGTACATTTTACTCTTCAGTGCATAGCGAGCATGGAAAAATAAATTGAACAGCAGCAGAAATTTACAACCCTGTATGATACGGCGGTCATAGTAAATCCCCCCTCCCTGGTGTTTGCTAATAGTACCTTCAGCGATCACCTGTAAATCAGTGAATCTGGGGGTAATTCTGGATCATCTATAAACTGAAGATTAGACTGTTAGTTGTCCTACATTAATAGTATTCACAATATTGGGCAGAGTACATAGGCCCAATGGATCTTACTCTGCCTCCAAAAAACATAGATTAAAAAAATTATTAAAAGGCTGTATGTCTGCTGAAATGGATAACAACTAAAATTCACCACACAAATAGAGCCAAAATTCCATTTTAAATCATGTCTCATCAAAATTTTCAGGTACAGGCTCCGAGTCATCAGGGCAGTCCATTTTCTTTATTGACATATCTTTGCTTTCCCACATATAGGAAGTGATCTATCAATCAGATGAAGACCCAGCGGTCATGGTGCACATTAGCATCAATGACAAAATTAGGCTAGGTTCACACTACGGAATTTCCACCTGCAATTCTGCTTTGAAATTGCAGGCAGAAATTCCGCTTGCTAAAATGTATAGTGTAGTGAATGGGTTTCCGTTTACAAATTCACACTTCGGAATTTGTGAAGCAGAATTTGTGAACGGAAAATCCGTTTGAATATTATTGCCCGAAGAATGGCGTTGCTCATTCTTCAGGGAGAAATACTCGCGGAACACATTGCAGTCTATTGGAGACTGCAGTGTCCGCGTGGTCCTACGGAATCTACGGGTGGAAATTTTCTGCCCGGAGATTCCGCAGTGTCAACCTAGCCTTAGGGGTAGGTGGAGTGTCCTTAACCCCTTTCCTCTAAGGCCATTTTTCATTTTTGCACTTTTGCTTTTTCCTCCTCACCTTCTAAAAATCATTTTCAATTTTCTACCTACAGACGCATATGAGGGCTTGTTTTTTGCACTACCAATTTTACTTTGTAATGACAGAATTTCACCACAAAATCTACAAAAAAAAAATCTAAAAAGAAAATATTTGTGGGGCAAAATTGAAAAAAAAAATGTCATCATGTAAATTTTGGGGGCTTCCGATTCTACGCAGTGCACTTTTCAGTACAATTTACACCTTCTCTTTATTCTGTAGGTCAATACAGTTACAAGGATACCTAATTATTATAGGTTTTATTTTATTTTTATTTTTTACTACTTAAAAAATTATAACTACATGAACCAAAATTTGTATGTTTAAAATTGTCCACTTCTGACCCCTATAACTTTTTATTTTTCCGTATATAGGGATGTATGAGGGCTCATTTTTGCACCATGATCTGAAGTTTTTATAGGGACCATTCTTATTTTGAAGGCACCTTTTGATCGCATTTTATAAATTTTTCTCTAGAATATGAAGTGACCAAAAATATGCATTTCTGGACTTTGGAATTTTTTTACGCTTGCACCTTTGACCTTGCGGTTTCATTAACATTGTATTTTAATAGTTCAAACTGTACATTTTTTTTTTTGAAAAATGGGAAAAGGGGGGTGATTTAAACTTTTATTAGGGAAGGGGTTCATGCATATTTATTTACTTTTTTTATTTATTCTTTTACACTTTTTTTTGTCCCCATATGGGACTTTAACATGTAATCTTTAGATTGCATACACTGATCAATGCTTCTCCATAGGAGAAGCTCCATTGCTACATGGTCCATTGCTTCAGCCTAGCATAGCTGAAAACAAGGCTGCAGCACCAATCAGATGGCAGAAAGGAAGTTATGACACCTCCCCCCGTCCTCTCAGCTGATCAGGACGCCGCGATCAACCACGGTTAACTTACAGGGTTACAGTCTATTATGAAAATATCCCAAAAGTCGAAAATGGGAAGGGAGTCACCTTTATGTAAAGTTCTGTCTAAATGTCGCACTATGTGGCCCGACGTGCCACCTGTTAGTTTTACCTCCATTGTATTCATTGGGTGCATCAAAAGAAGCAAAGATGCAAACGACAAAGAAATAATTCTACCACTGTACAAATCCCTAGTCACTGGGCACCAGTGTACGATAAAGATATAGTGGAGCTGGAGAGGGTTCAAAGACAGGCAACCTGAGTAACACAGGAAATAGGAGGACTACAGTACCCAGAAATAATATTAAAATTAGGGTTATTTTGTTTAGAAAAAAGGCAGCTAAGGCTTGACCTAGTAACTATGTATAAACATATCAGGCAGAGGGCAATATAAAGATCTTGTATGCTTAGAGGAAAAAATAACACAGGTGCCAGGTGAGGATATATCCGTTGTCCTTACGATTGCCCTATAGATCTTCTGCAAGGTACCACTCCTCCTCGTGGAAGGATGTACCCTCTATCGGTTCCTGAGACTAAAGCTATGGCTGAGTATATCCAGGAGAATCTCCAAAAGGGATTTATCCGTAAGTCCTCTTCTCCTGCTGGAGCTGCTTTCTTCTTTGTAGGGAAGAAGGATGGCTCACTCCGTCCATGCATTGACTACAGGGGACTTAACAAAATCATGGTGAAGAACCATTACTCACTACCTCTTATCTCAGAACTTTTTAACCATCTACGCGGTGCCAAGGTTTTCTCCAAGTTGGACTTACATGGAGCGTATAACCTCATTCATATCCGCAAGGGAGATGAATGGAAAACGGCCTTCAATACTCATGACAGACATTTTGAGTATCTCGTAATGCCTTTTGGTCTCTGCAATGCTCCAGCTGTTTTTCAAGAGTTTGTCAATGATATCTTCTGTGATCTTTTCTACACCTGTGTTGTTGTATACCTACATGACATCCCGACCTTCTCTTCCAACCTAGAGGGAAATCGTACTCATGTTCATCTGGTTCTTCATCTTTATGCCAAACTGGAGAAATGCCTGTTCGAGAAGTCTAGTCTTGTATTTCTTGGCTACATTGTCTCTCATCAGGGCCTGCAGATGGATCCAGATAAATTGTCTGCAGTACTAGATTGGCCTCGTCCCTACGTTCTATTCAACGCTTTATGGGATTCGCTAACTATTATCGTCAATATATCCCACATTTTCCGTCCTTGGTTGCTCTCAGTAAGAAGACTTCTAATCCTAAGTCTTGGCCTCAAGAGGCAGTAGAGGCCTTCTTCTGTTTAAAGTCTGCATTGCCTCTGCTCCTGTGCTTACAAGACCAGATCCGGAGAGGCCCTTTGCTTTGGAGGTTGATGCCTCATCTATTGGAGCGGGTGGCGTTCTTACTCAGAAAAACGCCAAGGGCAAGACTGTAACTTGTAGGTTCTTCTCCAAGATCTTAGTAACATAGTTCATAAGGTTGAAAATAGACCAGAGTCCATCAAGTCCAACCTATATACCTAATGAGTCCCTACTGAGTTTATTCAGAGGAAGGCAAAAAACTCTCATTTAAGAGGTAAAAATTCCTTCCCCACTCCAAATACTGCTCTTACAGTAAAGAGACCCCGTCTGAGCTGGTGTAGAAACCTTCTTTCTTCTAACCGTAGAGGATGCCCCCTTGTTATAGATACAGTCCTGGGTATAAATAGATCATGGGAGAGACCTCTGTATGGTCCCCTCCTATATTTATACATAGTTATTAGGTCTCCCCTAAGCCTTCTTTTTTCTAAACTAAATAAACCTAATTCTGATAATCTTTTTGGGTACTGTTGTCCTCCCATTCCCTGTATTACCCTGGTTGCCCGTCTTTGAACCCTCTCCAGCTCCATTATATCTTTCTTGTACACTGGTGCCCAGTACTGTACACAATATTCCATGTGTGGTCTGGCTAGTGATTTGTACAGCGGTAGAATTATTTCCTTGTCATGGGCATCTATGCCCCTAGTGATGCACCCCATGAATTTGTTTGCCTTGGCTGCAGCTGCCTGACTATGGTCACTACAGCTAAATTTACTGTTAACTAAGACTCCCAAGTCCTTTTCCACATCAGTCGTCCCAAGTGTTCTCCCATTTAATACATAATCCCAGCCCGGATTTTTCTTTCCCATGTGCATTACCTTACACTTATCAGTGTTGAACCTCATCTGCCACTTCCCAGCCCAAATCTCCAACCTATCCAGATCCATTTGTAACAGTTCACTGTCATCTAATGTGTTTACCGCTTTACAGAGTTCAGTATCATCTGCAAAGATTGCTACTTTACTATTCAACCCCTCTACAAGGTCATTAATGAATATATTAAATAGGACAGGACCAAAGATGGACCCCTGTGGTACCCCACTAGTAACAGTCACCCAATCAGAATAAGTACCATTAAAAACAACCCTCTGTTTCCTATCACTGAGCCAGTTACTTACCCACTTATACACATTCTACCCCAGCCCAATCCTTCTCATTTTATGTACCAACCTTTCATGTGGAACCGTATCAAATGCTTTGGAAAAATCCAGATATACAACATCCAGCGATTCCCCCTGGTCCCTCATAAAGTCATGCTGATATGGAGTCATAAATTTATTTTTCTCAAGATACTCCAAAATAGCATCTTTTAGAAAACCCTCAAACAATTTACATACAACGGAGATTAAACTAACAGGTCTATAATTCCCGGGGTCACTTTTTGACCACTTTTTTAAATATTGGCAACACATTTGCCATGCACCAGTCCTGAGGAACAGTCCCTGTCCCTATAGAGTCCCTGAATAATAGGGGCCTCTCTATAACATTACTTAATTCCTTTGGAACACGGGGGTGAATGCCATCTGGACCTGGTGATTTGTCTATTTTAATTTTTTGTAGGCGGCACTGTACTTCTTCCTGGGTTAGACAGGTGACCTCTACTGGGGAGTTTACCTTATTTTGCTGTATTTCACCAGGCATTTCATTTACCTCTTTGGCAATGAGTCTTTCTGTCTCTATTTTTGTGGATTTTATCAGTTACATATTTTGCATTTTTCTCTATAGCTTTTTAATGCTACTTAAAATGCTACTACCACTGTCGTCCTGTTTTGGTAGTTTAACCCCTTAAGGACCCAGCCCTTTTACACCTTAGGACCAGAGCATTTTTTCAACATCTGACCACTGTCACTTTAAACATTAATAACTCTGAAATGCTTTTACATATCATTCTGATTTCGAGATAGTTTTTTCGTGACATATTCTACTTTAACATAGTGGTAATTTTTTTGTGGTAAATTGCATTTCTTGGTGAAAAATTCCAAAATTTAATAAAAAAATTGAAAATTTTGCATTTTTCTAACTTTGAAGCTCTCTGCTTGTAAGAAAAATGGATATTCCAAATAAATGTTATTTTTATTCACAAATACAATATGTCTACTTTATGTTTGCATCATAAAATTGACATGTTTTTACTTTTGGAAGACACCAGAGGGCTTCAAAGTTCAGCAGCAATTTTCAAATTTTTCACAAAATTTTCAAACTCACTATGTTTCAGTGACCAGTTCAGTTTTGAAGTGGATTTGAAGGGTCTACATATTAGAAATACCCCACAAATGACCCCATTATAAAAACTGCACCCTCCAAAGTATTCAAAATGACATTCAGTAAGTGTTTTAACCCTTTAGGTGTTTCACAGGAATAGCAGCAAAGTGAAGGAGAAAATTCAAAATCTTCATTTTTTTACACTCGCATGTTCTAGTAGATCCAATTTTTGAATTTTTCAAGGGGTAAAAAGGAGAAAATTTTTACTGGCATTTGAAACCCAATTTCTCTCAAGTAAGCATATACCTCATATGTCCATGTTAATTGTTTGGCGGGCGCAGTATAGGGCTCAGAAGTGAAGGAGCGACAAATGGTTTTTGGGGGGCATGTCACCTTTAGGAACCCCCTATGGTGCCAGAAGAGCAAAAAAAAACACATGGCATACCATTTTGGAAACTAGACCCCTTGGGGAACATAACAAGGGGTAAAGTGAACCTAAATACCCCACAGGTGATTCACGACTTTTGCATATGTAAAAAAAGAAAAAAAATTTACCTAAAATGCTTGGTTTCCCAAAAATTTTACATTTTTAAAAAGATAATAGCAGAAAATAACTCCCAAAATTTGAAGCCCAATCTCTGGGGGGCATGCCGATTCAGAAAACACCCCATATGGGGGTGAAAAGTGCTCTGCTGGCACACTACAGGTCTCAGAAGAGAAGGAGTCACATTTGGCTTTTTGAAAGCAAATTTTGCCAGAACAGCAAAAAAAAAAAACACATGGCATACCATTTTGGAAACTAGACCCCTTAGGGAACGTAACAAGGGGTAAAGTAAACCTAAATACCCCACAGGTGTTTCACAACTTTTGCATATGTAAAAAAAAAATGTTTTCCTAAAATGCTTGGTTTCCCAAAAATGTTACATTTTTAACCCCTTAAGGACTCAGCCCATTTTGGCCTTAAGGACTCAGACAATTTAATTTTTACGTTTTCATTTTTTTCTTTTATATTTTCATCCACAGACTAGTATGAGGGCTTGTTTTTTGCGCGACCAGTTGTCCTTTGTAATGACATCACTCATTATATCATAAAATGTATGGCGCAACCAAAAAACACTATTTTTGTGGGGAAATTAAAACGAAAAACGCAATTTTGCTAATTTTGGAAGGTTTTGTTTTCACGCCGTACAATTTCTGGTAAAAATGACATGTGTTCTTTATTCTGAGGGTCAATACGATTAAAATGATACCCATTATTATATACTTTTATATTATTGTTGCGCTTAAAAAAAATCACAAACTTTTTAACCAAATTAGTACGTTTATAATTCCTTTATTTTGATGACCTATAACTTTTTTATTTTTCCGTATAAGCGGCGGTATGGGGCCCATTTTTTGTGCCATGATCTGTACTTTTTTTTGATACCACATTTGTATATAAAAAACTTTTAATACATTTTTTATAATTTTTTTTTTAATAAAATGTAGTAAAAAAGTAGGAATTTTGGACTTTTTAAATTTTTTTTCGTTCATGCCGTTCACCGTACGGGATCATTAACATTTTATTTTAAGAGTTCGGACATTTACGCACGAGGCGATACCAAATATGTCTATAAAAAATGTTTTTTACGCTTTTTGGGGGTAAAATAGGAAAAAACGGACGTTTTACTTTTTTATTGGGGGAGGGGATTTTTCACTTTTTTTTAACTTTTACTTTTACATTTTTTACATTTTTTTTTACACTTGAATAGTCCCCATAGGGGACTATTCATAGCAATACCATGATTGCTAATACTGATCTGTTCTATGTATAGGACATAGAACAGATCAGTATTATCGGTCATCTCCTGCTCTGGTCTGCTCGATCTCAGACCAGAGCAGGAGACGCCGGGAGCCGCACGGAGGAAGGAGAGGGGACCTCCGTGCGGCGTTATGAATGATCGGATCCCCGCAGCAGCGCTGCGGGCGATCCGATCGTTCATTTTAATCGCGAACTGCCGCAGATGCCGGGATCTGTATTGATCCCGGCACCTGAGGGGTTAATGGCGGACGCCCGCGAGATCGCGGGCGTCGGCCATTGCCGGCGGGTCCCTGGCTGCGATCAGCAGCCGGGATCAGCCGCGCATGACACGGGCATCGCTCCGATGCCCGCGGTTATGCTTAGGACGTAAATGTACGTCCTGGTGCGTTAAGTACCACCTCACCAGGACGTACATTTACGTCCTGCGTCCTTAAGGGGTTAAAAAGGGTAATAGCAGGAAATACCCTCCAAAATTTGAAGCCCAATTTCTCCCGATTCAGAAAACACACCATATGGGGGTGAAAAGTGCTCTGCTGGCGCACTACAGGTCTCAGAAGAGGAGTAGTCACATTTGGCTTTTTTAAAGCAAATTTTGCTCTTGGGGCATGTCGCATTTAGGAAGCCCCTATGGTGCCAGAACAGCAAAAAAAAAAAAACACATGGCATACCATTTTAGAAACTAGACCCTTCGGGGAACGTAACAAGGGGTAAAGTGAATCTTAATACCCCACAGGTGTTTCACGACTTTTGCATATGTAAGAAAAAATTTTTTACCTAAAATGCTTGGTTTCCCAAAAATTTTACATTTTTAAAAAGGGTAATAGCAGAAAATACCCCACAAAATTTGTAACACAATTTCTCCCCAGTACGGTGATACCTCATATGTGACCCTAAACGGTTGCCTTGAAATACGACAGGGCTCCAAAGTGAGAGCGCAATGCGCATTTGAGGCCTAATTTAGGGACTTGCATAGGGGTGGACATAGGGGTATTCTACACCAGTGATTCCCAAACAGGGTGCCTCCAGCTGTTGCTAAACTCCCAGCATGCCTGGACAGTCAGTGTCTGTCTGGCAATACTGGGAGTAGTTGTTTTGCAACAGCTGGAGGCTCCGTTTTGGAAACAGTGGCGTACCAGACGTTTTTCATTTTTATTGGGGAGGGGGGCTGTGTAGGGGGTATGTGTATATGTAGTGTTTTTTACTTTTTATTTTATTTTGTGTTAGTGTAGTGTAGTTTAGTGTTTTTAGGGTACAGTCGCATGGGCGGGGGTTCACAGTAGTTTCTCGCTGGCAGTTTGAGCTGCGGCAGAAAATTTGTGTACCCTGTACATTCACATTGGGGGGGGGGGGGGGGGGGGGGACATCCAGCTGTTGCAAAACTACAACTCCCAGCATGTACGGTCTATCAGTGCAACAGCTGGAGGCATACTACTTTGGCTGGGAATGCTGGGGATTGTAGTTATGCAACAGCTGGAGACACACTGGTTTGCTACTTAACTCAGTGTTTCACAACCAGTGTGCCTCCAGCTGTTGCAAAACTACAACTCCCAGCATGTCCGGTGCATTCTGGGAGTTGTAGTTTGCAACAGCTGGAGGCACACCGGTAGTGAAACACTGAGTTAAGTAAAAAAAAAAAACTCTGTGTTTCACAACCAGTGTGCCTTCAGCTGTTGCAAAACTACAACTCTCAGCAGTCACCAACAGCCAACGGGCATGCTGGGAGTTGTAGTTATGCAACCAGCAGATGCACCAGAACAACTGCCAGCATGCACTTTAGCTGATTGTGCAAGCTGGGAGTTGTAGTTATACAACAGCTGAAGGTACACTTTTCCATAGAAAAAAGGTGCCTCCAGCTGTTGCAAAACTATAAGTCCTAGCATGCCCATAAGGGAATGCTGGGAGTTGTGGTGGTCTGCCTCCTGCTGTTGCATAACTACAGCTCCCAGCATGCAAAATGTGCATGCTGGGAGCTGTAGTGGCTGCTAAGCAACAGCAGGAGGCTGTCACTCACGTCCAACTGCTGATCCATGCTGCAGGTCAGTCCCTTGCCGCCGCCGCTCCTGGGACCCCGATCCCAACAGGGACGCCGAGGATCGGGGTCCCCAGCTGCCGGGGTCCATGTCCCGCACCCGCTCACGTCCTCTGGTAGAGGGGCGGAGCGGGTTGCGGGAGTGACACCCGCAGCAGGTGCCCTGATTGGTCGGCCGGTAAACCAGCCGAGGAATCAGGGCGATCGTGAGGTGGCACCAGTGCCACCTCTCCCCTGCTGGCAATGGCTGTTCGGGGCTGTCAGAGATGGCCCCGATCAGCCAGTAAGTCATTGGGTCACTGGAGGCCCGATTGACCCGGAATTTGCATTGAGGGGGTGCGGTGTGACATCACAAGGGGCACAGCCATGATGTCAAGACCCCCGCAGCCTGCACCTAGCATTCAGAAATAAATGTTCTGAACGCTTGAGAAGTGGAGTAACCATTTAAGCTAATCGACAACCCTTTGTATATTTCTAACTTGATTTCACTTTTTGACTGTTGTAAAAGTTACTGTAGATCAAAACTCTGTGGAACTCACTCGGTAGTTATCCCATTGGTTCTTCCAGTTTGTGATACATTGGTAAAGTTCAGCAAACATTTAAGCTTAGCGTGATGTATTATAGTCAAAACCTTCTCTTGAAATCAATTTAACATATATCACTTGTTATACTTGGTTGTATAATATAAGCCCACTATTAAATCCTGCAAGACATTCCGTGAATTATATCTACTCTCTGAGAAAATGATTACATATGCATTGCAGCCTGACAGGTAAAATACTACAGGTGATTGTTGACATGTTGGGTTGCATACCAATTTTAGAATGTGAAAGAAAAAACTCTGTTCTGGCCTGTCTTTAGACACCTCTAATTTAAAGCAAAAAATCAGTTTCCTGTGAGTTATTACAGATTGCTGTTTGCCATTATTTTCCACCAGTTTAATCTTATCTCCTGTCTTGTGCATTTTCTGTCTATGCCAGTTTATCCTACATCCAAAATGTTTTGTGTAGCAGCAGTAAATCATTTTAAAGTAAGCTCCCAGAATGCCTGTAAATGCTGTCAGCTCTACCTGATATTTTTGTCTAAGGTTATTGGATACTGCATTAATAGCTACATTTGCAAGGCTTTTCACATGGCTTAAACTTGTCAATGTTTTGCTCTTTTTTGTCAGTGATAAGTTAGAACAAATTAATTGTGGTGACAGTTCATGGGATGCCAGTTAATTGCGGATTGCGGTTTGATACTTTGGTTTTCCATAAACTGCTGCTATTAATTATCCATCACTATAATTAAGTTATAAGTGTTCCTAACCAAAGTGCAGCAGATAGATCCTCAATACAAAAATAAAGAAAATAATTCTGAAAACTATGAATTTTTTTTTTTAGTAATCAATAGCTGCATGTAATACGTTTATCATGTTGTATGTGGTCATCTTAAGCTATGTGAATGTAAAGAAATGAATTGCAGCACTCACCAGTTCCAGCAACTTTCTTCTTTATTCTAGCACAATACTCACATCAACACAGGGGGAAGATGCAAAATGAAGGTGTACCGAAGCAAGTCTTTGGTACACCCCTATTCTGCCCATTCTGCGTCGTCCCCCAACCATCTCCCCCCCCCCCCCCCCCCCCGGATTGATGTGAATAATATACTATAATAAAGAAGAAACTTGCTAGAACTGGTAAGTGCCACTATTCATTTCTTTATATGAATTCTTTGGACTGTCTTCTTAGCTAGCAGAGCACCACAATCAACTTTATAGTATCACGCTTCTTATACACATACCTTCCCAGGGGCTTGTGTCTGCATCAGGGAGGCTTTATTTACAATTGATCACTTACGTGATCACTAATACCCTATTTTTCCCATCCATTAACTAAGAGTTAAAACATAACTTTTATTCTTATTTGCCTATAAATGGAATAAAAATTAAACATGCTGTCTCATTGTAACTGTATAGTATCCCCTACTACATGTATCTACATGCTAGTATAATGCCCTGATGCTTGCGGCTGCAGTCCGCTATTAGGCAATAATATTTGTTTGAAAACCGCACTGTTGTTGTTTTAAAATCACATACACATCGCGCGCCCCCCCCCCCAACGTTTCACCATCAACAGGTGGCTTTCTCAAGGGTTTAGGACAAATGTATCAGGGAGGCGGCTGTGCCGGACTGCAATGTTTCTCTTTGCTGGTGTCTCTTAAATTGTGCCCTCTTAAAATGTTATTTAATTTTAAAGAAAAGTTGACCCCAGATGATCTGCGTTCTACCAGACAAAGGCATTCCTAGACATTAGTGTTGAGCGGCATAGGCCATATTCGAAATTGCAAATATCCCCTAATATATGGACGAATATTCATCATATATTCGTGAATATTCGCGTTTATTTTCGCATATGCAAATATTCGCGTGTGCGAAAATTAACATATGCGAAAATTTGCATATACAAAAACCCGTACAAGCAAAAATTCACATATGCGAAACATATGCGCATATTCGCATATGCAAATTTTCGTATATGCGAATATTCGCACACCAGTCTCACACAGTAGTATTAGAGCCTTCTTTACACCACACAAGCTGGAAGCAGAGATGGATGATCACTGTTATGTGTACTGTGAAAAAAAAACAAAAAAAAACGAATATTCGTAATTACAAATGTATAGTGCTATATTCGCGAATATTCGCGAATTCGCGAATATGCGATATTCACGAATAAAATTCGTATTGCGAATATTCGCGAGCAACACTACTAGACATATAGTTCCCCTGAAAAAACTGGGTAAGGTGTGGACACAGCAGATCTGTTGTTGTTTTTTTATACAGTCTACCAAGTTCACAATTTCTGTTGAATTGTGCACTTTTTTCCCACCAATAGATGCATTTTATAGTTATAGGTTTGAAACTAAACATGGACAAAATGTTAACTCAGCTTAAATATAATTTAGTTGTACTGATCTTTATAAACAAAAAATCATATTCACTCCTTAACGTAGCTATATATCTTCTATAACAATTGGAGAAACCACTCTGTCTCACAACTTCTCCATACACATGAATGTTCAGCACAGCTGAATGTCCATGTGTTTTCAGTAAAATGAGGAGGCTCATGTAAACTCCAACATGCTAAAAGTGTACTGGCCACTTTAAGGCTAGGTTTCACACAGTCTTGTTCTGGCATTCTTTTTGCTAAACTGCCAATGCAGTTTTTGAGCCAACTCCAGAATAAATGAAAAAGGAATGAGAAATATGAAGGAAGTATTTATACTCATCCTTACTACTGGATCCACTTCTGACTTTGGCTCAAAAACTGCAGAGGCAGTTTCCCACAAAACATCAGAAAAAAACCTGTGTAGGGAAACTTAACCTCAAAAAGTTTTGACATGTTTTGTTAGAGTATTCAGACCTCGACCAATTGTTGGAACAAGCAGGGAGAAAAGTGCAGCTGACCAAGACAAGCCCATAGACTTACATTGCAGATTTGTCTCGCTTAGTGCTCACTTTTTCAGCTGGTTTTAGCTATCAGTCACAGTGTGAACACTCAGACCCCGACAGATCAAAACTTTTGACATGTTTCTACAACATTTAATTTTTGTTGTTGTTTGTTTTTAATTGACAGCCCCATTTAACCCTTCTTGTTTGTCAACATCATCTTTTGGAGGAGAGAAAGGAAGTCTCCACAGTCGCCTGGTCCCGTTGGTTTCAGCTGGTTCAGACAACTTTTGACTAAAGGGACTGGCAGTTAGAAATGTGCAGGTCTAGGTGTAGTGATATGTTAACGGGTTATTTCTCTAATTGTAAAAACAGAGTGGTGTACAATAATTAACTATATTCAAATAACTATAACTGCAGTAGACCACCACATGTTATTACAAGCCAGCTTCAACAGCACACGGTTCATGAACAGTGAAGAGAGATATACTGGCTTTAGTTTCCCCTATGCATTGCACAGTGGTGGACTGTGCTGAAACTGGCTTGTAATAATATCCCAGCCTAAAGGATGTGTTACGCCGAGCGCCCCGGGTCCCTGCTCCTCCCCGGAGCGCTCGTGGCGTTCTCCTCTATGCAGCGCCCCGGTCGGACCCGCTGACCGGGAGCGCTGCACTGACATTCATGATGGGGATGCGATTCGCATAGCGGGACGCGCCCGCTCGCGAATCGCATCCCAAGCCACTTACCCGTCCCTCTCCCCGGCTATCATGTTCTGGCGCGCGCGGCTCTGCTCTCTAGGGCGCGCGCGCGCCAGCTCTCTAAGATTTAAAGGGCCAGTGATTTAAAGGTGCCTGGCCCAATCAGTCTGATTAGCTTCCACCTGCTCCCTGTCCATATAACCTCACTTCCCCTGCAATTCCTTGCCGGATCTTGTTGCCTTAGTGCCTAGAGAAAGCTACTACTGTGTTTACCTTTACTGTGTTCCTGACCTCCTGCTATTACTATTGACTACGAACCTTGCCGCCTGCCCCGACCTTCTGTTACGTCTGACCTTGCTTCTGCCTAGTCCTTCTGTCCCACGCCTTCTCAGGAGTCAGCGAGGTTGAGCCGTTGCCGGTGGATACGACCTGGTTGCTACCGCCGC